>NC_088360.1:86804712-86854712 GCF_034508935.2 Berghia stephanieae | reverse complement strand
GCCACTGCAATTTATTTTCAATTAAAATACCCAAATATTTGTAAACCAAAACTTGCTCAAAAGCTTGATTGTTAATTTTGAGCGGACTGATGGCATTTGTGTTCTTTCTAAAATCAAAAATCATTTCTTTGGTTTTTCCTACATTCAACTTCAGGGAGTTATCTTCACACCAACCAACAAATCTGTCGATCTCAGATCTGTATCAAAAAGGGGTTAAAAAAAAACAACTCATAAAACTTATACTCACTATTGTGAATGATTTATCTGCTAGGGGTTGTGCTGCGTGCATTAATTCTGCCTTGGTCATAAAGCCTTTATAGTCTGGATCCTTTCAGAAAAAGAATGAAAAAAAAAAAATTATTAAAAGTTTTTAAAAACTCACAGCAAATATTAACAACAGGGTTGCCAATTCAGGAGGCAAAAAATTACTGAACTTTCACGCAAACACATCCACCGACCACTATCTGAGTGTTGAACTCCAGTAAAAAGTCATTTAGTACTTAGTTTTTTTTTCCGTTCAGCAGGATTGGAAAATATACTGAAGTTTTTTTTAACATAAGGAATTCAGTAAGTATTCTGAAAATTGGCAACCATGTAATAATGATGATGATGATGATAAAAATAATAACAAATAAAAATCGTACAAATTTCAGGGAATGATAAATAAAAGGAATAATTATACATAAATCTCAGAGACAATAAGTCTCTGTCAACCATGACTTTAAATTGGTTCAAAGGCTGTGCATTTTAAATGTCAAAACATTGATTATTCGAAGTTTGCACTATGCATAAAATGAACTAGCTCTGCCAGATCTTGGTCTTACATATTGCAATATGTATTTCAAACCTGTCGCCTCTGCTTCTGTTTTTTATTTTTGGAATAAGCAAACAAAATTGATAAATATATGTCAGATATATTGTGAATTATTTTGTGGTTACCAGTGAGTATCTGTACATAGTAAGGATGAGAGCATAAGGACCAGATCTGTAGGCTGGTACATACTCCCTTGGCTGACGACCAGATGTTTTTCTTATCTTTTTCTGGAGAAAAAAATATATTTTGATATCATAATCTATTAAAATAGATTATTATTTCATCAGAAAGAAAGGAAAAACACTACTCACCTAAGTGCTGGCAGCTAATGAATAATTTGTACCAAAAGAAAAAGGAAAAAAAAGAAAAAAGAAAACCTGTATATCAATCCTTTCCATTACTAAACAAAAACGACGTTATTCTCATTTGACCACAGAGAGCGAAGAAAAAGTTAAAATATTAATTTGTAATAACTACCCAGATGAGTCAAGTTGTATCTGAAATTATACCACCTACAGAAAATCTGTCATATAGCTAGCTTGTTTTTATTTGGTGTCCATGGTTCAATTATATTGTGCCTATCTTGTAACAGAGATCAATGATGTTGAATGTGGTCAATGACTGGATAGGTGGCAATGACCACAAACCCTGGTCTTTACATTGCCTTTTATGGTTAAGCATTTTACATCCATTACTCGAGCTTTTTCATATAGCACAATATCCACTAAATGAGCTCCTGATTTATTTAAGAGTCAAAATCAAGTTGCACAACATCATAAAAAAGATAGATAACATAACACAACCACACCTTCTTTGGAGATAAATCTTTTCCACTATCAGAATTATCACTGATGGCATGTATTGTCGAAGTACTGGTGGCACTGGGTCCAGAATTCACAGCAGAGTGACCTTGCATCAATGGCTCTGATTGTGCTTGATTTATCAGTTGAGGACTGTCATTTGCAGTTACTAATTTCCAAAGTAGGTAAAAAACAAATAAAATTGTTGACTTTTAAAAAACAAGATTTACACACATGGATCAAATGGATTTTATTGTATATGATTCTGTCACTTGATATTGCATTATGCATGGATGCACGACCACCAGAATAAAAATTAGTCAAATATAATTATATGTTATACATCTTGTGTGTCGCTGTGATGCAGTGGTAAAGAATCCAATCCACTATGATTTTAAAACAAAGGTCTGACTTCGAACCAATGACTAGACTTTTGAGGAGGACTCTTTTTACACATTTTCTGCAGAACTATAGTATGGAGGCCCCTTCAATAACAAACACAAAAAGATAAGAAGAGGAAGAAACTGTTGTCTTGTTAAGAAAATAAAACACAGAAAATAAAAACAAAACAAAATAAAACATTGGTACTAATGTTTAAGAGACTGCATCTGTTGTCCTATATGAAGAGAAATAAACTTGTTAACAGTATGGAGCATAGTAATAGAAACTATGGTTAGCATGATATAAAGGCCATATTAATCATTTATTATAATGTCAGTTATCTGTGCTCATTGCATCAAAGGACAGAACCATGAATCAAACATACAATGGACTCAAGATGAATCAAATCATGTAAAACCTGATATTAAAATCATTAAAAAAAAACACTTGGCCTCATCCAACATTGAAATAATGATAGTTGCTTGACTAGAAATTTCATTCAGAAGATTTTTTGTTTTGTTTTTTTCTTAGTCGCGGGGACATTGAATGTTACATTCAATCTTCTTTTCAATTTTGAAATGTATAAAGTAGCTTTTTCATTACCTTCAACATGGTTCCTTTTATGTTCTGCCAACTTTTCATCCAACATCTTACATATTTTGTCACCTGATAAAAATAAGTATTGAAAAGAGTGTGAAAGTGAAAGTAACTGATCACATCATCAATATGGAATAATAAAAATATGAATGGAGACAAGTTTTGCAAAAACTTCAATTTGAGTAATGGAGATAATCGTAACATGAAGCGTTTGTCTGCCTATCATTTTTTTACATTAATAATCAACTGTAAAGATATAACTTAAACTCAAAATCGAAAAAATAAAAAAATTAATAAAAAAGATATCTTGCACAGAAAAATAATTCATAAAAGAAAAAGAAAGAATAATACTAAATAATTATTATAAATCTGGTTGTTTACAACAATCATTATGTCTCAAATTTTTTTGAAAATATGCAATGGCTTGAACAAAAAATAAAAAGGAAATAGTTAATAAATATTCTGAAGAAAAAGATACCAAAATTCTGAAGCATCCTACAGTCTTTGCCTGACTCCAAACAAAGAGGAAACATTTTCAGAGTTTTCAATGCCTGGAAGGTGAAGAAAAATATCAAATAATCAACACCAAATAACTAAAACATATTGTCAGACAAAATGATTCCCGTTTTTTCTATTTCAACTTAAATTTTTGAATGCATATATTGCAAAAAATATTAAATATTAAAACGAATGGAAAAATAAAATTAGCAACTGCAGGAAAAGGCTGATGCAGCACAATTTGTGTTAAAAAGTTGGCACAGAAGACTAAATAACAGATCAAATAATTCTTGTGTAATTTACCACATATAAAATGGTAGTAATCAACCAAATGACAGATAATAAGCTGAAAATGCAAACAGTGATAGTGGATGGCACCACCACATCATGCTGTTATATATACGGAGTGTGATTTGTCAATAAGGCTTTGAAATATTCTCACCATTATTCTTTTTCCACTCACTTTTCCTTTTCTTTGAATTTCACATCATCCTTCTATCATAAATGCCAACCCCTAGTCCATTTCTCCTAGTAACCAATCAATAGTTTATGGGGGATAAAATTAATAAACGTTTCAAAGGTGATATTTTCCGATTGAAAAGATTTTTTAAAAATGTGTAATGTATTCAGCGCTGGAAGGCTGCTTTTCACAGAGCTCTTAAAATTACTTAATTTTACGGCTGTTTTAAGTGTTATTTCTATACAGGACGAATTTTATTTCATATTCAGAGGATTTCGTATGAGTTTGTGCTGCTTCTGACGAAAATTCGTGGATTTTAAACAATTAATTTAGCAATATTTTAAAGTTTTATAAAATTTTTGCAAGGATTTTATCATCTATTATTTTATTAAGACCATTGTTGTTTACGTTTTACGATTTTAAGGAAAATAACAGTGAGCTATTTTAATCGTATTACAACGGTCGACGATGAACACCGAGAATGACAACACCTAATTATTGTTATAACTATTCACCCCAACACCTATGTACAATACGACACACAATTAATAATACACCGAATTTAGAAATAGTAAACCTTTTGAGATCTATTAAATTATTCAAGGCATACAGAAAAATAACAAAAAGAGGAAATAAAGGTGGAAGGAAACAAAAACAAAAACAAATAGAAGCCAAAGAAAACATCAAAAACAACTCAGTCAAATTAAAATGCAATAATTTAAATTCTACTAATAACAATCTAAAAATTCTAACAGTGAACTGTCGCAGCATTGTACACAAAAGAGCTGAATTCTGTGCACTCATTGAACAACATGAACCAGACATTGTCTGTGGACAAGAGTCGTGGCTAAATGACAATATTAAGTCATGTGAAATCTTCCCCAAAGAATACGAGGTATTCCAAAATGACAGAAAACTACCTAGAGAAGAGGCAGAAGATGAAGGAAGTGAAAATGAAGACAATGAGACCAGGCGACCGGAGGTGGAGTATTCATACTCGTTGATAGAAAGCTCACAGGCTGTGAGCAAACAAAGTTCAAAACTGACTGTGAGATAATTTGGGTAAGCGTTAAAATCCAAGGCCATAAAAACATCCTTGTTGGATCGTTCTACATGCCCCATCGAAACGAAACTGACATCGTAGAACTGCAAAAATCGCTTGAAATAATCAACTCAGAAAAAACTCCAAACCAAATGATTCTAACAGGAGACTTTAACTGTCCTGATATAAACTGGGACGGTTCAAAAACGTTATCTGCCTGTCCACAACGTGCAATACAACAAAGCCTCATCAACATTACAACAGGAGCGCACCTCACACAAATTCACGAAGAATGCACACGAGGTGACAATATTTTAGATCTGTTTTCGTATCCAATCCATCACTGATCCATTCAACAACATCACAACCAGGAATATCAGATCATGCCTGCGTTGTTACTGAAACTACACTAAATCCCAATTATATGAACCAACCCTCCAAAACACGATACCTTTTCAAAAAGGCCAACTGGGCCGCACTACAAAAACGAATCGAGGGACTATCATCAGAGATCACAGAACAGCACAAAAGCGGTATGGATGTAAATGAAATGTGGAGCCATTTTCAGTCCTGCCTACTCAGTGCAATCAAGGAGTCAATTCCCCAAAAAGTACATAAAAATACAAGAACGCCGCAGTGGATGAACAGGAAAATACAAGCACTACTAAGACGCAAAGCAAAAGCATTCAAGCGGGCTAAACTGAGCGGAACCTGGGACACATACAAATCGTTGCAGCGTCAAAGTAGGCGTGAAATAAGGCAAGCAGAATGGACACACATTAACAATGTTATAGAAAAAGGACTTGAAACAAACAATACCAAGCCATTTTGGAACTACATAAAAAGCAAGAAAAACGATTCCATTGGTGTAGCTCCATTGAAAGAAAATGAAACCCTGTACATTAAGGGGAAGGATAAAGCAACGATCCTCTTGGATCTATTTAAATCTGTCTTTACCCCTCATGATCCACACAATACAACCACCCCACCGACATCACAGAGGTGAGACCAATCTCTTACTAATATCAACATAAACATCTCAGGAGTTGAAAAGTTGCTGAAAAACGTCGATCCATCTAAGGCGTCAGGTCCAGATAACATCCCCAACACAGTACTAAAGGAGTGTGCTGAGAGTTTGGCCCCCTCATTATGCATAATTTTCCAAAAATCGGTCGACACCGGGATGCTCCCTAATGACTGGCTGAAGGCAAACATCGCACCTGTATTAAAAAAAGGCAACAAAAATAAAGCAGAGAACTACCGTCCAATCTCACTGACGTCTGTAATATCCAAACTATTAGAACATATAATCTGTAAGAACATGATGAACCACTTTGAGAACAATGACATCCTAACTGACCTAAACCTCGGGTTTCGCAAAGGATACTCATGTGAAAGCCAACTCCTAATAACTGTAAACGACCTGTTGAGACTCCAGAATGCCAACACTCAGGCAGACATCGGCATCCTCGACTTTTCCAAAGCATTTGATACTGTGCCCCACCAAAAACTCCTGCAGAAACTAGAAAATTACAGAATTCGTGGCTCTTTATACACATGGCTTTGTAATTTCCTCACAAAACGTACCATGAAAGTAGTCCTAGACGGCACGTCATCGGATGAATGTCCAGTCATATCAGGAGTACCACAGGGAACGGTGCTAGGACCCATACTATTTCTTCGTTTCATCAATGACCTACCTCTACGAGTAAAATCTCAGACTGTCTAATATACCGACCAATAAAATCTGCAAATTATCAAAAATGGCTACAAGAGGACTTGAATAGTCTCGAACAGTGGGCTAATGATTGGGGAATGAAATTTAACGCAAACAAATGCTACATCCTCAGCACAGCTAAAAAGTACAATTGAGATCTACAGGTTAAACAACACCGTCCTGAATCAAGTCGACGATAACCCATCCCTTGGCATCACCTTCTCAAAGGACTTGAAATGGGGGAAACACATAAACAAAATAACCCAAAAGGCAAGCTGCAACCTCGCATTTCTCCGCCGAAATCTTAGCCATGCCCCAACGTCATGCAAACAAAACGCCTACCTCGCACTTGTGAGATCACAATTGGAATACGGAGCAGTTGCCTGGGACCCCTACCTGAAAGAGGATATTCAAAAACTTGAGAGAGTCCAGAGACAAGGCGCCCGGTTCATAACTGGGAACTATAAGAGCAGAACCCCAGGATGCATGACAAAAATGTTAGAAGAAAGAAATCTCATCAGCCTCCCACAAAGAAGAAAAGAAACCCGTCTGTCATTCATGTTCAAGATAATAACAGATCAAATACCATCAATAAAGGCAGACTCCTTTTTCACGCCATGACCAAACAAAAGAAAAATCCAAGCACTCACTTTCGCCAACCACATAACCGAAAACCCCATTGACAGATACGCCACAAACAATTCGAACTGCTTCAAAATCCCACAGACAAGAACACAAAACTACAGAAATTCTTTCTTCATTAGAACTATTTCGGAGTGGAATGGGCTGGATGAACTGGTCATCATGGCACCACACCTAAACGATTTCAAGGCCCGACTGACATGGGCCAGTGCCCAATGAGGACGCCGCTGAAATACAACCAGACCATTGGTTTCTTCAGCGCCAACCATACAGATACAGATACAGAATAGATAAAGAGCAATCCAGTCTTTAATTTTCAGGACAAAAAAATACTTGTAATGAGAAAAGAAAGAATATCAATCTTAAATAAACTTTTATGAAAATGTTATTAAAAGGAAAAAAAAAAGGCAATTTTTATTCACTTTTGAATAGTTATATTGGCTCTTCCATCCTTTCTCAATAGCTTCATCTTTCCACTCTGATATCCACTTGGTAAACAGAGGGTTGGCATTTGGTGGTACTGCCTTCTTCCTCTTTCCTTTGAGACTAGAATTGACATGAGAGCGATTACCAAGATTAGATGTCGAAGGATTGGCCATGTTCAAGTGGTGTGATTAAGATGATGCTATTTCCTGGTGATGACGCTGCAAAAAAAAATTTTTAATGCATAAATTAATACAGTGCAGCCCACGTATTCCGCCCTAAGTAAATGGGTCATAATAAATGACGTGACTGTCACCTGTGACTTCCACCATTTAACCTCCCCCCTTCTCCATTACTATCCCTCACACACCCCCCCTCCTCACTAACTTCAGAACAGAAGGTGGGTTGGAACAATGCACCGACTAACATCCTCCTTTACACTACCCATTCTAACCTCGCCACTGTGTCAGGCGTCACATAGCGTCACCTAGAGCTCATCACCGTCTCACTGATCACTGCTCATTGACTTCATTAGGTACTTTGGTAAACGTCCATTTGGCCCTCCAGCAGGGAGCCGATAAATGGCCTAGTGGCTGTGACCCGATTTTTTTGGACTTTTGAGTGATGGGTCTCAGAAAAAGTTCCATAGATTTTTTGTTTATGGATGGATTTTAATGATTTATGTCTTATTTTCTTCAGGAGAAATTACTCTATCGTTTGGTGTAGTTTATTTTAAAATCAATGACAATTTAGTATAACTTTTGATTATGGATAAAATAGGGTATAATTTAGCTTAGGATAATTAAAAGATTAGAACTTGGTAAATCAAAATTTCATGCTGGCACGTTTATTTAACATCTTAACTTTTTTATAAACTTAAATTCAGGGCAAAGTTGTATACCGCATCCATGAAATTCGTTCCAGTAAAATCCTTACTCAAATCTTAGCGGCCATTTTAGACCAGTTTTGAAATCCAAATGGTGGTTACTACCGGAAATGCAACAATTTTCCGGTCACAAAGTCCGTCAGTAAATAACAAAGGCAAATAGAAGACCATTTTTCAGCCTTTAAACTAACATAACTTTTTATCTGCTTATCTGATTTTCACAATTTTGGTATCATTAGAATCGTGTTGAAAAGCACTTTAAAATGATATAGGTTTCATTGAGCTCAATCCAATTTGAATTTTTTACCAAAGTACCTAACTTCATAGTAGTCGCACTCCCCTTACTACTCTATGCTAACACTAATACATTATGCCTAAGTATATCAACCGTTGATCGGTCAGTCATAAACTTCTCACTAGCCTTTTGTTGTGACATTATGGACCGTTTTTTTGGCTTCAACTGTCTCAAATTTAACATTAAAACGGACAGATGGAGACGGAGAATTAGTGAACTGTGACTGGACTTACTTAAATACTTCTTGTTATGAATTTAAACACAGAACAGAAAAAGGTCTTATACTTTACCTACTACCTCGAAAGAAAAGTTAAGTTAAATAATGAAAATCATCGTGTTCTATACGAGAACGTAACCATAAAGACAAACATCTTAGGGGAATGACTGTTTTGTTGTTTGCTTTTCTTATCAACTTTCGTTTTGAATTTCATAGTAAAGCAGTAAAAATGTTGAACTGACATATAATGACAACAAAACAAAAAATATAGACAACGGTACCGAGTACCAACGATTCAACGATCTTGATATTCTATCGAAGTTGATGAAAATTGTAAACTTTGAAAATTAAAATAAACAATCTCTACTAACTAATAAATTATAGCTTTGCTTGTAACTATTTACTTTTAAAAGTTTAATTTGGTGTTGATTTCGTCACAAAGTTTGACTTTTTGAATATTGAACAACAAATATGGCTGCGAATGTTTTCATCGGCAACCAGACAAGACTGCAAATTTAAGCTCAAATTTAGTGACTGATACCCAGGGCATCTGATATTCTGTGGGGCATCATGTGAGTATCTGTGTGAACTGTCCACCGTGTACCTTCAATTTGATAAAAACTTTAATTTAGTAATGATGGAAACTGAAACTCCCGAAAAGGTTCAAACCCCACCACCGCCGCGAAAAAAATTTTTATTCTCTATTGTCTTCTGGCACTTTTCTACTCACTTCATATCTTGTTGTTACCAACATAAGTGCCTGCTCCACTCACTTTTCTGAATTAAAAATTCACCCCAAACACCGGAGCATACTCAATGTCTCAATCGTTTCTATGTTATATGTTTGTGATGAGAATATTGGCTATTAAGCTTAACTGCTGGTCAAAATTACTTCGCGATGGTGGCGAACGAATCGGCGATCTCAAGAAGTGGGTGAGAGAGGGATCTAGAAATGACTTTGGGTTTGAAACGAATATTTTTGTGTTCGTGGATAGCTCACACGGTAGAGCCACGGTCTCACCTGCCAGGCGGAGTTGTCGTACCAATAAGGTCGCAGGTTCAAACCCCACCACCGCCGCGAAAAAAATTTTTATTCTCTATTGTCTTCTGGCACTTTTCTACTCACTTCATATCTTGTTGTTACCAACATAAGTGCCTGCTCCACTCACTTTTCTGAATTAAAAATTCACCCCAAACACCGGAGCATACTCAATGTCTCAATCGTTTCTATGTTATATGTTTGTGATGAGAATATTGGCTATTAAGCTTAACTGCTGGTCAAAATTACTTCGCGATGGTGGCGAACGAATCGGCGATCTCAAGAAGTGGGTGAGAGAGGGATCTAGAAATGACTTTGGGTTTGAAACGAATATTTTTGTGTTCGTGGATAGCTCACACGGTAGAGCCACGCTCTCACCTGCCAGGCGGAGTTGTCGTACCAATAAGGTCGCAGGTTCAAACCCCACCACCGCCGCGAAAAAAATTTTTATTCTCTATTGTCTTCTGGCACTTTTCTACTCACTTCATATCTTGTTGTTACCAACATAAGTGCCTGCTCCACTCACTTTTCTGAATTAAAAATTCACCCCAAACACCGGAGCATACTCAATGTCTCAATCGTTTCTATGTTATATGTTTGTGATGAGAATATTGGCTATTAAGCTTAACTGCTGGTCAAAATTACTTCGCGATGGTGGCGAACGAATCGGCGATCTCAAGAAGTGGGTGAGAGAGGGATCTAGAAATGACTTTGGGTTTGAAACGAATATTTTTGTGTTCGTGGATAGCTCACACGGTAGAGCCACGCTCTCACCTGCCAGGCGGAGTTGTCGTACCAATAAGGTCGCAGGTTCAAACCCCACCACCGCCGCTAAAAAAATTTTTATTCTCTATTGTCTTCTGGCACTTTTCTACTCACTTCATATCTTGTTGTTACCAACATAAGTGCCTGCTCCACTCACTTTTCTGAATTAAAAATTCACCCCAAACACCGGAGCATACTCAATGTCTCAATCGTTTCTATGTTATATGTTTGTGATGAGAATATTGGCTATTAAGCTTAACTGCTGGTCAAAATTACTTCGCGATGGTGGCGAACGAATCGGCGATCTCAAGAAGTGGGTGAGAGAGGGATCTAGAAATGACTTTGGGTTTGAAACGAATATTTTTGTGTTCGTGGATAGCTCACACGGTAGAGCCACGCTCTCACCTGCCAGGCGGAGTTGTCGTACCAATAAGGTCGCAGGTTCAAACCCCACCACCGCCGCTAAAAAAATTTTTATTCTCTATTGTCTTCTGGCACTTTTCTACTCACTTCATATCTTGTTGTTACCAACATAAGTGCCTGCTCCACTCACTTTTCTGAATTAAAAATTCACCCCAAACACCGGAGCATACTCAATGTCTCAATCGTTTCTATGTTATATGTTTGTGATGAGAATATTGGCTATTAAGCTTAACTGCTGGTCAAAATTACTTCGCGATGGTGGCGAACGAATCGGCGATCTCAAGAAGTGGGTGAGAGAGGGATCTAGAAATGACTTTGGGTTTGAAACGAATATTTTTGTGTTCGTGGATAGCTCACACGGTAGAGCCACGCTCTCACCTGCCAGGCGGAGTTGTCGTACCAATAAGGTCGCAGGTTCAAACCCCACCACCGCCGCGAAAAAAATTTTTATTCTCTATTGTCTTCTGGCACTTTTCTACTCACTTCATATCTTGTTGTTACCAACATAAGTGCCTGCTCCACTCACTTTTCTGAATTAAAAATTCACCCCAAACACCGGAGCATACTCAATGTCTCAATCGTTTCTATGTTATATGTTTGTGATGAGAATATTGGCTATTAAGCTTAACTGCTGGTCAAAATTACTTCGCGATGGTGGCGAACGAATCGGCGATCTCAAGAAGTGGGTGAGAGAGGGATCTAGAAATGACTTTGGGTTTGAAACGAATATTTTTGTGTTCGTGGATAGCTCACACGGTAGAGCCACGCTCTCACCTGCCAGGCGGAGTTGTCGTACCAATAAGGTCGCAGGTTCAAACCCCACCACCGCCGCGAAAAAAATTTTTATTCTCTATTGTCTTCTGGCACTTTTCTACTCACTTCATATCTTGTTGTTACCAACATAAGTGCCTGCTCCACTCACTTTTCTGAATTAAAAATTCACCCCAAACACCGGAGCATACTCAATGTCTCAATCGTTTCTATGTTATATGTTTGTGATGAGAATATTGGCTATTAAGCTTAACTGCTGGTCAAAATTACTTTGCGATGGTGGCGAACGAATCGGCGATCTCAAGAAGTGGGTGAGAGAGGGATCTAGAAATGACTTTGGGTTTGAAACGAATATTTTTGTGTTCGTGGATAGCTCACACGGTAGAGCCACGCTCTCACCTGCCAGGCGGAGTTGTCGTACCAATAAGGTCGCAGGTTCAAACCCCACCACCGCCGCGAAAAAAATTTTATTCTCTATTGTCTTCTGGCACTTTTCTACTCACTTCATATCTTGTTGAAACTTTGATTACAGTCAGCACGTCACTGAGTTGTGTCTAGTGTTGTTAGCAGTAGTGTTAGTGTTAGTAGGGAGTTTAATAGAAATTCTAAATGTACCTCACACACTTGAAACCAATATCATATGAAAGAGCTGGCAACACAGATTACAAAACAGTTTGAATTTTGTTTCTATCTTGATAAGAAATGTAGTTTCGGCAGTTCAAAGTCTGAAATTTCAGACCGATTTTTACCCCAAAATTACCATTGCAAAGTTGTGACCGAAAACGCGTGATGTTAATAAAAAATGGTTAAAACAGTCAATATGGAGTTCTTATCATATATTGTATACCAAAATGTCCGTCTTATCGAGGACAATGCATTTACATTAATAAAGAGGAAGATAAACATTTCAAATTAACACATTATTACATAATATGACGCAAATGTTACATAATCAAAAACTAGAAAACGGTAAGGGCTGCCTGAAGCCGGTGATCGTAAAATACTAACGAAAGAGTGAAAATGGAAAGGCTTCGCATGGGAAGAAAACAGACAATGGACGTTTCGGGTACAAACCCTTCGTCAGCACAACAATACACAAATAAACGTGGAAAACAAATAAAATATAATGAAAAATAACTTGTATCGTCTGTACTCGATGGTGGTTGCTGACGAAGGGTTTGTACCCGAAACGTCCATTGTCTGTTTTGTTCCCATGCGAAGCCTTTCCCTTTTCACTCTTTCGTTAGTATAATCAAAAACTCAGTTAGACGTAAGAAAGAATTTGCTCTATCGCTTTTGGATTTATCCCCAATATCTCACTGAAACAATTGCAAATAATTACCCTCTTTTAATTAATGCATAGAGAATAAAAAAGGGTTTGAGAGTATTTAAATGAAAAGATATAAACATGTTGTGTAATGACATAATGAGTTTATTTTTACCTATGGCAATTTAATTGCATATAAATAAAATGGTAGATTGAAAAAGTTCAAATAAATTGAAACAGATTCCCTATTATAATTAGAAGGAAAGTTCTGGCTTTTAATACTTTAAAAAATTCTGCTGAACCACTTTGGGTTTATTGCTATTACATCATTTGAACTGGCAATTAATATAATTTTATCCCCCCCCCCCCCTTCTCTCTCAATGTATGGGGGTGTAAAAACTAATAGAACTTCTTACCATAATAATTATTAAGGCTAAGGCCTTTAAAATATGGATACAAATAATAAACATATCTAAACATATGGGAAAGAAACTTGATGGCAAAGTAAAATAAAATTAAATTAAAGCAATTGGTATTTTTAAAATATCGATGTTATTACCTGGATACCTCTGTATAGAGCTTTTAGACTTGGTGTAGTCTCCTTCGCTCCTCCTCATCTATTAATGATTGGCCCAATTTTTATAATTGAACTTGTTTCCTAGGGTGTTGCTTATCTCCAACTCTGCTTTGAATTTATTTAAATTTTTTGCTGATACTGTGGTTTCTTGCAGTTTATTCCCATTATTTACAACTCTAGATGAAACAAAATTCCTTCTTTCATTTGTTTTAAAACGTTCTTTTTCCAGTTCTTGCTGTTTCCTCGTGTCTGAATGTTCTTGGTTGGTTTAAGAAATCCTGCCTCTACCCTGTCTATTCCCTTTACTATTTTATATGTTTGGATCATATCTCCCCTTCTTCTCCTGTAATCTAAGGTCGGGAGATTTAATTCTTTCAATCTCTCACAGTAGGTTTTGTCTTTCAGGTGTGTGATAAGTTTTGTTGCTCTCCTTTGCACTCTTTCCAAACAGTCTTTGTCTCCCTCAAACTTCGGATACCATATGCAGTTAGCATATTCCAGCTTTGATCTAACCATAGTCTTGTAGATTGTAGTCATGTGTTTTGTTTTCAGATTCTTGAAATTTCTTTTCACTATTCCGAGTGTTTTACTAGCCTTAGATTGAACATCTTGAATTTGCTTCTTGAAGTTTAGCTTCCTATCAATAAATACTCCTAGGTCTTTTTCCCCATTGGATTTCTGCAGGGGTTTTTCTTTCATTATATAGTTTGCTTCTCTGTTGTTTTTTCCTAGGTGAAGAACTGCACATTTATCTACATTGAACTCCATCTGCCATATTTCGGACCATTCTTCAAGCTTTTTCAAATCTTGTTGTAAGGTGTTTCTTTCTTCTTCTGTATTAGCTACTCCATAGAGCTTAGTATCATCGGCAAAGATTTTACATTTAGATGATAGATTGTCTGGCAAGTCATTGATATAAATCAGGAAGAGAACTGGTCCCAGTACACTTCCTTGTGGAACTCCACTTGTTACCAGTCTCTCCGTTGATGCTGTTCCATTCACTATCACTTTTTGTCTTCTATCTTTGAGGAAATCTCGGACCCATTTGACTGTCTGATCATTAATTTGATACTGTTCCAATTTCCTGATTAGGCGCCAGTGTGGAACTTTGTCAAATGTCTTTCTGAAGTCGAGGTATATGACATCTAAATTGTTGCCTAATTCCAGTCATCCATTGTTTCAAGTAGGTTTGTTACTGTAGACCTTCCCGCCATGAAACCATGTTGATCTTTGCTGAATAGTTTGTTCTTGGTCATATGATCAACCATTTCTTCTCTAATCAGCTGTTCCATGAGCTTGCAGACGACAGATGTCAGGCTCACTGGTCTGTAGTTTTCTGGATTTTTTCTGTCTCCCTTCTTGAATATGGCTGTGACGTTAGCTTCTTTCCATTCCCTTGGTAGTCTTCCTTCTTTCATCGACTGGTTAAATATCTTGGTTAGGGGTTCTACTAGCTGCTCTGCTAAGTTTTTTAGGATGTAAGGATGAAGTTTGTCAGGTCCAGGTGATTTACTCTCCTTTAGGTTTTGTAGTCTCTTTATTACTCTCTCTTCAGTAATCGGCCATTGTGTAGTATCTATATTACTTCTTTTAGCAATATCTGGCAAGTTTTTCTGGTTCTCCACTGTAAAGACACTTGCAAAGAAGAGATTTAGCACCTCTGCCTTGTCTTCATCTTCAGATGCCCAAGTGCCATCTTCTTTTTTTATGTCACAGGTTCCCTGTCTTGTCTTCATTTTACTGTTTACATAACTCCAGAATACCTTAGGCTTTTCTTTCGTTTCCTCTGCTATCTTGTTCTCATACTTTTGATGCGCTTGTCGGACTATTTTAGTAGTTGCGTTTCTCACTCTTTTGTATTTGTCCCAATCCTCTTCCTTTTTGCTTCTAGAGTATCTTCTATTTACTGCCTTCTTCTTCCGTAATGCCTCTCTCACTTCCTGCGTCATCCAAGGTTGATTTCTTCTCCCAACCCGGTTCCCTCTGCTTTTCGGGATGTTTTTCTCGAAGCATTGGTTAAGTACTCTGGTAAATCTACTCCAGTTGTTTCCTATGGTGTCCTCGATTAGTATTTCCTCCCATTTGATATGCCCCAGTTCCTCTTTCATACTCTCTAGATCAGCCTTCCTATATCTGAGTGTCAGTTTTTCATCTACAGTCTCTGATGTCGCCCTCAGTTTTAGGAATATGGTCGCATGGTCGCTTTTTCCCAGTGGGTGCTCAGTCTTAGGTCGATAATGTCGTTTTCTTCCTCCATCAATATCAAGTCCAATACGTTGGGCTTCTGGTTTTTTCCCTGTCTTGTGGGTTCTTTTATTATCCGTTGTAGGTAGCAATCTTCAATGGTTTCTATGAAACTTTCCTCCAGGCTTCCCTCTTTTGGTTCATCCATCCCTTTCCACTCCAGTTCCGGCATGTTGAAGTCTCCCATAATAATTATCTCTGAATGCTTTTTTTGTGATGCTCTCCTTATCATCTCCAACATTCTCTCATTATTTTTTCCTGTGCTATTTGGGCTACTATAAATCACTCCTACTAGTATCTGACTTTGTCCAGTTACTCCAATCGAGCACCAAGCGCTCTCCCTAAATTCGTGATCTGTGAGTTCCTCTATGGGGTTAACCTTGAGGTTCTCCCTCACCAATAAGTATACTCCTCTGCCGGAAGTTTCAAAATCTCTGCTAGCTATTATAGTGTATCCCTCAATACCTAACTCTGCTATGGTTGGGTGTGTTGTTGCATTCTTTGGCTTAGCTTCTGTTATTGCTATCACACCTGGATCTTCTTCTTCTGCCATAGCCTTTAGCTCCTCTCTCTTATTCATCACACTGTCTGCGTTCGTGTACATGAACTTCAGAGTATTTTTCATATTCACGTGCTGCCCCTCCTTATCATTTACTGGTACTTCTCTTTTTTGAATTTTCTTGTTGTCTTCGAATCCTTGCTCAGAAACGTTTTGGGCAATTGGACTGACACGTTTCCAATATAGTCATTCCTCGTCCCAGTCCCAGTCATTTTCTCCAACATCGCTGTCTCTCTTTCTTATTTGTTCACTAAACTTTTCCCTGAAGATGACCCTTTTCCTATATATGACCACATCTTCCCCTGCTTCTTTTTTATTAATATCGGATTTCACAAAGAGAAGAAATATACGAACTTTTAAAACAAAAACTATAAAATGCCTATAAATTAGTGCCGCGCTGAAGACCGGTCTGGACCAGAGGGTCCTCACTTCTTATCACCTTTCAACTAGTGCGGGGCGGTCCTTGCAAGGACCACGGTCCTACGGTCTCGCGCCATAGCCTACTACTTCCCCAGCGATTCGTTGCTTCGGTTGCCTATCTTCCACCAATCACCACCCATCCCACTTAATTAATCGCACCCACCCCCCTTTGCCATACACTAAACGACACAGACGACCATACAGGCAGACGACCACCAACCTCCACTCCGCAAACCGCCCTTTCGTGTGTGAGATGGGGGAACAGGAAGCGCACGCCTTGGACGATTCCATTATACGGGGTAAATTTCAAAATTTACTACACCATAATGATCGCAATGACAATGATCTATGGTGAAGGCATGACCCCTCTTCTCTAATGGGTTATTGTTTGAAATGTATGTGACTACAAAAGATGTGTGTGTTTTGTGTGTGTGTGTGTGTGTGTGTGTGTGTCGAACCTAGCAAGTAGCAAATCCGATTTTTTGTTTTCTTTTGTCCATCTCTTGTCACCACTCCTTTCTATCGCAGTGTTGTCATTTAAAATAATACAATAATATTAAAATTTCGTTTGGTGTTTTTACTAATCAAATAATATGAGTTTCATTAGTTTCTTCCTTCCAAAAAACCCAGTTATAACGTCTGAATTTTAAAAAAGTCCAATAGAATATTTGGGGACCCCGATAGCTCAGTTGATAGAGCACTCTCTTTATACGCAAAGGGCCAGAGATCGATCCCGGGTGCAGTCGATTTTTTTCTGAATCCCTGTCTACTCAGCAATGAATGGGTAGCTGAGTTTGTTAGATCTGGCGAAAAGTCACCATCGACCCCTCTTATCACCTCATCCACCCCCTCTTATTATAACTTCACGTCTCTCTCTTACTCTTCAATGCTCGCTGCCCTCTAATGTGGTGTGTGGGGGGGGGGGGGGGGGGGGGGGGGGGGGGGGGGGGTAGGAGTTGCGTGTGTGTATCAACGCCACGAACAACTCGATCAACGCCTTGGGCGATGCCATTATCTCCGTTAATGGGGATAAATTTCAAATTTTATTAAATTATCGAAGTAACAATGAAGTACGGTGAGCAAATAAAGAAGGCATCACCCCTCTTCTCTAATTAGGTTACAATTTGAAATGAGTGTGACTACTCCGTGTGTTTTACTCCTGTAGGCCACGGTTTTCATCGTGTAGCGGTCTTTAACGGTTCAAGAATGAACGATCCCACGCTCTAAAAGGTCAAACCGGTTCGAATTTCCAACAGTCTCTCAGGAATGTTCAATGTCGAAAAGGACCGGTCCTAGGACCGGTCCTTGCGGTCTTCATTTCCCAAGGACCGTAGGACCGTGGTCCTTAAGCTTGCCAAGGACCGCCCCGCACTACTATAAATAAAGATGGAAAGTATGTATTCAAAATAAAAACATAGTAAATAATAGTACTGAAAATATTATGGACTAAATTTAACATAATACATAACTAAATTTAAAATATTGATATGAATATCGATATCGCCCGGCAGCCATGATGAGAAGATAATGTAAACAAGGCATTTCGGCGCAGAGTTAAAAGGTGTCTGCGCATCGATATAGAGCCCTGAAATTTGGCATGAATAAAGTTTAGATGTTATTCTAAAAACAAGCGTTTAAATTTTAAAAACACACGCGGTAAATAAAAAAATAAATGCATTTGAAAATTGCCAAATTTTAACTTCATATAACTTCTGGAATTATTAATGGATTTTTCCATAATTGGCACCATTTAAAAGGAAATTGAAAGACGAAAATAATGATACCAAAATATCTGCGATATTCCTATTTATAAAGATAATTGAACCCCCCAAAACGCGAACGGCAATTTCCAGTCACAACTTTCCTATGGGCGAGTTGGGTCAAAATTTGACTGCCACTGCTGCTGCTCACTAAACTGCATAGTGTTAGTTGTTAGTAGATCTAGTGTTACTGTTACTGACACTGATACTGATACTGTTGCTTTTCTAAGGGAAGCTGCTATTTTCACCAAAATATCACTATCACCGTACGGTGACCATCAACTTCCAAGATACCACGATGAAAATAGTGTGGTAGGCTATTTTCACCGTACGGGGATATCTTGGAAGTTGATTGTCACCGTACGGTGATAATGATATTTTGGTAGGGAGGCTATTTTAACAAGGTATATTACAGATAATCAATGAGTGTCTTTAGATACGGATTTTATTTCATGAGTTATATCTTTGCAAGTTTTAACAAGCATCAATACCAGGTTTTAATATAGGCAAGTGAAATAAAATACCGCATGGCAATTTGTAATTATAAAAGACATGAATTTTTAATCTGCTAATATCCTATATCACAAGATTTTTAAAGCTAGACATTTTAGGTGTAAAATGAAGATAGACATTTTAATGTTGTCACCATTGTTGACATTCATAGCTACTTTATGAAAAAAAAAACGTCCACAAAGTAACACAATCCAGCTTTCATCCCAGCCCAATGATTAAATAAAAAAGGTCAACTAAAGAAAAAATGTGTTTTTGTCTTTTAAATTCAACCAAAAAAAAAAAAAAATTGAGGCAAACAAACAAAAACAAAAATGATTGCCCAAATAAGGACGATAGCAAATACCTAAAGTCTGGAAAAGAAAAAAGTCACGACAGGGAGTTGAACCACATACTTTGTAATGACGAGCAAATGTGCAGCCCATTGAGCTAATGTTGGACGTAAAATTATATTTATAAAAAAAATCTCAGTGGGTAGTAGTGCTCGCGGTAGTAGTAGGGACTTAGTGGATGATAGTGCTTTTGATTAGCTGTTACATATGGTGAAAATAACCTCCTTTACTATTTTCACCATACAGTGATAATAGTGTCGTAGACTATTTTCACTGTACGGTGAAAGTAGTCAGTCCAAATAATAAGTATAAATCTAGATCTCTAGCAATGTTAACCAAATATCTAGCACATACTGTGTTCTTTAAAAAAAAAATGACAGTGTACAATACAGAGGCCCAGACTCTGACGCGACTTGTACATATAAAAAGGTCTATCATCCAAACACACTTATGGGCCTAGTTTAACATTGTTGTAGTTGTAGGTGTAATGGACAATATTTTGCGTCATTTATTTGAGATTTCCATTACAATGAGCCCATGTGAATTGGGTTGTCAGGTCTGAAAGTAAGTGCACGTCGCACTGACCCCACTGATTCAATTTCAATGTTTATTCAGCTGATTGAACTCTGTACCTATTACACGTCTCTCTCTCTCTCTCTCTCTCTCTCTCTCTCTCTCTCTCTCTCTCTCTCTCTCTCTGTGTGTGTGTGTGTAATCAGACATAGACGTGGGCTGAGTCTGACTGTGCAAATTGGTTGTTTTGACGAGGCTTTGGTATTCAGGTTAAAAATCCTCTGTATTTATAAAAGTAGAGATATGGCTTAGACTTAGAGCAATAATATACAATGCACTAACTGAGCTCATGCCTGCTTCAAATTATTATTATTATTATTATTATTATTATTATTATTATTATTATTATTATTATTATTATTATTATTATTATTATTATTATTATTATTATTATTATTATTGTTTTTGATGATGTTTTACAAGTAGACATGCTATTATATAGCAGACCAATCAGATTTGTCTGGGTTGAATTGAATTGTATATCAGTTCTGCTGTCACTCATGATGACCATAACATAACTGTCACAGTTTTCATTGTAAAATTCAACTTTTTACCATAGTCAAGAGTATAATAAGATTATATTTTAGTAGAAATCATTGTACTCTTTATTTTTTAAATCATTCATTTACTCTCATTTAGGACTAATTCCAACGAGAAATGGCTGGAGGCCTATCATGACCCAGTAGCTTCTTTGTACACATTTACTCAGTGCTTGACACTCTCTGACATCCAGGCTGATGGAGATTGGAAACTCATCGTCGCTGATCTTGGAACGGGCAGTTATGATATGAAACTTAAGGTCTATAAAAGTGAGTATAGTTATATTAGGAATCAGTGAACTTATATGAGCTGATGTGGTTGCCTGATTTTTAAAATTCTAATTAGCATAATTTACTGGTGATTTAGATCATATTGTGAAAATTTAAGCTCTTTTCAGTCTCCTCCCCCCCCCCCCCCCCCAAATAAATCAAGTATGAATGACTGAACACCTAGGCACAGGTATCAAGGCTTGTTTTGTCTAAACTTTTAGAGAATATATGTGACCCAATGTGTAAATCTAGTAATGTGCTGGAATTAACTAGGCGAGGGACATTTATTTAATGTCTAAATGAACAGAATGGGGATATCTAATTTTTTTAAAATGATTAGAATCAAAACTCCTTCTCCTCAACAAAAACTTAAATGTGTATTCTAACTCTGCTTAAAACTCAATTCATTTAGACATAGTGCTGTTATGGGATGAATGTTCATTTTTATCTCAAATTCACAGGAATTGAATATAGAGGCAATCTGGCCCTAATTTGATTCATTATGGCTCGGTTATTAAATGAAATCAGTACTAGAGATGTTAGACTTGCTTTTATTATTTTATTAATTGTTATCTTTTGGCATCACATTTAAAAGTGCTGTTTTTGGATGATTGTTCAAGAGGCAATCAGATCCTAATTTAGTTAATTATAGTTTGGTTATAAAATGAATGTAGTTCTCGAAATGTTAGAACTGTGTTGTTTTTTTCCTTGGGTTATCTTTTTGCACCACATTTAAAAGGTTAATACAAAAAGGCATGAGATAAAAGGATGAAATTGTCATCAAAAATATATTTTTTATTAATTTTAGTAAACAACAATAACAAAATCTCAACAAGAAGCATTTCAAGTTTAGATCATTGTACAGCTAGCAACAGAGGAATTAAAAAAGTAATTCAATATTGAACGTTCAAAACGAGGAAAGAATTTGTTATTCCAGACTTTTTACTTTGTTTTAACATTTATATCTGTTTTGTTGTTGACTGAATAAGTTTGTGAGCTCATTATTGTTCATCGATCTTACCATCTTCAGGTAGCTAAGAATTTACATTTCTGTTTTACTATAATTCCATTCAAAGATACCACTCTGATGAGTGAGCACACAATCATTGATCTGCCAACTGGTGTTGTGACATTTTATATGGACACACTTGAGCCACGTACTCCCGGTGAGTTTGAGATAAAGTGAAGTGTAAGATCATTGCATAGTTTTCATATATGCTCTAAGATGCCCTTGTACGGAAAGTATTTTGCTAGTTATTATCAAACATTATTTATATCATTATCGTTATTATTATTATTATTATTATTATTATTATTATTTTATATTATTATTATTATTATATTATTATTATTTATATTATTATTATTATTAATTATTATGTTATCATTATTGTTATCATTATCATTATTATTATTATTATTATTATTATTATTATTATTATTATTATTATTATTATTATTATTATTATTATTATTATTATTATTATATCATTATTATTATTATTATTATTATTACTATTTGCACCAATTAATTCATCCAGAAATTTGATTTACAAGCTTTATGTAATTAAAAATATTATTTACCAATACCTCAAAGAGTTGAAAATACCTCCATTAAAGAATAAATAAAGATAGATGTAGTGAGCAACAAAATTGCGTTTTCAAGATGAAAGTGTTGGTAATGATAAATTACATTTTGTTCATGGACTATCGAATGAGAATTGCACTATTGAATTATTACTTATGATATTATTACTTATGATATGTATGCTTCCTTTTATTTAAAAAAATTCAGCCATTGCTGTTGCCTCTGGTCCCTTCATTTATGTCTACAAAAACCTCCGTCCTTACTTCAAGTTTACACTGCCCCCTTTAGACATCCATCCTATGGAAGAGGACCTATGGAATCAGGCCAGAGATGTAAGTTAGACAACATTATTATTTCTTTATTGATACCAATAATGTGAAAGTTTTGTGAGTATGATTGCAGTCTTGTTTTGTGCAGATTTTTCTTTTTCCTTTTTGTTCTTAAATGAAGGTAGGGAGGAGTGGGAAGGGATATGGTTTTAGATGGGTTTGTTTGCTATTTATATTATATATTTGTTAAGTTTATAGTGATAACGAAGAGCTTTTATTATATTAATTATTTTTTTATAACGATTTTAGATGATGATATGAAATAAACCACCACTTTAAGCCTAATTGTGGTCTACTCCAAATGAATATCCCTTCCCCTTCTCTTTTTCTTCCCAAATAGTTGGATAACAGAAATGAATGATAACAAAACAAAGAAAAATATTAAAAAATAAAACTAACACACACACACACACATACACACAAACACACACACACACACGAAAAACAAAAAAACAAGAAAAAAAACAATTTTTAAAAAATATAGAAAATCAAATAAAATACAAAAACTGTGTAGACAACATATTATTTTTGTTTTTATTTCGAACAAAAATAAAGATAGCTGTGGAGAGAATGAAAGGGTGATGTTGCAATGTCGTGTTTATGTACTTGTCTGGCATTGTCCAATTTCAAATTATGACTGGAATAACTCAAGCATCAGTCACAGTTTAATGCTACACAGTTATTAAGGGCAAAATGACTTGCTCAAGGTCATACAGCACAGCTGGGGAAATCAAACTCAGCATTTTCTGGCTTCGAAGCAAAAACCATACTGTGCGCCACAATCCCCAAATGTGGAAAGTATGTAAATAAAATCATGATAACTGCTGAATAATTATACTTCAATATTTCTGGTTTTATCATTGAATTAACATTTTATCTATGTTTTCCTTTTTTTCTAGGATCAAGTTAATATCTACAGTATGAGAGAAATACTTGAAGGTTTAAGGTACGGTTGTTGTTTTTTATGTTCATTAATTTCAAGTAAGATGGTTAATGGATGCTTTTAGCACGGGAACATGTATTATGAGGAATCAATCAGGTATAAACGAATGTTAGGTTTGTCGGTTATTAAAACCAATTTAGGGAATATGAGAGGGAGAGCAAGAGAGAGAGAGAGAGAGAGAGGGAGAGAAAGAGAGAGAGAGAGAAAGAGAGAGAGAGAGAGAGAGAGAGAGAGAGAGAGAGAGAGGAGGGGGGCAATGAAGACTATTCATGCTAATATATATCATATCCTCTTCAAAGTTTAGATTTTATCTTTTCTTACCAGGCAAGATGGCTGCTCATTGACTGTCAGGTCTCTGCGCCTTCTTCAGCTGGAGCCAACAATGGTGGAGAATTTTGTAAATCTTCACAAGAACTCACCCCTCAAGAAACAAGTAAATTCTATTTCCTTTTCATTTGCTTCGATTGTGCTGATAAAACTAAAGATTATATATGATATATTTTCTGTTAAAGATAGAAAATACGAAGAAAACAAATCTCTTTAAAAATAAAATTTACTTGGCTTATGTTCAAATTTGATTACATACATTCCACCATCACCCAATTATGGACCAGCTGACTTAGTTTTACAAAGTATTGTTGACCTTAATACCTTTTCACAAAAATGAAACAGTTTGCAATATTTGATATTCTTCCCTCAGACTGTGATAACTTGTTTGGGTACGATGAAGAAATCTGTAGCTGATGAAGATGCCATCAGTTGTTTGGTACTTGGAACAGAGAGTAAGAGTGTTTACATATTGGACCCTGAAGCCTTCACTGTCTTGGCCACAGTATGTTTAATTTCATGTTTACTTTAACTTTAAAAAATTCTTTATAAGATTTTATTCATTAATTTCTTGGCAAATAAAAGTCTGAGAATTAGATAAAGAGTTGCTTGCTTTATCTTCATGTCACTTCTTTGTTTCAGCCTACCCTTTGATGACACGTCACCCAACATAATTATATTAATATCTGTATTTAGTTGCCCACTCGTAAGTTATCTGGATTTTTCTTTAAAAGGGCGCTGAACTTAAACTTTTTCGTTGCTTACTTTTTACAAAAGCAAAAAGTTTACAAAAGGCTAACCACTGCAACGACAGAGCCATCAACAAGATTTGAAATGGGAACACACAATGTTGTCTCTCTCTCTCTCTCTCTCTCTCTCTCTCTCTCTCTCTCTCTCTCTCTCTCTCTCTCTCTCAAGATTTTAACCACTATATAAGAGAAAGGATGGTGTAATGGTAGGACGTCTGACTGGTAATCAGGTGGTCTGAAGTTCGATACTCACAGAGGGAGACTGATTTTTAGGGGTTTTTTTTTTGGGGGGGGGGGGGGGGGGGTTGTATTTTTCTTTCTTGCTTTGTCCAGCAATGTTTCATACACACTTTTTCAGATAGGATATTACCTTAGAATTGGTGTTATAAAGAAATGATATAGGATATTGCATACAACGGGCCTTTCAATTTTTATTTCCTCAGATGGATTTACCAAGCATCCCTGTGTTCCTGAGTGTTAATGGCTTGTTTGATGTGGATTATCGTATTGTGGTGTCTTGCAGGAATGGATGTATATACACTCTCAAAAGGTTAAGTATAAAATGTGAATACAATCACACTCAACTGTACTTTACTTTTCTAATCCCTGACCTCAGGACGTTAGTCAGTTTTCCATCAGCCAATGACATTAATGGAATCATGCTATTTTCCCACGTTGATCCAACTGATGAAAAGAAGCAATTCCTCTTGATTTGAGGTTTTTTTTTGTTTTGTTTTGTTTTATTTGTTGTTTTTATTTGAAAGGATATTTTAATGTGTATGTATTCTAGTCGGTGGTAGTGGACTGTCTTCAGTCACAGTGAAAACATTTGCACTATAGGGACTAACCACTCTTCCTCTTTTTAATTGGCCTCAATAGGCTGCTATTGGGAACAATGTAGCAATGACTATCCCGCACAAATCTTTGGGCCTCTTTTTCGCTCACGAAGTGCCCAAATTCGCGACAAAATATGGGACGAAGCCGTTCCGTACATACTATTTTAAAAAATTAATTACGACGCTGTTTATCGATGAATATGACTGAAAGTTGGCACACAGTTAGAAAAGAGGTCATTTTAGATTATGTCAAGCGACAAAACTCGTACGACTACCAGAAGACCGTTAAAAATAGATTTTTACTCTTTGGAGTACAATATTTCTAAAACTACAAAGAGGAGAGATTTTGTCTCTCATAAGGTTATATATGCACATTTCTTCTATTTATATTTCAAATTTCATTCGATTATGATAGGTACTTTTCCCGTATTCTCACAAAACATCAACCCAATTTGCATTTCAATGAGTGAAAATATGGAGACGGCCATTTTGTTTCCCTCATCGCACGACACGAAAATGACTTGAGCGAGGCAAGGCTGCCAGATGGCCAGACTTTAACCTGACCAAATTCGACTTCAAAAGTAACTAAATAGAAAATCATATGGCTTTCACTATTAAAACTGGCCCACTTAAAATGAACTAAATTTTAACAAACAAAAAATTGAATAGACTAGGATAAATTTCACTGAGACAAAAATAGATGAATAAAATTTAATAAAAGAAACAAAATTATTTATTTGGCAACACACGTGGCCATCTGGCAATCTTGTTCGCGAAGACTGACGATACAAATCCTCGCGCGCTTTTTTTGAATTAAGGTATTGTTTCATTGTTATGTCATAGGGATAGTAGATTCACACACACACACACACACACACACACACTCTCTCTCTCTCTCTCTCTCTCTCTCTCTCTCTCTCTCTCTCTCTCTCTCTCTCTCTCTCAAATAAATACTAGAAATAACATAAGCCATGGTCTCACGGGACTGATTGATAATAATTTAGCAGGCTTTTTTCGTGTCATTTGTATGGGTTGTAGACACAAAATTACACTTCGGAAAAGTTCCAAATGATCAATATTATGTATATTTTAAAACAAAATTATAGTTGACCCTAGCCATACAGCTCTAATACTATACAAGTTAGATCTCTTCTGATGTCTTCATCATATTTTCTGATAATTTTGCCATAAAATTGCTAAGTTTTAATATCTAATTCCACGTATTAAGCGAGATACAGACACAAACCAGAATAAAACGCAGAAAAAGTGTCCCATATTTTCCGTATTTTTTCTCTTTGTGAGTTATCCAAATAAATGACAGCTTTGAAACGGCATAACTTTGTTATATATTAATGGATTTTCAAAATTTAAAAAGATTTTTACTTAGTGGAGATAGGGCTTTGATTTAAGAATAGTATTTCCTACAAAAATAGAAAACAAAAATTTTCATAGTCATTGCTAAACAATGATTCTGGTATTGTTTCCATAATCTCTTGTACCTTTTTTTTCTTTTTCCCACCTGTCTTTGTCCTGAACAAAACGACTTGATTTTGATCCAGGTCTTTTCCGGAATCCTTAATCGTGTGAGAGGCTGACGGGTTGGAGTGGTTTTTTTTTTCTTACATAAATATTTTCTCCTCTTTGAGAGATTATATATTAACATTAGAAATCTTCTGAGTGTCTTTGTGATCAGTTGAGATCATGTGCGACCATTATGAGACTTTGGACTGCCTAAAACTGGGCATAGAAGTGTAGGTTGCTTCTAGGATCTTCTTTTGTGAATTATTTCCCTTTTATTTTACTTTTTCTAAGCAGCTCAATCCCTAAGAGTGCTAAAAGTGTTGAACTTTAAATCATATCAATTATTTTTCTGTTAATCACTAGCTGCCTTCTGTTAAACTCCAAAAAGACCTAAAATGTTTCAAGTGCCTTTTTATTTCTAAATCTACCTTGTCTCTTGAAACGGTTGGTAGAGTTAGGACCCTAGAAGAATATCAAGATTAGTGGGATTTCATGGATGAACGATTTAATTAAAAGGATAACATAGATAGATAAGCCGTAAAATATCAAGTGAGCCATGCACAGTACAACTGTTTGTGAATCAATGATTACAAAGTATCAAACCAAAATTTTGACTTCGGCTAAAAAGTACTTAAACCTAAATCAAATCTTTGGTGGTGAACTTGGGATATTCTCAATAAAAATAACTTGAACACAGTACTTGGTCATAAAAACTACATCAAATATTATGAGAATATTTGTTATTTTATTATTATTATTATTATTATTATATATATATTATTTTGGTATTATTCTGTATGATAGAGGCAGCAAAGATGTACAACGACACATGATAGAACTCAATTCCCAACCTGTAGGAATGGAGAGGATCAACAAAAATATCTATGTTGGTTGCATGGACGAGTCTTTGCACTGTTTCACCTCAAAGGTAATTAATCTATTCATTTCTACTTGTCATTTACATAATAATATATAATATTTTGTTTAAAATACTAAGTTCCATAATGTAATCAGGATATATGTATCCTATTAAGCAATGTTAGCATTTAGCACTATTTCCAATACCACTCAATATGTTTGCAGCCACCGCTAATCACAGCACATTTAAGCCATAATCACCGTGATGTTACTGTTTCCACCAACTCATTCGTTATCTCATTACCCAAAAGGAAAAAAATCATTATATCAAATCTAATGCTTCATCTTGCATAAGAAGCACTTATTGATTGTGTATTCTAAGGATGTAAAATTTCTATCATATTAACTTTGATTTTCTAAGTTGAAGTAAAAATTGTTACATTTACTTTTGTTCCAATCAAGTGAATAAGAATAATGCAGAACTGTGTTTCAGACTTGATTAATGTCATAAAAATATTTTAAAAAATAGTTGTGAAAAATATGACCGTGTCAGTTATGGTCGCACTGTATCCAAAGCTTGTTTACATTTTCTTTTGCATGTTTATCTTGAAATTCCAACTCATCCAATCGTATAGTCAATTAAAAATGGTTTTCATGGATGAATCAGTGATGAAATTAATTTTTTTCATGTTTTCTTAGGGCAAAAAGTTATGGACAGTTAAACTGCCTGCCAGTATCACCACGATAGAAGTAATAGATTACAAGCCACGAAGTTTTTGTGCTGTCCTTGTAGCCCTTAGTAACAAAGAAGTTCATATTTACAAGGAGAAATTCTTAGTGGACATAATAAAGATGGAGGATGTTGTGACTGGTCTACGCTTTGGTCGCTTTGGAAGGGAGGATGGCACGTTGGTCATGACTACGAAACGTAAAAATCAAAGTTTATCAATGCTTTTGACATATTGGTGGCAGTTTCATTTATCAAAGTTTATTGTTGTTGTTGTGATATTTGTTATCATAATCATCATCATCAAGATCATCATCATCATCATCATCATCATCATCATCATCATCATCATCATCATCATCATCATCATCTTCATTATCACTGGTATAATCATTCTTCTTCTTTCTTCTTCTTCTTCTTCTTCTTCTTTCTTCTTCTTCTTCTTTCTTCTTCTTCTTCTCTTCTTCTTCTTCTCTTCTTCTTCTTCTTCTTCTTCTTCTTCTTCTTCTTCTTCTTCTTCTTCTTCTTCTTCTTCTTCTTCTTCTTCTTCTTCTTCTTCTTCTTCTTCTTCTTTCTTCTTCTTCTTCTTCTTCTTCTTCTTCTTTCTTCTCTTCTTCTTCTTCTTCTTCTTCTTCTTCTTCTTCTTCTTCTTCTTCTTCTTCTTCTTCTTCTTCTTCTTCTTCTTCTTCTTCTTCTTCTTCTTCTTCTTCTTCTTCTTCTTTCTCTCTTTTTTTAAAGATGTTATTGTTGTTGTTGTCGTCCTGCCATTGTTGTTTTGTTGTTGATGCTGTTATTGTTGTTGTTAGTACTAATACTATTTACAATATATGATCCTCAATATATAGATAGACAATTGGATCATAAATCAATCAAATTATCCATCAAAAACTTTCTTCCCAACTATTCAAAAGCGGTTGTGATAGGGCAGTGAAATTTAAATGGTTTTTAACTTTCGAGATCATTGATATTTAGTGTTTTTATTTCACACTTACTATTTATTTAACTCTTCAATTTGTTTTGTTATTATTTCAGGTGGAGGACTCTATGTTAAAATCTTGAAACGAACAGCTAAGTTTGAGGAGAGAGATTTTTGTGCTGGTCCCCCAGCTGCCCAAAATGTAAAACTCAACGTGCCGAGGAAAACAAAGTTGTTTGTTGATCAAACTCAAAGGGAAAGAGAAAATGGAATAAGTAAATATAATTTGAGAAGTCTTGAATGGTCTGATGGACCCTAGATTTTTTTTTTTTTATCAGTAAGTGAAATTATGTTTTATTAGTAATGTCATGCTTGCTTTGTTATAATTTGGTTGGATGAATTGGAGTGCAACCTTATATTATTTCATGAAATTGGCAGATAATCGAGACGAACATCAGAACCAGATGTAATAAATTAATTTTATATGGAACTAAGCAGCTGTGGCATTCTATAAATTTGTTCTATATAACTGTACTCATTGATATTTGTTTTTTTGTTTTTTTGTTTTTTGTTTGCTTGTTTTAGTGATGCACCGGACATTCCAAAGAGATTTGGCAGTCATGAGACTCAAAGTTCTTAGAGAGTATGTCAAAGTCTTAGACAACAGCCTGAATCCAATCTCCTCTGACCCAGCAGAACCCTTGAAACTGACAGCTCATGTAAGCTTTGTTTGAACTATTTTTTTGACTTCAAATCCATCATGGTAAATCCGATATCAATCACATATGTATGCTGTTATATGGAGAACGAAATTTGATAATGCCTTTAAAGAAAAATCATTGAAATTATAAACATATCTTTATCATCATCATCATCATCATCATCACCATCATCATCATCATCATCATCATCATCATCGTCTTGGTTCTTTGTCTTTCCAGAGATATTAAGCTGTTAAAAGCTATGGACTGTAGAAAATAATAAACAAAAATGATTATCACGGCTTTAAAAAAGAATAAAATACTAAACACGAAATGTTTCGGGCTCAAAACTGTTTTTCAGCCATCAATAAAAACATTAATTACATTACTCAAAAAAACTGATAAACATCACAGAAATATATGGAACGGCCTTTCTGTGACTAAAAAGATCATAGAATCAACTTCTTTTCAGGGATTGGATTCCATGGTCCTCCACCTCTCTCTATCAAGGGCAATTTCGCAACATTCGTTGATTTTCATTGCTGTAGCTTTTCCTCTTTCTGAGTCTTATCACTTACTTTCCAGTATCTTCATTGGGATCTTTTCAGTCTTCTGATCTGATATAACCGAAGTATGCTAGTTTTCTTTGCTTGGTGGTTTTCAGGAGTTCTGTTTGTGTTATGTCGAGTGTCTCAAAGATTTGCCTATTTGTTTTCCTTTCTCATATATTAACTATCCTCAATTCCTTTTTTTTCTGAAAATTTGAAAGTGATGACCATGACAAGCATAACCATTATAATTCCGAATCTGAAACTAAAAATGCTCATAAGGTAAGACCTCTTTTGGTAATTATGATGACATAGTACAGAATCTCGTTTTTCTTATTTAATTTTTATTTATTGTTTTGTTTTATGTTCTTAAGGTTCAAGGAATTGGACCCACCTTCAAGTTCACTATCAAACTTCAAAACACCTCCCTCAGCCAATCATCTTCCAATTTGCTAATTGCCTTTGACTATGATGAAAGATTGTATGAGTTCAGGAAGAGATTGATTCAGGTAGGTGTTGTTTTCATGATATATTATTGATCTGCAGCTTTGAAACACAGTTCCACGGAATGTAACTTACTAGTTACATGAATTGTAGATAGAGATATTGGAGTAGGTAAACTTTTTGATTCCCTTGTTAAACTAAAACCATCATGGGGACCAAGAGACTGGGTAACTAAATTGTGCCTTTACGCCTTATTGAAATAGTCAAAAAATAAAAAAAGAAAGCGCCTCATAGCCTGTGGAATGGGGCAGTTTATACAGCTCTTCTATAAATGAATTGACTGAGTCATTCAGACGAAGTATTACTGTCGATGTGCAAATACAAAATAAAAGAAGATTACGTCACTTTCCTGATAATTGTCACGAAATGTTATAATGAATGTTTTCTTAAGTTTATTGTGTACGCTAGTCCTAATGTTATTCTTAGTTCGTAATGTCCCGATGTGATGATCATATCGCATCCGTCCTTTTGTGGTTGAGTTCTCTGTAATAGATAAAGGGACATAGGGACCTGGTGTTGCGTAGAACCGTTTTAGTTGCTTTAGTTTGAGGTCGGAAATAATATGTCACAGGTCGTGGATTTTCCCGTGAGTCATTTCCGTGCACACAAAGAGAGACCATACCCTTAAGTATTTCTTTTCTTTTAAAATTCTATTTCTTGGTTTTGGTAAAACTTTCATCCGTCCCATTCACCAGTTGGCCGTCCGACGATTCGGACGTATTTTATTCTCTATTCAAAGTTCATCCGATGCTGTTTTGCAAGAGTTTTACTTCATTTTATTAAAATCAATTGTGATTTTAATTGTTACAGGCCTTGTGTGGGCCTGTTGATTTGGGACCGAATCCAAAGAAAATATTTAATGAATTAACTCTAACCCTATTGATTTTGGGTCGTCTTATTGATGTGTGGCCAAAGTCAGAACATTTTAGTATAAAGCCTTATCCTTGGCCGATGCCAGCGATATCATATCTATCGATGTATATTGATCATATCCGGCCAAAGCCGTGGACATTATCGTATTATTGTTATAAGGCCGATGCCTTAGATTCCAAGAACACTCTTTGAGTTGGACATTACAGTGTGACATAATAGAGAAAGGACGACAGACTGCCTCATCTCGACTAGGTTCCCCTAGTTGAGATGAGGCAGTCTGTCGTCCTTTCTCTATAATGTCTAATGGCTCTATAAGCCCTGACGTACCTGTGACAGACAGATCATATTTTTGTTCTATGTGTGTTCTGTAAAGGTAAGGGGCCCCACCTTCTTGTGACATCTGTTTGTGACTTGTGTGTATACCTATTCATTGCTCCACGTTCATTGTTACTGTCTAGTGAATTGAGTGATCGTCATTACATGTGCGAATGAGAGAGAGAGTGTGTGTGAGAGTAATTTGCATCAATAAAGATGAGATATGAAAATTTACTCATCATTCTTTGATTGTTAGTTTGTTGGGCTGGTCAATTTGTTCGACGTTAGCAACCCTTTAAGGTCATTGACTGGGACGGAGGTTCTGCAGACCACCGACTCACTCTTTGGCATTGTCACTTTGTGACATTTTTGGTGGAGCTGCCTGGTATTTTTGCTGATGTTTAACAGACTGATTTTTGTCTATTACTGATGATCAGAGGTGAATTGTAATTGACTCTCACCTCATCTGTTACTCACTCAAAAAGACAGTTTATATTTTGTTGACTGACGTAAGACTGTATAGTCGTATCCCATGACATTGAATAGGAACTTGCACTGTCATTGATTTATTGCCTTTTGTTAAAAGACATCGGCTAAGTTGAAACCCTCTGTTATTGTTGGCACTTGCTGGTTATCTTAAGCCAGTTGTCTGTTGCTGAGATTTACGTGAATTGGGTGAGATTGACTTGTTATTTTAAACTGAGTTGGGAACAGGGAGCGTTAATACCTACTGTATCCCCGTGGTTGTTATATTATGAGAAGTGCTGTTACACATCATCGCTGATTATTTTATTTGCCATTTAAGGCGGGAAGAAATGATAATTACTTGAAGTAAGTAATTATTGCAATATTTAAATTAATTCGAGAGTTATACCCGAAGGTATATAAATTTCCACTAGTTGATATTGTTGACTGATTTTCTATTTGTATAATTACAAAGACTTTGTTTTTAAGTTTCTCTTGCTTGCTCAAGCGTTTTATCGTCTTTGCTTTATTTTATTGATCTACATTGTCTTTTCCCTTCTTGAACCATCATAGATGTTGAAAAATTAATCAAACTCGGTGCTCAACTGGCATTGGAAGGTGAGGCTTTAAGGAAATGGGTAGATGAACAAATAAAGCAGGAAGAGGCTTGCAGGACAGATGCTCTGAATGAGGCCAAGGCGCGAAGGGAGCACGAGCGAGAACAAAGGGATCACGAGCGAGAACAAAGGGAGCACGAAAGAGAGCAAAGAGAACACGATCGAGAAGCGGCAAAGGAGGAGAGCGCCCGCAAAGAGAAGAAACTGGAGCTGAAAGCCGCTCTTTTGGAAAGAGAGTTGGAGTTGGAAAGACTGAAGGTACAGCATCCAACTCATGCTTCCTCCAGGACTCATATGCCGTCGTCGTCGGTCGGAAAGAGCCCACGACTAGCCGCTTGATGATAGGAGAGATGATGTCTTGAGTTACATTTTACAATAATCTGTAGTAAATCTTTGGTATTTGCCATTTTGATTTTAATTGATAATCATTATCTCACTTATCCCAGGTGCCAGTTCTAGTGCCAGGACTAACTTACGACTTTGAAACATTTATCGACTGTCTGAATGACAAGGGGGTGTCGGATACTGTCAAGGTGAGTGAGCCACCGTGTACTTTACAATAAACTTGAAAGAAGTACTTTGTGCCTACAAACAAGCAAATTAATTTTCTTTGAAACCTGAGATTCTGTGATAATTTCTGTCCTGAACATTTTCTGTCTTCTTTATAGAAACTGACTGAGTCAGATTGATAATATGCAAATTTCAAAAGACAAAAAAAATAAGAGAAAAGAAAAGAAAAGAAAGAAAGAAAATAGGTATATGAGTTTGAATTGTGGCCTCGTTTTTTGTTGTTTTTTTTTAAGGTGGGGGGGGGGTGTTTCTTGGGGCTTTAGAATGCTTGTTTTTCACAGGGTAAAAGACAAAAGCTGCTGCTTGAAGCTTGAGGAAGCAGGAAACAATGAAAAGTAGAATAGAAGTTTCAAGTATATTCGCAAGGACAAATGATGTGGATGTTTCAGAGTTAAAATTGAATTTTCCTTTCTACTTTTATATTGTTTTTGTTTTTTTTAATTAACTCTTTGCTTACATGACTGATATGGAGGATTCTTGTTGACATGTGCCTTTTTCTGTGGTATACAAGCTAGGTATATTTTCTCAACAAGTACTTCAGTGTCTGATAGCACACAAAATAAATATTGTTGCTTACAAATTGGGCACAAATTAAAAAGTTATAGATTGGGAATACTCTCATTTTGATTTGTTTTTTTTCTCTCTTTGAAAATAGTCATCAATGGAAAATTGTATACAGAGATTTTAAAATTTAAAAATAATTTTCCACATTTTTGTTCCAGGTTTACGTTTTAAAACAGAACCAGTCTGTACCCATTATTACTGGTGTTGTCAGTATGCCGGTCAGCGAAAGCATGGTGGTTGTGTGATGATGTGACTGAGTAATGATTACCTACTTGTCTTCTTTGCTCTTATGTAATTGCTGAGTTATTAACGTGAAAAAATCAAAATTTAGTATTTTCAAATTCAATCAAAGACTATTTAGCTTTATTTTATTTTGAGATAAAATGAGGGAGGTTGAGATTTTAAAATGTTTTTCTTTTAAAAAACTTTTAGGCAAAATAAAATGAAGCTCACTTTATGTTTAAATATTATGTGAAAGAATATAGTCATCCACCTCATCCCTCCCTCGATATGTAAGATACAAACCATCAGTAAATGAAATTTCTACCTTCCTAACACTTACTTGTTGGTGTCATAGTTCATGCTCGGGGGTACCTTTACAATAAATGTAAACAAACAAGAAACAAGATGAGGAGGATATAATTTTACTTTCAGTTTGTTATAAAAGTAAATGCCATGTACAAAGATTAAACTATTGTATTGTAAATTAATAACTAATGTGTCACTAATGGAAGTGAGAGGCTTCTTATCTAAATTTAATAGCCTTTAAAACATCCACGATATATTTTTATTAATGAACATCAAAACGAATAATGCTCCAGTTCTACTAAAATTATGGCACCAAGAGGAAAATGCACATGTTTTTGCATTCAACATACCACTTCAAACCGAATTTCCCTTTAATAAAGCAAAAGTTGTATATTATATTTGACGTTTCTTGTTGTATTTCTTTTGCATTAAATCCAACACTGTGCACTGTGTTAGTGTTTGTTGCAGAATGAATGTTAACGGGTAGAATCCTGTCTGTTTAGTTGTTGTAATATGTGACTGCTATCAACGTCGACCATCAAATATGTGTCCAGGAAAAAAATGGCCAATGATTATTTACAAAGTTATGAGATTTGAATATTCTTTTAAAGAAGTATTAGGCTTTTAAAATTCTCTACCTATTAGAAATGATGTTATTGCAATTGGATTGTCAGAAACAAAATAAGACAATACTTCATACATTAGATTTTTACTTTGTTTGAATAGATGTATCCATGTCATTATTTTCTTGTTCAGTATCACGTGATGGGTTTTCAATATTAGTTTTTAATGTGTGTATTGCACAAGCAATCATATCCGTCCATTTAATATATTTTTGTTTAAAATATTTATTTTACTTATTAAACAACAAAAAACAAAAAAATCCAAAAAAAAAATCTAAGAAACAGACAAATATTAGTGTTGGGTTTTTGGCAATAATTATTGTGATACCATTGAAAAATAAACATTTAAAAAATCTGCTCTCTTTCTTTATTCCTTTCTTTGATATTTTATTATGATGTATTGTTATGTTGTGCATTTATTGGTAAATGACTCCACCTAAGGGCTTATCAAAGGAAACATCACTCGTGTAAGATAAAGATCTGAAAAGGTGTATAGGGAACAGTGCCAGACAAATGAGAGTAAAGTACAAGAAAAAATATATCCCAAAATATCGCAGGCTGTTTTTTTTTTGTGTTTTTTTTTCTTTTCTTTCTTTGTCTGGCAGTGTTTCATACACACCTTTATAGATCTTAATGTTAGGGCTAAGTAGCATTAGTTCCGATTTTATCCACCCTTGGCAGTTGTTTTGACTTTGGCTGATTGCCTCTCAGTAATCCCCTACTCTGTTAACCGTTTTTTCTCTGTGACCTGGGTGGGGTCTTCTGACATCCCAATCTGGGTAGAGAGGTCACTTGCTGTGTCAATGCCTCATATCTGTTTTTCTTTCCCATGCTCCTTTCTGTTTTTGTTTTGGAATGAGCTCAGTTGGCAGGGATCATTAGCTGAGAGGGAAGCAGTCAAATGTTTAGCTCCTTCTTTTTTGAGAGATGACACTATTTTCTTTGTAATTCATCATTTCTTTGTAATTTCGTGAAAAAGAATCTTTGTCTATTTTTAAACGTTCGCTTAAAACATATCTGTTTCGATTTTAGTAGATGGTATGAGAAGCAAGATAGGTTTTGTTTGTGTTGTGTGTTGTATTGTGTTGTGTGTGTGTGTGTGTGTGTGTGTGTGTGTGTGTGTGTGTGCTTGGGTGTAAATGATTATGTTTCAGCCAAAGTAATTTGTAATTTAAGCGCTTAGAGTCTGGTGTCTCGGAGTTATAGCGCTATATAAGTTTTCAGCATTATTATTATTATTATTTCAAAATATGGCATGATGGAATTTACGTTGAATCCTCTGTTACCTATTTGAAATTGTCCTCTTAGTCTGAATTTTTCTTTGATGCTTTTAATTTCAGATCTGCAACTTTTCTCTCAATCATCTTCCTTTTTACTGGTCCTGAAATGACTTACAACTGTCGTTAGCGCCGTAAAGCCCATAAAAACAAAAACAACTGTGGCTCTTTTGAGGTTTTATTTAGCGTAATATCCACTAAACGTACTCAAAACGTTTTACAGGGTGTCCATAGTCAACAGCAACACTTAGCATCTAGAACGAGACATGACACCTGTTAGGCGATATCATTTTTTTTCAGACAGAGACAACGGTGTTAACGACCAGGTACTCATTTTACACCTGCTTTTATTCTGGTGACATGACTTGGTTTTGCTCATGACCTGGTTATGGACCAGTCTTTGAAGAAATTAGTCGGAGAGGAATGGGTTAGTTTTAAATAATAATAGTTTGAGTGACTTTGTATCAGTTACCGAGACCATACATATCCAAGCACTATACGTTATCAATGTTATGTTGTTTGGCTCGGTTACTCAGCTGTGCGGTATCTCCTATTGTCACAAAAAGCCAAGTGATGTTAAGTATGGCCAGTGACTGGATGGCTGATGGTGGTCAAAGAAATTCTGGTCCCGATGTTGTAAGACACTTAACACACATTACTCCATTCGAGTCAAGTGTGAATGAATACCTGGCTATATGCAGCGAAGGGTATTGTAAAATTGTTAGTACAAAAAGACGCAGAAAAGGCGATTGGTACTGTGTGAAATGGAAAAATGGTTTTAAATGACCTGCTTGGGGAATAAATGAAACATTGTGAAGCGCATTGAGTATGGTAAATCCGCAGAAATAATATGAAGGTTCATATTTATTTATTTATTTATTTATTTATTTTGAATTAACTGGTGATGCATGCAAAAAGAGAGTTAATAGAGATGGAATGAAATGACAAAGATTTTTACGAGTTATGTTCCTTATTGCCGCTCCTTGATGCTCCTCCACAGTTTATGGTCGAGCGCATTTATAGAGATATCTATCAACGTTGATGCCCATACAACTCGAAGTGTCCTTGATTTATAAAAGATGCCCCAGATTTGGTTTCTTCTTCTTCTTCAATCTTATTTCTTTAAAATGGAAAGGGGGAGGGGAGGGGTGGTTGGGGATCAGCATATAAATGGTGAAAAGAAACGGTCACACGTCAGATCCTTGTACCACAACATCTTTCAGGTTGGAGTGCGATGACAGAGTATCTGTGGTGGATTTTCCCCCCTTTTCTTTCTATTCTTTCTTTTTCTTCTCGTCGAGTATATTATAACCATCGGAGAGATGTTCCACTTACTCCAACTCCAAGCTGGTTCTTCATCACGTTCAAGAGTCTCTTAGAGAATAGTGTGGTCTTGTGTTGAATAGTTAAAAGAATGTATATCCAAAGATTAGACTATATCAAAAAGGATATTGTTACTTCACCACCTAACAAGGGAAAGCAAAATATGATTGGTCGAAACTTAAATAGATATTTAAACGTGAGCAGTTATATTAACGCTTTCCCACGAAACTAACATGTACAATGCTCTTCATGATCAATTCACTCTCTAAGCTGACCATAATGAACCAAGTTCCAATTTCTTACAGTACTACCTGACGTTTAAGCATCCTTTTTGTGCCGCTGTCTTTCCTGCTTGTGGACAGGTTCTCGTGTACGCCCGAGTTGGGAGACATTACGTGCTTAAAGTGCCTTACATGAGGACAGAACTATGCATTCGAGTTTTCCAATCAAAGTAAAGCAACCAACGCACTGACCACGCTCAACATCTGTTGGGTTTTGTTGCATTGCGAGATAAGTCACCATAATGCTGAACCAATTGTACCATTAGTCCTCCATACCAATATATATATATATATATATATATATATATATATATATATATATATGTATATATGTATATATATATGTATATATATATATATATATATATATATATATATATATATATATATATATATATATTCGGTACATTTTATCTGATTAAACTTAAACATAAGAAATCCTCAAATAAAAACAAAATTTGTCATAGATTTATTGTGTTGTTAACAACAGCAAAAAAATAATAATAAAAGCAAAAACAAAACAAATCAGCCTGTTTTCCTCAACTCTTTAGACTTCCTGCGTTGTATTTTCCGTCGGGGGGTATCATATACTTTGGGATGTGCATTTCTTTGGGCCTTCCATACGTCAATGACATTATTTCAACATCTGGAGGAACAGATGAAGACGTAGAGGCCAGAATAGGAAAAGCACTACATGCATTTATCACCCTCAGACCTATATGGCAATCAACATTTTTTTTCACTGAAAAACAAATTTAGAATATACAACACTAATGTAAAAGCAGCCCTTCTGTATGGCTCAGAAACATGGAGAGTGACCAATACTCTTTGTAAAAAAAAAAACTTCAAACTTTCACAAACAGATGTCTTCGAAACATACTCGGTATCAGATGGCCCGAGAAAATCAGTAATAAAGACTTGTGGTTAAAAGCTGGATAAGAGGAAATTAGCAAATTAATTTCAACTAGAAAATGGACATGGATTGGTCACACTTTCAGAAAACCTACAACAGACATGACGAGACAAGCTTTGGACTGGAACCCTCGGGAAACGAGGAAGTTTGGGAGGCCAAAGAAAACACGGAGAAGGTCTTGTGAGGAAGAGTTGTAGTTGGCTGGAATATCCTGGGGGGAGCGATAAAGAAGAAGAAAAAGAACAGAATACGGAGGAGATGTACTCTTGGAACCCTGTGTTCCACAAGGAATTTAAAGGATTAAATGAATGAATACTTCAATGGAATCAAACATGGTGCAATTTGTCGGATTCCTCTATCAAACGTACCAAAGCCTTCTGATGTACTGTTGACACTTAGAATACTTGAACCAAATCGTGTTATAAGTCGGTATAACATGATCAGGCTTTGCAAAGCTCAGATTCCTCAGAGGTTAACATTGAAAGTTCTTTTCTTCTTCAACCTGCAGTTATTAGTATTCTAATATCTCCCTCAATCTCTTCTTCTGACTTCAAAATCCTGCCAAAATTTCATCATCTCTTGATCTCCTCTTCCATCCTTTTGCAGCCACTGGGTAGTTCTAGAGATTTACAATTTTTCTTTTATTTGCTTACCAGCCTTTTTAGTATTCTGGATACGTTATTGTTGCTCGTAAGGTGTTGGAATTCTTCTTTTCTATTACAAAATGAATTATCCTCTTGTTCTTTCTTCGCTTTCGTTGTAGCCTAAAATAGGACACCCAAATATTTCACTTTCTTAGAATATTCAATTTAAGTATCCCGAACTGTAAATAAATGAATTGACCATAAGAACATTCCCACTCTTCTGTCTTAACGATTTCAATGAAAGAGGAAAAGAGCAATTTTAGACATGAGAAATGTTTCACTCGTCATTCTTATTCTTTGTCTGCCAGAATTTTATATTTTCTGCTGATTTAGTTCACTTTTGAGTTGAAAGCACATAAAGTCAAGAGCGATTTTTCTTTATGACTTTGGATTTAAAGTAAGGCTGTGTCCCATAAATCATTACTAGAGATAATACAAGATTATCGCTGACGATCAACGACTAACAACAATTATTCTAAATGATTTTGTCATGAAAAAATGACCTTTTTCAAAATATCATGATACAAAGTCTTTCTTTTGATGAAATTATTGGCTGACATGATGCGGTCTGATAAGGTGAAAATTCTCTTGTCTTTATTAATAAAGGGCACGCAGAACTTAAAAAGTTGGAAGCCTTGTCTTTATGAGTATAGCTCAAGACGTTCGATTGTGCTCGATAGAACGAAGTTGACGTAACTCGGGTCTTTGTTATTGTTTTATGCCACCCATGTTTATAAGTAATTCTCACTAAACTGTATTACCTTACCTTACCGGAGTTCCGTCTCCCAACAGAGGTTGAATGTCATGGAACGCTATTCTTGTATTTATCAAACAATAAACGTGTAAGGTTACACATAGTTTTGTGTGTTGGTCCGCTATATTTCCGGATGGCAATTTTGTGAGTTTCTTAGCCAAGCGCACAGCATCTATAGATAGTGTGAGCTTGCCTAAGGAACTCACAACACTGCCCCCGAAAGTATAACGGACCAACACACAAAACTATGTCTAACGCTGAAAATTTATAGTCTGGTTAATACAGTTTAGTGAGAATTACTCACAAACATGGATGGCAAAAAAAAACAATAACAAAGATCTGAGTGACTTCATCTTCGTTCTATCTATATTATGAAAAAAAATGATTTCAATATTGAAGTCGGTAAATTATATTCTTTCAGTGAGGAACAAAATCGATAGCTCTATTTAGCACTGAGATGCAACTTCCCTCCTCCTCCTTGTCCCCGGGGAAGAAAAGCAGGACAATCGTCACTAAAAAAAAAAAGACGATGGAAAAATAGATGACATATGTTGACGTGACCTGGCATGAGCTGAGCTAATTATCTTAAGATAAGAATGCCGGGAATAATTTTTTTGGCAGCACCACATATTCCAGTTGGAATGAAGAAGACAAATTAAATAATGCTCAGATTAAAACTCTACTAAAAAGATGTGCTATCCAGTATTTTATAAAGCAGAGAATAATATTGCTTTTGTGGTTGTAAGTAATTCTGTTTTATATCATGTTTAAATAATTTTTCGATATTTTTATTCCTGTTTATTTTTTGAAATATATCACACATATATTTCAACATGGATCATAATGTCAGAAACCAGTTGATCAGAGATAATGCCCATTTATCTTTTGTCAAATGTTTGGTCACTTCTATAGTCTAAATCCAGACATCACATCCATCCGGACTGATGTCTATGTGAATATCACAACGACACATGACATTAATAATATTAGCATCGCCACAATCGGCACGTAAATTTACAAATCCTTTTGACGTGCAATCTTACGCTCAAGCAAAAGACTCGGCAGCCTCCGCCAGGTCGTGCTTTAGGTCTAACCAACGTTGTCAATCAGAACCAATCGTCTGCAGTGCCCGAAGATCATCAATGATGTTGAGATTCAGTCACCGATCTTCCAATGTCCTTAGATCTTGGTTGAGTCGGACGGGTAAGGTAGTTATTGGCCTTCACCTGAATGAGTTTCCACACTTTTTGGGGGGAAAAACGCGGTAATTTCAATATTGGCAGGAACTTTCAAATCTCATCTCAGAAATGTCCAAAAAAAAGGCCACCTTTATTCCAAAATTTATAGGGAGAGTGGTCTTTCATTAGTTTTTTCATATAATATAATATATAAGGATTTATTTGTGATTTGGTTGGATATTGAATGTTTAAAACGTTTCTCAATTGCTTGCTGTGGAATGCATCTAGCTTATCTTCGTCTGCTTTTTTTAGTGCCAGTGTCCCGCGGATATATACTCAAATTAGACCACATTCAAAGGAAGTCATTCCTACTATACAATTGCGGCACATGGTCAATAACAATTGCAGACGAAGATCTAATGATTGGATTATTTAAATGACAAATCCAAAGGATGAGTTTGCAAAACATCCCGAACACAGTGAATATGTGACACACTGATTCAAATCAATGTTATGTCGGGGAGGACAAGGTGCGAAAATTGTCAATCACAAGTAAAAGTGACCAGATTTGTGAGACTTTAGATTTTGTCAATTTGAGAAACTTCAATCTATTATATTCAACAAAACTTATATGACGAAGACAAATTATGATATATTTCCGACTATAAAATCAATTTCTATCACCGAAATCATTCCAACATAACATCGTTTTGAGATGTATATCACAAATGACTACAGCGTATTTGAAAATTAATCCTGAAATTCTATTGCAAAAGCATATAAAAGAAATGTATTGGAATATCAAAATTTGTTGGTCACATGGATGGTTCTGAGCGCGTCTTTGTCTTCAGACTCCATGATAATTCACCTTAGACTTAGTTCCTCCCGAGTCTTTGACATAGGGCCGTCCAGATTCGCCATTACTACATGTCTTGCCATATGCTTCGTCCCATGTCAGTTACACAGTTTTAAGGTCTCTGTCGACAGTTTCTTTCCAATATGATAATTTAATATACATTAAATCGAAATAAATTGAGCTTAGTTCAACGATATATCATAACAATGCCTTTAAATTTTATCGACAGTCTTTGAATTTTCTTATTTTTTTCTGATCATGTGGTAAAAAGGTGAAAAGTCATTTATTATTAATGTATACACAGAAAAGCTAACCTAAAAAATTACCCTTACTCCGATTGAAATTTTTTTATCATAATGTTATAAAAAGTGTATGAAAAAACAAACAAACTCGAACACTTGATTTGGAAGTCAGTTTTATTTATTAACTTTAAGAAAGGTTACAAAATGACGCTATTTCAAATTAAACATCATTTTTTTTAATGTACTTGATTGATCATTATAAAGGTAAAAATAGGAAATGGAATTCATAAAGATATGAAGCATAAGGGGCCATTAGTTCCCCGGGAAATCTTACATACAGTTAAACTCTGATACATTGTTATAATACCAACTTCAATTACAGTACAGTAAAACAATATTAAAATTCAATCTTCAAAAAATAATCACGGGTTTTAGACTCTTTAACAAGTTGTGAGTCATTTAAATCGAACGGTGTACATTTTTCTGGACAAAATGTAAAAAGGCGTACTGTCAGGTATAACACAGTAAGACATCACTTCAACACCCACCTTTCTTGCCCCTAAGATCCCAAATTATCCATCGAAAAAAAAAAACGACCAATCAATGACATCCACAAAGAAATAAATATTTACAAGCTACTAATTACTAAATATTTTGATATTGCAACACTTGTAGCAGCCAAGATATGAAATACAGAAAGTCTATACTAGTGTCGAATCAGTACAGTGATATACATTTAACGGTTTGGACAAGCTTTGAATTAGAACATGTATATAAGGCATTGGACTTTCACCAAAGGCATACGGGTTCGATCTCCGCTTTCGACATCTCGCTTTCCCTTTCAACAGTAAACGTATTTCCTATCGTTCTCTACTGCCGCACGGCGACCAACGCCTGTGTTATCTCGGTCTTTTCTTACCAATTGACTGCAGTACTCTAGAAAAACGTGTATTTTAAAAATTAGCCGGAAAACTCGTCCTTCAAATATCGATCGATTTAAATTACCCTCGTCTTGGCCAACAATTCTCAAATCTGGGACTTCGCGAGGTCCCAGGTTTGATAGTTTTTGCTAAGATGAGGGTCATTTAAATCGACCGATATATGAAGAACGAGTTTTCTGGCCAAAAATTTTAATTTCATGTTTTTCAAGAGTACGACAGGTAACAGACTATGAAGGAACATTTTCCCTAAGGTAGATTGTCTACTTTTTAAAAATCCTATCTAAATACATTTACGTACTTAAACATAGTGATTTTAAAAAGTTAGATTACTATCAGTGTTTAAGAAAGTTGTCGCAACTTTTAAACATAATACCATTTTGTACGAATATTGACGCATTACTTGTCTGCGTGTGTTTTTAACAAAGTTATTTATTTGCACAGAAACTAGATTTAGATACATGTAATCTCTCTCTCTCTCTCTCTCTCTCTCTCTCTCTCTCTCTCTCTCTCTCTCTCTCTCTCTCTCTCTCTCCTCTCTCTTCCTCTCTCTCTCTCTCTCTCTCTTCACTCTTCGACTCTGTCTTCTTTCATATATATATATATATATATATATATATATATATATATATATATATATATATATATATATAATTCTCTCTCAATTATACAAAATCATTCTCGTTGAAACGTCGAAAGCACCTAATTTAAATGCAGAATAGTGTTCAAAATGTACAATAATATATATAAAGAACTTTAACAGCTTGCAAAGTAGAGCCTCATTGATGGGTGTATAAATCATGAATTGTTAACGGAAAACATTTTAATTGCAGTTAATGAAACACTGTTATTTGCAGTACAATATTATGTTTAAACCGTTGCAGTTAAAGCTGTCAAGCCCGTTCGTTTTTCGCGAAACTCTTTCCTTGTATTTAAATTGCCGCTAGAAGCCCTTGAGACAGATAAAGTCACTCCGCTGGAAACCCGCGACCTTGCCCTTGAATCGTTGAAGGCTATGCGTCTTTTGGCAGCGGAAGTGATGAAAAAAGGATCACTCCCAGTGCGATCTGCGTCCATTGAAGAGCAAAAATCGTAGACTTTGGAACTGAGAACCTGCATATGGAAGGTGTTAATTATACTTTTTATATTTATAAACTCAGTCAAATGTGTGGAATAAGACTTGACGCGAAAATGAACATCTATTTGATCCACTTAATACACATTATGCATCACTATATTGTATTGATAACATTGTATGTCATTTCTTAGCTGAAGGCATCAAACTGAGGCCAAAGATCATTACAGTCAAACCCTTGCTATTTTTCAGCCGATTTGAGAGATACATTAGTTGACTTTTGAATGTTTCAAATGAAAAGCGATATTGCACTTCTATTGAAAAATGCAATGTTTACGAGATATAGTTGAAAAACCACAAATAAAACAACTACAGACTTCGTCACTTTTTAAAGTTTTCAAAGTTTCAAAGTTTATTTAATCTTAGGCTTTCGCCAACAATTCATACAATTTGATGACAACATACATGAAAGTGAGAAAAAAGGGTAAATAGAACCAAAAAATAAAATGATACCATTAGTAACCACAAAAATACAACAACTGTAATACCACCAATACTTACAATAATAATAATAATAATAATAATAATAATAATAATAATAATAATAATAATAATAATAATAATGATAATTATAATAATAATAATAATAATAATAATAATAATAATAATAATAATAATAATAATAATGATAATTATAATAATAATAATAATATAATAATAATAATAATAATAATAATAATAATAATAATAATAAAAGATATTTTAAATGCAGTGGTAATCTTTGTAGTAATCTTTGAATTGTGTGGGTAAAAATATAAATGGTATTTAAATGGCGCATTTTCTCGATTTTATTATGCACAATGCGATTTCATTCTATCTAATGCCCAAGAAGATTTTATGTAATACAAAATTCCATTTCATACACTACATAATATGGTCCGTTTGGTTCCCTCTTTTGTACTAACGCTAATGTTCTCGATCGATGCCTCCTCCCCAGTGTTATTCATACTCAAATCGAGTGAGGGAAGTGTCTTAAACGAGGATATAGTGTCACCCTATCAGTCATTGACAACATTAATTGCTGCTTGGCGTCATATCACACACAACGTTACACGCTACCGACTCGGATAAGACTGATTAAAAGGGACATGGTTTCAATGAAAAGATCTTAAACGCGCTGTGTCCTCTATCTTAGAAAATATGATGTCACTTTCGTCCTGTGATGAGTCTACTTATTTTTGCCGACGCGCCTACTGGTTCTCTCATTTGTGAATTAGAGAGTCGCACGTGAGCCTATGTTTTTTCTGTGAGAGGGGATTTTGTCATTACAAGTCATCTCTCTATTTAGGTGCGTAAAAGTGTAATAATCTATTTGAGTGTCTTTCTTCCAGTGTAAAATTCCCGACGATATGAAATCTGGGTGGTATCAGGCAAATTTCTGCTTGGATCTATTATTGTAGTGTCCGTGACCAAAGCGTGTCCCAACCTCCAAATCTCATTGTTATGTATCTCGTGACCCGTCTCTCTTTTTCCGGACATTGAATTGACATTACAAGAGTGTTCCATTCGCCGTCAACTTTGAAAACTAAATATGATTAAGATCTATATTAAAACCCCTCGTCATCATACATTTTCGCCTGGTCTGAAACAGATATTGGCAATCATAGCTCTCCAATTCTCTGATCGTACCAGAATGGCAATGTTTGTTTAATTTATCTCTCCAGTTAATGTCACGAGAATGTGACATAGACTTTCTGCTCTGTTTCTTTCCCCATCAATTTTCAAAAAGACTATTTCTCAATAATGTCCTTTCCGAAAAAAATGGCCGAGAAATTTTAATCGTCTTTCTCTGATAGCTTCAAGGGAAGAGCGTCTTATGCTTGATCGATCTAATATTTCTTCGTTAGTCATTTTTTACTGTCCAGGATGTATTCGTGACTCTCCTATATAAGAGTCAGCATCTTTGCAACCCTCGCCGTCTTTTTATTTCCTGTTTGATATTCCAACACTCGCATCCAGGAAGTCACATATTACATTATGTTCTCAATACATGTTTTATTTTGGGTCTTAATATTTCTGATAAAAATAGCCCTACTGACCTGAAAATGCATACTTTCTTGTCTTTTCATTCGGTTGAATCGATGCTGCTTGTTAAGGGTGACATGAATGTTATCATCAGTCGCATTCACAAACATGGCAAGGATACTTGGGAGGCGAATTGTACTGGCCCCACTGTGGCCTGACAAACACGATCTGTGGAATTAAACAAAATATAATATCGATTATTGACACCCATTCCATTCTAAGATTCTAAATTCACAAACATGGGGTGTTGTGTTCTCAGAAGCAAGAGTAAGTGTCCAACGCATTTCTTTATACAGGTCTGATATTTATCTTATCTGTCTTCATCTAAAGGAAGTACCTCAACAAGTTTCAGACAAAAGTAGTTTTCGTAGATTAACCATACTATATTTGTCATTATACTTTTTCTATTCCACTGGATTTGATAAACTATTCGTTATTGTTGATAGAATAAAAGACAAACAACATGCATGAACACAATCAATTTGGCATGAATTAACGAACCAGTGCCAAATAATTTTTTTAAAATAACTCTAGCAGTTTGCAGTAATATAATATATCATTTAATTGGGGATTTACTATGATCACCTACTTCGACCCTACGAATTAAAAAATAAATAAAACCGATTCTTTACATTTTCAGCAGAAAACTCTTAAAGTTTCGGGATTGAGGACTTTTTACAATATGCGGATCATCTTAATCAATCGATATAATATGAAGCATTTTTTTTCCTGGCCAAAATGTGAAAATGTGTTTTGTCAGTGAAATCTGGACCAGCAAGATACCTGTCTCCAATAGATGATGTTCTCGTGCCTGTCCTGGGGCTGTACACGTAATCAGAAGATCCTCCTTCTGTTGGTTCTGAGGGGCGGGAAGTACTAAATAATCTATTTCTGTGGACAGTAGAAGAACACTGTCATTACGAGTAATTTGACCTAAGAATTGTATAGAAGAGGCCCTGACAAAAGATCGTTTTAGTAACGCTCGACTATAAAAAAGACAATGGCAATTGAAATAATTATGGGAATAGCTTTTGTCATTTTCTCAGAATTGAGCTATGATAAATGACCCAAAGTGTCCATACGTTGTAAACCCGTATAGAAGCTATTCGTGTGACTGCTTTTAGTGCGAGTTTTACAATATTTTAGGGTTATTTTGTCATTATCTAAATATAGATCTTTCCATTATTTTCATATTTTTTTTGGTATCATTTTCTCTTTGTGTCGATCGTTACAAACATTAATATATGCCATAGTCATGTATCAAATTACTGAAAATTGTTATAATTGATGTGAATATCAGAGAATTTTTTTAAAAAAATAAAAGAAATGAAAGAATCCTAAAGTAAAATTAATTTCTGCTAAGCAGTCAACAAGTGTTCTAGTTGGAGATGAGATATATAAATCTATAGGTTTCTTCAACTGTAATTTATAGACAATTTTTTGTTTTGCAAGCAAAGTTGATACAGTAGATAAACCAAAAAGAAATAAAATTAGGTCGGTCGGTATGCATGCAACCAATATCACAATCCCGTATTTAAACACTGCTCACATTCTAAGGAAAGGAGCGAGTATGTGAAGTCCAATGTTTGAGAGTTTTTGCCAAGATGAGGGTCATTTAAATCGATTGATATTTGAAAGACGAGTTTTCTGGCCAAAATTTTAATCCATATCTTTCAAGAGTGCGGCAATTAATTGGGTTAGGAGAGTAGGTATTGTTTTCACTTTTTTTTTTAGATTATGAAATCTGATTTTATTGACTTAAATCATTAAATTATTTTTTTTTCATCTATCCCATTCCAACAAAACACCAAATTGACGCGATGAATCGCAGTTGTACTCCTAAATGCCCTCAACGCACTAGTATTGCTGGAAGAATCAAATAATATCGGAAGATCACCAAAGTTTGATGTATTCAACACTTCCCGTAACTAATGGACGGCTTATGTTCACATGGTCACATCTGTCAACACGAGACATACGTCCACGTATCTTCCGGTTATCTTTTATAATACCCCTCCAATCGATATTGACGTGATCTGAGGGAAAACAAGTATCAACACACAAACACGATGTTCTTGACAAATGTCAGAAAAGAAAAACAGTTAATTGCCCCAATTTGAGACATCGTTATGATCATAATATTTGCGTCTGTCCCAGCTTTTCAGACTTTTAATGCCCTATCAACGGTTTTAAAAAAGAGAGTTATGGTTTATTATTATTATTATTATTATTATTATTATTATTATTATTATATTATTATTATTATTATTATTATTATTATTATACAATACTGAAAATAATAATAATAATAATAATAATAATAATAATAATAATAATAATAATAATAATAATAATAATAATAATAATAATAATAATAATAATAATAATAATAATAATAATAATAATAAATGAATAAATAAATAAATAAATACATAAAATTAAAAGAAAACCATACTAATCTACAGTCTGAGACTCAAACTTACCTAAAAAGAACACGTTTTCTTTGTCTGT
>NC_088360.1:86744712-86799712 GCF_034508935.2 Berghia stephanieae | reverse complement strand
AATAACCAAATGAGAATGAAGCATTGTGGTTAACTTTTGTTTTTAATCCATCTAATTAAAAATTTGGTCTCTGGGGGGCGATAGAGAAAATCCGAACTAAATATCCCTATCAGTATTTTTATTGGTAAGGAAAGGTTTCCGATTTATGACAAATTAATTCAGAGCAACTACATAAGAGTAGCGCCCTATCCAAAGGATAGCAAGCAATTGCTATTGTCCATTTCGCCCGGCGTGCTGGAATCAAGTAAGTACAGAATTATGAAATGCAATGCAAATTTTGAAAATCGTTAAAATGCGATTCTAAAATATCCATGACACTCAAACAAACACACATGTATTCATTTTTTTGAACGTTTATATCATTTAAAGTTTGATATGGATTTTAAGTTGGAAAATGTAAGTATGCTTCTTGGTTTTATAGAAATGTTACATACAGCATGCGAGAATATACTTTATAGGCAACAACAACAGATTATATCGTTTAGTATTTTCAAACGAAAGTAAATTTTGATACTATTGATTGTCTCGTCTTTTGAGGTTTTTCTTCTGCCCGTTGTTGACAAGCTTTCAGCCCTTTTGTCATTTGAAACTCGATGTAATCAAAAAGATGCTTGTAAGCAAGCTCTGTTTTATTGTCAAACTCCTCACCTAACTGGGCATTAATTGTGTCTCGAAGTGGAGGCCACAAAAACTGCAATGAAAAAAGCAAATGTAAAAATTTAGTTAAAGTGTCATTTTTAAACAGAGCAGTTAATTTTTGAAAATGAAAACATATAAGTTTTAAACGACGTATGCAATGAAAATGTATGGAATAGAATTATAATATACGCTCCGAATTCATCAGAAAAATCCTAGGATTTCCACCGAGATCCCAAGTCTTGACCTTTTGATAAAAAACAAGTGACATGCTGTTAATACGCCGCGATGGCATCACACGACACAATGTTGCAGAGACTATAAAGACTGGTTGCTAACACATTTCATATGCGACTATGTGGTCTTGTGGTATGACACTCGCCTTCGGATCGGAAGGTCCTGGGTTCGAATTCCACTCTGAGCGGCGTATAGTTGAGTCCTTGGAAAAGGCTCTTTACTCACATTCTCTCACCGTCCTTAGGTGTACAATGAGTACCTGGACGTTAATAGCTTCGTCTTTGTCCGAAAAAAATTGTAATATCCCCTAGAAGGCGTCATGTCTCCTCGGCCAGTAGTCGCTATATATATAAGACCTCCTTTCAAAAGAAAACCTCCCTCTAGAGTTGGAGCTGGCAAAGACAACAGCCATCTTAAAGTTGAGAAATAATTGAGAACTTATCCATTTATTGACCCGTATCTTTAATTAGTTTTTTTCACAAACTCAGGTAGGTCTACACATATTTTTGAACCGATGGGGTTCTACCTCAGAAGTAAATCTGAAATGTAACCAGGATGATTTACAAAATAAGATAAGCATGAAGAAAAAGGTTTTAGACCCTGAATTTGTATAAACAAAAAAGGGACGCCCTGGTAGATTTATAAATTTATTTGTGACACTATATTAATAAAACTTAGAAAACTCACAATGTGCAAGGCAAAGTGAGTTTGTTTTCTTCAATTCTAGCAAAGATCCATCGTCCTAATAGACTCAGATACTCAGGGCGATACGGAGCTGAAATCTACATTGATTACATGTACGCATACTCATAAACTTCCCCGCGGATCCAAACAAGAGGTAATGGAAGTAAAAACAGAGAAACGCATCAGTGTTCTAAGCCGAAGCCATGGGGTGTAAATCAACATCCCATCTTTGTATGTCTTAATGAAGTATTACTTTTGTACCTCTTTGGCATGAGCAAAAATTTTGTCTAATATTTTCTTCCACTTAATAGCCTCAATATGGTTGCTATGGCGACTTGCAAGCAAATTCATCTTATTTTAAAGTTCTTTTCTTGTGGTTTGAATTATTTGTGGCGTGATCGATTCAATTACAACCCATATTCTCATAAGCAAGAGTTTCGAAACAAAACGACGACTGCTATGGGAGATGAATAAACCAAACAATTGTTGTAGCGCGATAGGAAAAAGTCAAGCGGAGTTATATCAAGTGACCTAGTCGGCAGGGCGGTCGGTCCATTTCTGTTAATCTATCTCTTTGGAAACGTGCAGTTTAGAAATGCGTGTATAGACTGACCAAATTCTTGGGGAGCGCCAGCAATTCCAAAAATGATCAATGGCTAATATTCATATACTTGTGATACAGTTGTGATTGCATAAACTTCTAGCATGTCTAAATAGACACAATTTGCAGTTACCGTTTCTCTGCTGAGAAAAACGGGCCTATATGCATCAGCCCACAATCAAATATTCACTTTAGGGTCATTTCTCTCTCATTACATTTTCCTGAAGTTCTGATCCCAAATCTTGACACTATGTCCCTTTTATTTTTAGGGTATGAGTAATGTTAACTAATCTAAAAAGCAAATCGACTGCAAGAAATCGTTATCTTCACATATGCGTTGTGCCATTTCCTAGCCGTGTAGTTTTTGGAAGACTTGTAGTTTGATTATAAGGAAACAAGAAGCTGTTTTCTCAAAGTCTTGTGAACGGGTCTAAGAATGCAAAGCTCAGTCGACTGCCAGGCACTGAGCTCAGATGTGTGCGGCACCTACTGAACAGTTTCATCTTGATTTTAAAAAAGTTGACACTATTAATTGTCAAAGCAAATTTAGAATACCGTTTAAAAAATCATTTTTGATGTCCGGTGACTGTCTGCCAAACTGGGCAACGTAGTTGTACCACCTTTGGTGATTTGGTCTTATAAAAGCAAATAACCAGAAGAGATTTATGTTGCACTACTGCCATGTAAAAATATAAGGTAATAAAAAGAAGCCTTTAATTTTGCGATGATTGAAATCCAGATGAAAATATTTAAAATGACTTTAGAATAACAACTCCTCAATTTCGGAGACAGGCTTCATGGCCACTCTAGATAGTTGTCTGATATACGTCCAATAATAACCACATGATTAGTTTGTTTGTTTGTTGGGTTTTTTTTTTTGTTTGTTTGTTGTTTTTTTTTTTGTTTTTTTTTTTTTGCTATCATGGCAAGAAAGCGTTATAGATCTTTGTCTCCATCCAAATAGTGGACATAAGAATATCTCCTCCTTCCCCTGCTTCTTCTCGTCGTCATCCTCCTCCTCCTCCTCCTCCTCCTCCTCCTCCTCCTCCTCATCATCATCATCATCATCATCATCAACCTCCTCCTCCTCCTCCTCTTCTTCTTCCTCTTCTTCTTCTTCTTCTTCTTCTTCATCTTCTTCTTCTTCTTCTTCTTCTTCTTCTTCTTCTTCTTCTTCTTCTTCTTCTTCTTCTTCTTCTCTTCTCAACATCTTTTTTATCTTTGATTAAGATAACATGATAAATACTAAATCCATTTCAAAATTACATTAGGATATATATTAAAATAGATTTTAAACGTACTCACATTAAATAGGTCTGGTGTGACTGCGTGGTAATTGTGATATTCTCCAACGTCATGTAGTTTACCCACGACAGCCGCCAAATTATTGATATTTTCAATAACAAGAGAAAATACCTTCACTACACGAACGCCGTGCTCTGACAGTATAGAAAAATCCACAGTTCCATTTCGACCTTCCGTCATTCTACTAAAGAATTTGATCATTTTTTTTTCCATCTCGAAAAACCTGTTGAATTTTTCAAATATGAAAATTTAAGTTATTAATGGTAGTGTTTACAATAATAACAATTTCCGACCGCTATTCCAACGTGTAAAACCCACAAAACTATGTAAGACCTTGAAATCTACAGTCTGACAGAGTAAATTTACTGAGAACTATTCAACCAATTGGAGATCTAAAATCAATAGCAAAGAACTAAGTGATATTATCTTGATTCATTCTGTAAGGCTGGTAGAAAGGTGGACGTTTGAGGACGTCCGTAGACGGTTAAACGCAAGCGCTATTGATTACCTTCTTTATTTGCAATCCAATTAAACCGCAGTAAATATTTCAATTTCTCAAAATCAATATTCTGATCGTTAATAATGTAGAACGAAAGTAGGACGAATGTCCTCGGTCAACTGCTAACGAGGTATTTCTAGAAGCGCTCACGTACGTCTGTTATTTATATACAATTTTTGTTCTCATTCTTAACCAGTTAACTACCGTAATCTGGAAAATTGTATTTAAAGATTTGGCCAGAAAACTCGTTCTTCAAATATTGATCGATTTAAATGACCATCATCTTGGCAAAAACTCTCAAATCTGGGGCTCCGCAGATGGGACAATACAAAAAAATCATCTCAAAAAATCAGCCTGCCTCGACTGGGTATCGAACCTCAGCTCTTATTAAATAATTTTGGTAACCAACCAAACGGGCTTCCTTAACATCATACGGATTACCTTTTTGTTAGGATGATTTAATGTATTTTGTCTTCGCAAGAACATGCATTTTTGCTGTGAAATCTTTCCTGCATCACATCTTTGTTAATATCCATTCACCATTTGGAATGACAAGCAATAATAATTACTTGCAAACAAAGAACAGAAATATTGGTGAAAGGAAAGGTTGAAAGTTTAATATGTCTCATGGATCCTGATGAAGCCGAGCCCATGGTGTAGAGGTCAGTTGCAAATACCCGTATTTGAATCAAGAGATTGGTAAATTCGATTTTCGGTGGAGACAGGCCTATTAAAAAATAAAATGGAATTTTAAATACTGACTAATAACGCTCTCCTGCGAACTTTTTAAAAAAGCACTATTTATACAATCTAATTTTTTGAAAAGAAACTAAATGTTTCAGGGCCAATACACGTTGATTAATTACATTTCTCAAGAAATTTTTGGTACCGAATTTGATATATTTTCTGTATTTATCGTAGCTTCTCTCTAAACGGTCGATTATTATGGGTCGAAAACCATTATCCTTCAAATAGTGAATACTGTTCTAGACCAAATTAGAAAACAAAATAAGATCAGTGTGTGTGTGTGGGGGTGTGTGGGTGTGTTTGTGTGTGTGTATGTGTGACGTAAATTACAATAAGAGGACAAAAATATTATAAAATAAAACTGATTTCTCTCTGTTTTGGTATCCGTTACAATGTTAGCCATGAGCTCAATTTAAAAAGAGACATATACGCAGGGGCGTGGCTCTATTGGTTCAAATGGTGCCTGGCACCACATCCATGTTTTAAATATGGATAACAGCATTTTTAAAAATATATAAAACTGAGAAATGGTATATATCGCCTTTTATCAACAGTGCGAAACAGACTCCCTTTCTGTCACAACGCCTTCTATCCACGCTTTTCTCCCGATTCACACAGTCCGTTGATGACTGTCAGCGACTGTGTACCATGGCTGAGCGAGTGACTGGATTTCCCCACTCCCCACTCAAACGATTGCAAGGTGCGGATTTTCGCTGGCACCATTGAAGGCTATTACTATTGTGTGCCACTAGTGTTGCCACATTGAATACCTGAGAAAATGGCTCGAATTTTTACCATCTTCACATACGAGAAAAAACCCGCCTCAGGTGCCGAGAAATTTTTGCTCCAACTCTGTTGGACTGGGGAATAATAGCTAATTTGGGTCATTTACGTCATAATCATAGTATGGTAACTTCGACCATCTTTATTATTATCGAAATCACGATTATTAACAAGTTCATTTGTTTCTCTCTCTCTCTCTCTGTCGTGATTATTGTATATATTAATATATATTATTATTATTATTATATTATTATTATTATTATTATTATTATTATTATTATTATTATTATTATTATTATTATTATTATTATATTATTATTATTATTATTATTATTATTATTATTATTATTATTATTATTATCATTATTATTATATATTATTATTATTATTATTATTATTATTATTATTATTATTATTATTAGTATTATTATTATCATTATCATTATCATTATCATCATCATCATCATCATCATCATCATCATCATCATCATTATTATTATTATTATTGCTGCAAAAATTGATATGAAGGAATGTGAACGAGTTAAATTAAACATTTCTTGATAGTGATGCTATATGCTAAATGCATGATCTTCGCGTGAATATGCGTGTTTGACTTTGTGTGTGTGTGTGTGTGTGTGTGTGTGTGTGTCTGTGTGTGTGTGCGCGCGCGTTCATCACACACACACACAGATAGGTAGATAGATAGATAGATAGATAGATAGATAGATAGATAGATAAATAGATAGAGAGAGAGAGAGATCTTGTATGGTGTCATGTTTGATTTCCGAAGCGGAATGGGGTTGTTTCATGACGTAACTACAGTACTCTTTTAATAGGCTATGGGCTGTTTACATTCTTACGTTTTGTAAGTTTTGAAATGACCCTTTGTTCGATTGACATTCAATGTCTGCATGTGTCCTTTAGCCATTTCCCTCAGTGTCCAAACTCCAATCAATATATTCGTTCGTGATTTCTATAAACAAACTATTGAAAAGATTTGCAGAGATAGAAACATCACCATGCAAATTTACTTTACAAGTATGTAAGTTTTTTTTTTCTTTCTTTTATATTCACAAATGAAGCATGTGTAAGTCATTTTCGTCTGGCACCACTTTATACTGTAAGCACGCCACGCTGCTGCCTATACGTTATTTTGAAATGCTTGATATTTGCTTGCAGATGAAAAATAATCCTTCTAATAGCTTGTTATGTGTTGTCACGTAAATGCCATTAATTGAGGAGCAACACATTATGTATTTGACAGAAATAAAATAGTTTTTAGATAGTGCTATATTCACTAAACATGCTCAAAGCGCTTTGACCATCTCTATACCAACCATAGGAAAATCATCATATTCGTTACGGTACAACCAATAATTTTCTCATTCAAATTTATTTTGGTACATCACAAAATGTGAAGATTTTTTTGTTTTTGTTATAGTAATCAGAACTTAATGCTGTGTTTACAACTTGTTTTGCTGAACAAAATTGTGTATATTGTTGTGGGTTTTATACTCCTCTTTGAGTGTTTCATAAACAAATAAGGTCGACAGTAAGGAGCGCCAATGACTTTGGTTTTCCGCCAGCTTCAGAACCTAACCCCAGATGCAACAGAAGGATGTTATCTCTTTTCCCACGGCTCTTCTCCAAATCTCCAGTGGTCTCCCCCTTTTACCATTACCCTGTGGTGTCCTTCTGAACGTTGTTTTCGGGATTGCTCCTCGTTCATCCGACAAAATTGTTTATAGCATGTACTTTTTCCTATAGATTTTTAAAAATCAGTATTTTTTTCTGGGTGGGGATGATGCTTCGGGGGGAAAAATCCCGGAAAGTAGTTTGTAAGGAGAGAATTAAAATAGTCCCAAGCCAACAGCAATACTCAAAAATGCTGGATAAGACTTGATGCATGTGAGGCAATATTACCATTTATTTTAGCCTGGTATTCATTTTACATTTGTGAGGTAATGTGAGAAAAGAGCCTTTTCCAAGGACTCAACCTGCGCCGCCCAGAGTGGGACTCGATCATGGGACCTACAGGTCCGACGATGAGAGTCATACCCACAAATACCACAAAGTCGCAAGTTTAGAGACATGTGAATCAATATCAAAAATAGAATAACAATCTTTAACTCTCCTTGATTTAAGAGGCATTCTACTTCATTATAAAACGTTTAAATACCAGTATCCTTGAAATCAATTTTTACCTAAACGTGACTCTCTGCAAGGAATGGCCCTTCACATTTTCAATCATTCTAAGAACTGTTTTCTTCTGTCTGGCAAAAATTAACAATCATAGATGGGTTAACCAATCATTTTACAAAACGGCTCCATACTTGTTGCCATTTCACTTTTCGTGATTATTTTGCTTCGATGCTCTCGAAATATAAAGAAGAAATATGTCATGTTGTGTATGATACAAATCAAATATAACACAAAGATACAGAGTGGTCGATATGTTTTTACTGAATATGAAAAACTAGCGTTACATTCTTGGCGTTTGTTATTAAGAGATCTGTATAGCTATTGAGACAAATATTTGCCTATGAAGCTACAAAAACAAATGTTTAGCATTTCTGAATTACAAAAAAGCTCTTTTATTGTAACATCCAGATCACTAAATGACCCTCCACCCCCTACCCCACGAAGAAAAGGAAATGGATGTGCAGTCTTTAAATAAAAGCATTGTGGCTAACAATAGAGTGATTAACGAAGATTTGATCTATGACATACTTCACTGCATGTGAGCATGGGATTGTTTCAGCATGTCACATAAAAAGATAAACATTAGTCATAAAAGGAGCTTGTTTTGAAGCATGTAATAGTATCTTCTTCTTCTTCTTCTTCTTCTTCTTCTTCTTCTTCTTCTTCTTCTTCTTCTTCTTACATTAAGGCTAAAGCTTTAGGCTGAAGATTGTATGGCCGTCTTTTCCGTAACAGGGGTTTTAGAGGGAAGCAGGGAGCGATTTTTTGAAGTCATCAGTCAAAAGGGCTTGTTTACAAGTGGTTGGTAGGGAGTTCCAAAGTCGGATGGTGGAGGGGAAGAAAGAGTAAAGATGATGATTTGTTCTTGAGTGGGGGATTTCAAAATTAAATGCTGAGTTTCTTGTTTTGTTATTGTTCCGTTTCAAATGGTTAGTTGGAATTTCGAGTTTTCTGTTTTGTGCTTTGTGGAATATGAGGAGTGTGCTGATGGAATGTCTTTCATGTAGCGGTTTCCATCAATGATCGTTCATGAGCTGAGTTACGCTCAAATCCCGCTCATAGTTTCCACTGACAAATCTGGTCGCCCGACGTTGGACTTTTTCTAGCTCATTGATTTTTTGTGATGTTTGTGGGTCCCACACTGAGCTACTATATTCCAGTATGCACCCTGCCCTGACATATGTTTCATAGCATTTCTTTTTCACAGATTGGTAGTAGTGGCAGATTTGTCTGTTGGTTCTATATGCCTTAGTAGCTGTGTTGGCAATACGCTTCTTCCACTTCATATTACTGTCCAGGGTCACGCCGAGGTACTTTGCATTCCCACATACTAAAACGCTCGGTTATGGATTTCATAGTTGAGTCGATTATGTTTTTCTTTTTGTTCGTCACCCTGAGGACATGACGCTTTTTGAGGTGAAATTCCATCTTGCCTCCCAGCACTGCAATTTATTTAGATCTTGCTGTTGTATAGCAGTATCGTCCCCGCTTTTTGCATACCGTCCTATGTATACGGTTTTAAACAGTGTGGCATCATCATTCATATTCTGATTAATATTTGAAAAAACAACATTCTGATCACTCTTCTTGTGTGAAATTTTGGGTTGTTATATTTTTCTTTTATTTAGTTCTAGCTCTGATTGCTTTGACACTATCAAAAGCAAATATTCACAGCTATCTTACTAACCTAGTTTACATAACATTTTGGTTTAAAAAGATATTAAAGTACAAGCTTACTTCTGAAAAAATGCCAAGCCAAATGCTTTTTGGTCTTGCTCTATACCAGGCCATGTTGCACGCAGTATCATCACTTCCTCTTGTGTAAAAACTTGAAAGCTGTCTAAACTTCTTGCGTGTGATGCAATTTTTTTTGCCTCTGCGGATTTTGTGCATCCCATAACATAGCATTCAACAACACGTCTTACTAACCTCACATAGTGAGGATTTTATTGTCTGAACGAAGCGTTTATCAATAATTTTCTTTGTCAGTTTCAGTTAGATAAAATTACATCGGTTTTTGTGTCACTTTAGAAGGGTGATTTGTAGTGTTGCAATACGTCGAGTACGTCTGAATTTTGAGTTTTGATTTTGTGGTTAAAGAGAAGGGAAGATGTCGCAATTTCTTTTTTCTCCACATCTATAAGACACCGAAGGGTTAGTAAATTTGAAGTTTGTTTTGAATTAAAATATGCAGTTACGGTTTGTTGACAATAGCTGAAATGAACTTAAATTTCTCAGTTGAATTGAGCCTTTAATCCACGTTCTGAAGGAGCTTCAAAGAATCCCCAGAGAAGTATCTTGCAATGATGAGCTGTATACAGGAAAACAATTAATGCCTTACCTATCATTTGACTCCGATATCAGCATAAGATTTTAGTAACTTAAAAACCTCATCTTCATTTCTACCTTTTACAATTTCATACAATGACAATTTCTTCAAATTTGGAAATTGAATTAAGCGATCTTAATCATATATAAACAGAAAAAAAGATCTACATCGAATCGGACCAAGCAATAGTACCTACTTTATGCATTACAAATCTTAAATCAAACCTTTCCTTATCAGTATCCATAATTCATTACAGAGTGGTGGAAAATCATTATCATTTGTCCTAGGTTAAAATTATTTGAAGACGGGATTCATTTTTTCCAAAGAATATTAGGAGGACAAAGGTATTTCGGGTGTAGACCAAGAACCAAGAAAATTGACTTTTGAAAGTACAAGAACGCCTGCTGAGTAGAAAAAAAAAAAAAAAGACGGCTATGTCACAAACGTTATAAAACAACTACGATAGAAAACTTCCGACACTGAGTACAAAACTGGTTAATCAACAGAACACACCAATCGCACCTCCTTCATAATTATAATCAAAACAGCAGGTATTCCTCAAGAAATAAATGCAAAGCCACCAGACTATACATGAAAATGACACATACAAAAATAGAATTTTCCCTCAAACAAACAATGAATTAGATAATCTACCAAACAGTATAATTATATAGAGATGTTGTCGTCTATATATTAAAAAGAATATTTGTATTGTTAAAAATCTGCGCAATGGATTGACATGCACAGTGCATCTAAATCTATTGGATTGGATTGGAACCATCAGCGACTGAGGTTAAGCAAATCATTTATCGGGCAAAGACAACTTATTATGGTTGATAAGAATTGACATCTTCCCAACTGATATATACATAACGATCTAAATGAATGAAACTATGATGCTAGAGGCAAGCTCTCTAAACTCTCGATGGTTTTGGTTTTGGAGTCGCGACGTTATGTTGTCTCATCTTGTTACACAGTCCTTCGGTTTTAACCAGTTAACTGCCGTACTCTGGAAAAAGATGTATTCAAAATATTGGCCACAAAGCTCGTCCTTGAAATATCGATTGATATCAATAACTCTCGTCTTGGCAAAACTCTTAAGTTACATACTTTGTCCAACTCAACCTGTGTATGTGTGACCGAGTACATGGTTTTTGGATGGGATGGATATTTTAAGACTCATGATACATTATCAATATGATGGACGTTTAAAAGATTACTTGTTCTGCGTGAAATGGAAAGTTGGCTTCATATAACTAATTGTGAAGATTAGATGAGCGTTGTCAAGTAATTTGATCATGGTAAATTTATAGGACTACGCAATTTAAATGTTTGAATTTGTTTTCTAATCTTTGTGTTCTTTACTCTTTTTTTTCTTGAAATTACAATTTGTTTCATTAATTGGATACTTTTCCCTTAAGACTTTAGGCTACAGCGTTTAATTTAGCGTGAGGGAATTTTATGTTTGGATTCTCTGAGGCTTTTTAAAAAATTGCTCAAACTCATTCAAATTTACCAAGAATGGATAGGACTTTGAATGGTTATACGATTAATGTTTATTATAATACCATTATTTCTTTCTAGCACCAATCACAATAGAATCGTATAATAAACATTATATTTGTTTACTTCAAATGTCAGTTTTGGTGCTTTTGGACGCGAACCGGAACTTACATTATCTAATTTGAGGAAACCCGCTATCTTTCATATCAAAAGATACTGAATATGACATTTTTTAAAATGCACACCAATAACATTATTGTTCCAGGGTTTGTTATTTGTTTGTATTTCTTTTTAAACATTTTTTTTCAAAAAGATTTTAGGCTCCCTCCAAATAGATCTACCAAGGGCTATAAAACGAGTTAAATAAATCCAGGGGAAAAAAAAAGAAAAAGGTAACATACACAAGAGTGCCAATCAGTTAGTGTGTTGACAGTTGTAATATTGAATGATTTCTTATTGCTCTGAAAAAAAGTCTTCGGAATTTATGTCTGAAAAAAGTTGTACTATCCTGCCTATGGAGATGGAATCATTTATGAAATTGTGACCTTGATTTATAAATCTTTATACAATGAGTACCCGCTGTAAACTTCGGAATCTCCAGGTCTGGGAGCTTTTTGACAAGATAAGGATTCTTTTAATCGACTGATATTTGAAAGACGAGTTTTCTGGCCAAAATTTTAAAAATGTGTTTTTTCAAGAGTGCTGCATTATTGTTATTGGTATGTGCTGTTTACGTTTCAGGCTTTCGCAAAAATAAATAAATAAATAAATAAAAGTGTTAAGACGATTCTACACAATTTTGCGGTTGATATAAAAAAATGAAATATTAGAGAACTTAAAAGACAGGTTGTTTACCCTCTTCATTGCAAACTTTCTGTCTACTTAAGTTAAGACTTTTGGAATTCATAAAATTGGTCTAATCCCTACTCTAGTCTTATCATCTAGTCAAAAAGCGTTAGTGTATGAATATTATTCTGTTTCATTTCACACGTAAAAGAAGGATAATATTCATCTTTTATTCCTCTCTTTTAATTAAGGGCTATGAGAGAATGAAAATAAATATCAGTACATACAAACGATCAATATCACATGTGGGTAGGTATCAAAATATTCAACTACTTACTGAGTTTTTCATTTGCTGTTTTTATTTTACTTTATTAGGATTTGCCAGTGAGCTCTGGTTAGTTCTCTCGAACAATATGTATTAAAAAATTTGGCCAGAAAATTCGTCCTTCAAATATCGATTGATTTAAATTACCCTCATCTTGGCAAAAACTCCCAGGTCCCAGGTTTAAGAGTTTATTGCCAAGATAAGGGTCATATAAATCGATCGATATTTCGAGGATGAGTTTTCTGGCCATTTTTGTTAAAGACGTGTGTTTCCAGGGTACCGCAGTTAAATGGTTAAACAAGACATTTAAGTTTAAACTCAAATTACAGTTATCCATTGCTGAAACATGAGTTAAGTTTTATTTTGTGAAACTTAATGATAATATAATGCATCTTTATATTTCGTGTATGTGTTTACCTTATCTGGTACTCAACCAAAGTTTACCAACGTTGTTTTTGATCCACCATAGACTATACAAATGAGAGCGACAGAAAAGCTACTTAATTTATTGATCCATTTCGAGGAATGAAGCTGTCAGGGAACTAAAAGATGGCGATAAAATATAGAGTCTGTTTATGTTAAGGTCACGAGGTTATGTTATCATTAGTGCATCTAGGCCAAAGATAGAAAATAAGATAAAATCTTCCGTCACAGTATCGGAAACTCGTGGTCGTAAAAATAGCGGAAAAGTCGTGAGGATTTAAGGCCGATGTTATCCTAGACAATATTATGGTTTCGCTTAGGAAAAAAAGAGGATCGAAAGCACTTTTTGTTATTAGCACAGATTGTAAATGGATATTAAACTCCGCGCGGGTTCGCACGCTCTAGATATTGAAGAAATGTGTTTGAAACTGATACTTTTCTTTCTCTTTGTTTCGCCGTTCAAATATAAACACAGGTGATGTAATTGTGGCAAAGTAATTATAATTTTGTGTGTGGCCCATCTCAACAAAATTGTGTTAGATTGTGTATATTCATAAGGAAAACACAAAAGGAGTTTTTATAGTTTAGCCAAAAACTTTGAAATCAAACGGCTTTGTGGTCTAATGGACTCAGGCTTGCGACCAGTTGAGTCCTTGGGAAAACAATTCTTCAAGGAAAAGGCAGATAGCAAGATGTCTCTGGCGAGCATAGACTATAATAACGCCTTACACGCTGCATGATTCGTCCAACATGCTCAAGGTTGCTGTTAGTTTAGCACATTGTAAATATTGCTCTATATAAAATCCCACGATTAAAATAAATATCATGCTTGTATTTCTGCTTTACACTATGCGCTTAAGATTGCCAAAGCTTCTCTACGCTGTTCAATTTGAATATCTTTCCTGTTCTTATTTTGTCTCTTCTGACGTTTTTACTTTTAAAATTAAAACGATCTGAGTTTAATATGCTTCCTTGTTGCATATCTCTTCTTATTTGCATGAAGCGAAATTTTTCTTTCCCCAACTCTAGCTGTTGCTGTTAGACTCTAGTATGTTCTAAGCTGAACAAAAATATATATGATATCTTCATAATTATTAACTGTCAAATGCCTTCTTACAATCTACAAAACGCAAATTAGCAGCTTTTTACTTTTCTATTTATTAATGTAGCTAGTTTGGCAATGACAATTCTAGTTCTTGATCTGCCACAAAACCAAATTGTGAGCCACGTACCTCAGTTCTCGTTGTATTTCTCATTCTTTACCTTAATATTCACAGAGTACCATAACATGTATTTTTAAAAAATGATATAAAACCCTCTTTATGCATTATGTAATTTATTCTAAAGTATCCCAAACTCAATTCAACGTTAGTTGATGATGAAAACCAGTTGCCTCGTCACTGCCCTACACTGAAAAAAACACCATATTACATTTTGGCTACAAAACTTTTACGTCTTAAATTGATCGATTTGAATTATTTCCCCAGCTTGTCTGAAATAATTAAATCCGAGACTTAACGTTAAAGAGCTTAAAGTGACATACATAATCAGAAAGTCTGAGCTTCGATCTCTAGTCGAGACAGGCTGACTTTTGGGATTGTTTTTTTTTTCTCTTGTATTTGTTTCTGCTTTGTCTGCTACTGTTTCATACACACCCTTACAGATATTTAGTCTTGAGCTTAAACACTACTTGACAAAATAAGAATCATTTGAATTGATCAACATATGAAGCAAAATATTTTTTGTTAAAATGTTACAAAGTCAGTGTATAGTAGCTTCCTTTCATTGCCAGCAGAGAATAATATCAAACGAAAACAAAATCTGTTTTACCAGAGAGTTTATATCTACACCAGAATACCTATAGAGAGTATGAAGTTGACGTCTGAGCTTCGATCTCTAGTCGAGACAGGCTGACTTTTGGGATTGTTTTTTTTCTCTCTTGTATTTGTTTCTGCTTTGTCTGCTACTGTTTCATACACACCCTTACAGATATTTAGTCTTGAGCTTAAAGACTACTTGACAAAACAAGAATCATTTGAATCGTGCAAAATATTTTTTGTTAAAATGTTACAAAGTCAGTGTATAGTAGCTTCCTTTCATTGCCAGCAGAGAATAATATCAAAAGAAAACAAAATCTGTTTTACCAGAGATATACACCAGAATACCTATAGAGAGTATGAAGTTGACGTCACTCGGGTCATTGTTATTGCTTTTTGCCATCCGCGTTTATGAGTAATTCTCACTAAACTGTATTAACCAGACTGTAAACTTTCAAGGTTACAGAAAGATTTGTGTGTTGGTCCGTTATACTTCCGGATGGCAATGTTGTGAGCTTCTTAGCCAAGCACATGCTATCTATATGGCGTGCTTATCATCTATTGTTGTGATGTAATGAGAGCATGCCCTATCCGCTTTAATTTTAGATAAGGTTCCTGGGTTCAAATCCATGTCTTTGTATCGTAACATTAATTCATTCGGAAAAAAAAATACACATGATGTAGTATAGACACACATGATTATGATGAAGTTTAGAGGATGGCTAAAGTTAAAAGTTTTTTTTAAAAAAGAACAAATAGGGAAAGGCAATTGCTGTTCATTTGTCATCTATGTACACACACTTACAATCACAGCTTTACTAGGTCAAGTCAATAATCGACAAGGGCAATAAAAGGCTTTCCTTTAGGTTCTGTTTCAAGTAAAGACCATAATGATCGCAACGTGCGAGATGTTGACAGCGAGGCTCAAACTCGTGCAGAAGTGTAATGTCTTATCCAGTGAACCATCTCACCATATTTTGTATTGTTCACAAAACTTCTTGATTTATCTACTCATTCACCTATTATGCATTATTTCGTTCATCAATGTATGCGGCAATAATGGTCTAGTGGTATACACTAGCCACTGAATCAGAAGGTCCAGGGTTCGAGTCCCGCTCTGAGCTGCGCATAGTTGAGACCTCCGGAGAAGTATCTTTACCCACATTCTCTCATCGTACTCGGATGTGAAATGAGTACCTGATCGTTAACAGCGTTGTCTTTGTCGTGAAGATATGATAAGATAAGATAAGATATACTTTATTGATCCTGAATGGAAATTATCATAATGTGGTAATATCGCCTTAAAGATGTCTCTTCCTGCATGTTAAGTGTTGCTGTTGGCTAGGAACCCCTTGCTTTGAGTACGTATATTGAATATTCCCGAATACAAAATGCTCTAGTTAATCCATTTTCTCATATTGATTAATCTTCGCATCCATCATTCCTCTTCTTTTACCGCTGGAGATCAGATTTTTTTTCTATCAAGCTTATTTTTATGGCTGACCCGTTCCGTAAATAAAACCACTACAAGATAATAATATTAATGTATTATGTCATAATTTGTCTCTGTCAAAGAGAGGGCACAATAATGCTATTGGACATTATGTGCACACAAACTGTTTTTATAGGGTGAGAGGAGTGTCAGAAAATTACGTAAACCACATGAGGTCGGTTCAGCATAATGCTAGAATCTGTCATGTGAAGATTTTCAGACATGACAATTGGATTCAATAGTCTGATATCACGTCCGCCCAGCAACGAGCAGATTGGTTCTAAACAAGAAAATCGGTACTTTTTATTCTTCATGCTGGCTAGAATATTTTCACATGTCATGTGATCAGAATGTATAAAAGTCAAAACATGATCAAATTTATAATGTCTTTCTCCTCTGGATTCACATTTATGCTCGTCGGAGAAGAATTTCATATGGGCGTTGTTCCGATTGTTTAGAACCAGTTACTAAGTTACTATGCGTCATTACGAGGGAAGTGACGTCACGACTGCTGAAGCCTATTAATTCCTTTATAATTTGTTTACTGACTGTGTGATTGGAACTTCAGAATCTGAACAGGAATGTTGGCTCCATTTTTCATCCACGCTCAAGAAGTAACTCCCCTCTATCGTTTTAAGCTCACAACGTCACAACAGCGACCCACTCGCTTTTTTCTTTAGCTGAAGTTTCTACATTTTTCTTCTTCTTCCTTGTCCCTCCTCATGTTTGAATGTTTAGTTTGTGAAGGAGCTCCGTTCTTCCCCAGCTTTGTCAGGGGTCCATACACTTTAGTCCACAGAGGTGTGGTATCAGGCCAAAATCATCTCTAGCTATTGTTCCTCGGTTCAAACTTATGTCAACGTACTGACGTTAACCCATTTCGAAAATCTATCGACACAATATTCCATCTACCTATCGAATATGGTCGTATTATTCGGAGTTATCCTCTTATAAAACAGCATACAATTGCCATTTTGTCCAGGAGACTGCACAGAGCAATAAAAAATTGCATGCTGTGTTTTGCCTATTAGATGGAAATTGTATATTAGCAAGAACGAATATTGTAAAGCGCATTGAGAATAGTGATAATAATCACGGATAAGCTTTTGAAATATTATCTATTTTTAATCCATTATCGATTATTTGAAACGACTGATTGCAAATGAAGTTATTCAATATTGAACTCTGATTTTATTTTGACAAAATTACTTTAGTGTATGATTATCAATACTTTGATGATGAAAGAAATATATTGTTACAAATTAACTGGGTTTTTTTCCTATTGTATTGTAAATACACCTTGTTTTAGTCACCCACCCATCCAACATATATTAATTGATTCTTTAACCGATGTATTAATCCACAACACAATCGATTAATTTTCGCATCCATCATTTCTCTTCTTACACCGCTGGAGATCAATTTGCTGTTTTTTCACCTATCAATCCTTGTTTTAAAGGCTGGTCTTTCTCGTGGATAAACCACTGCAATATAGTAATAATGTAATATGTTATTAATCAAAATAAGCTTATTGTACATCACAGACGCACTAATTCATTTGTTATGGCGGCATAGTGGCTCAGCGGTACGGTCTTTGCTTCGTACCCGGAAGGTACCGAGTTCGATCACCCGCTGTATGCTGTGTGGACTTGAGCAAGTCACTTCCCCCTAGCTCAATTTGCGGCGCTGTACTGCGGCTGACGCCTGGGTTATTTCAGTCTTCCCTTGGAATAGACCCTGCCTAGAGACAAATTTCCCCTTTCGGATGAATAAAGGGAATTTTATTTTATTTATTTTATTCCATAATAGCGCAGACTAAAGCGTATCAAACATTGGGTTGGAATGTCTAACCAGAGAGCGTATAACCCGACTCCATCACTGTCAGTAGTAGTGTGATGTCAACATAAAAATTCTATTTTAGAGCGTTTGAATGGTCTTTAAAATCTTAATTTCTCGACAACGGATTCAAACTCACACCTTTTTCAGTCATAAGACAAGTGACTTCCCACTTAATCATCTGACAACATTGGGAGCAGGTTCGTGTGTGAGATAAAAAAGGAAGAAGAGAATAATAATAATGTGCTACAGAAAATACAACATCATCCCAACCACCACCAACAACAACATAAAACAATAATCCTAAAATTTAGGTTTCCTCGACTAGTTATCGAACATACGATCGGCTGATTACCGGCCAGATATATAAACAACAAAGAGATCATCTGTGTAAACCAAGGCATGAAACATAAGAAGCAATCAAATAAAAAATGAAGTCAGACACAAGAAAGAGAAGGACGAATAATATATTTTGGAATTTGAGTGATGATATAATATCGTGATGTTTTGTCTATTCAATAACCATGGTGATGATTTTATGGTGTGTAATCTAAGTGTACATAATTGTAAATCTAAAACCCAAATGATTATGGTCTCATTGTTGCAATGGAAACACTCGCATTACGCTGGACTCTACATGAAAGAAGAGAGGCAAACCCAAGGAAAATTGAGAATTGAAACCTCGAGTCTTCAGCCTGTAGACGGCAACTCATGCAGCTAAAGACAGTAAATATCAGCGATACCTTTCTGTTGCCTCAAAGCACCTGCCGTTACAGAGTGGTGTTGTTGACTTAGTTGGAAAGTGGTCTGTTGCTTCATCTAAACCTTGGCAGGCATTATTTGTTAGCGTTTTGAGCACGCAGCAGCCATATCATAATAATAATAATAATAATAATAATAATAATAATAATAATAATAATAATAATAATAATAATAATAATAATAATAGACTCTTATAGAGCGCATGGCATCTTCAACAATGAGTCTCTATATAATACAATATACCTACTTTATTTTTTATCTCATACAAATCAGTGCGAAATGATGTTACGTATTCTTCAACCATTTAAACAAGTCTATCTTATAATAAAACTTGTCGCAAATGATTCTGTTGGTCTTCATTTGGTGCTTGCACAAAAAAGGAAAAGGAAAAACAAACTTGATAGAAAAAGAGCCGTTCATGATTTTAAGGGTCGTTACACTGGATATGACACTGGGTTTTTAAAATTCAAAACAAGTAATTTTGAAATTTAAAAGAAATATTCTTCTACTTCTTTTTGTCCTGTGGCAAATCCCGTTGGCACGCTTTTTAACTGTTTTGAGGGGATAATGACGTGGTTTTTTTTCATATTTTGTGCAATATTGTAACCTAAATCAATGGAAATATATCCAACATAAACGAAAGACGGTTATAAAATTACGTCTGAACAAAGAAGTTTGTGTCCTAATACGAAATATTCGATTTTTAAAAAGTCACAAATTTTATACTCCGGGGTCCTTTCGAGGACAATCACTCTATATGGGCGATAGTTTATAAGAGTATTACAGTGGGTTTTGTGCATTAACAATTCTATGAATAATACTAGTGTTAGCTGGGTTCGGACCAGATGTCACAAAAATAAAAACAACAAAAAACTAATGGGTTTGATTAATATTATTGTAAGGGCCATTATTTTACTTTGGTATTTCCATTACAACAATGAGACTATAACAATTTGGATATCAGACTTATGAAGAAGTACACGTCGCATCACCTTTATAAATACCGTACAGAAAAAAGACAAATTAATTACCGTGACATGATTTCAATGGAGAGAGGTATTGGTTGATTCCTCGTCAGAGGCTCAGCAGATTTATCATTGGCCTTGTTATAATATTGTTGTTGTGATAGAAAAAAAACATATTAATTATAATTTTGATGATACACGTTACAACAGGTGAATATAATCGAATTGATGAAAAAAAGGGAAAAACAACACAAGTCATATCAAGTGACAAATACAGTCAACGTTCGTCATGTGATTAAACAAAACAAAATGAAAATAACTATGTGCAATGTTCTGTGCTGTCAAGTAATTAACACGAAGATGCTATAGTTCAGATGTCTATTTCATATAAAAAGAATGTCATTTTTTTTCTTGTCAATCTTTTCAATTTTCATTGCTTCTTACCACCAAATTTCTAAGTATTATTGTCTACATATGCATTGCTTTCTAATGTTTTAAATAGACGCATTCAAAGAAAGAAACAAACAAAAAGAACAATAAACTAAACCAATAACTAAGCAATAAGATTTTCACACAATAAATAAACAGCTTTCCTTGACAGAAACATATTTTTATAATACAATCTGTGCACAAATTTACAAATAAAAATATGGAAGATGATGGTACACGATTATTATATTAATTTATACGAAGCGATCATTATGTGTCAATATATCCAATGGTATTTACAATCTTATGTCGTTATAAATACAGATTTGATGGACAAAACACATGTTTTTTAAAACCTTTTTTTTGGCCAAAAAGGTACAACTTTGAGATGTCGATCGATTCAGGAGACGCCCAACTCTCCAAAAGACCCCAAACCCTAGGCTGTAGATAAGGAGTGTATTATATTTAATAATTCACGGGTTCAACCAATGGACTGTAGAACTCTGGAAAAACTCGTATTTAACCCTTTGACCAGAAAACTCGTTCTTCAAATATGATGGATTATCGATATTAGAGGGACAAGTTTTTTGGTCGAATTTTTAAATAAGAGTTTTTCCAGGGCACGGCAGTTTACTGGTTAATGACATTTTGAAAAGTTGGGGAGTCATTTTACATCGATCGATAATTAATAAAACGGGTAGAGATACAATTGTCGAAATCAACTCAATAACTTTATTTATAGTCTTGATTCAGTTGAAACAAGATGAGCTCCTTAATGCCAATTCCATTTACAGATATAAAATGCAATTCTTTATATAACACATTCTTGGTGAACTGCTCGAATTGTTGTGGCATGATATGACACAACACTTTTTTTTTGCTTCTCCCAGAATACTATTATTTCAAAAACCGATGATAATCTGTAACTTGACTTGTCAAAAAGTCTAAAATACTTCATTGAAGTTTCAGATTCGAGAATTCTTGACAAGTTAATCGATTCATGATTTATGTAAAAGTTTACTGGGGAAATCTTTTTAAACAGTTCCCATTCCGAGTACTACAGCTACAGCAGAAACTGTCCCTTGCCGATATTCTGTTCCTGGTTTGTTCTGTCGAGGCAATTTCCGAGACCTTAATGCAGTTTTAATGCCACGATTCGACTGTTTGCGCTTTGGGAATGAGTGGTATTTAAATTTATTAAGTCGTATAACAATAAAGACATGGCTTGAGAGACACATAGCACATGATAAAGGCTTATCAGTCAGGGTCGTATACAAGTATATAGGAAATATATATATATATATATATATATATATATATATATATATATATATATATATATATATATATATATATATACGCAGTGGCGGAGTGGATAAGGCATTGCATTATAATCTTGGCAACTCGAGTTCTATTTTTACTGTATTTCAACTCGATTTTCAAACCTCAGCGTGTGCACCTGAACAAGATTAGCAAATCTTACATTGCACGTTTGTTGGTTGAAGTTATATCTCTCTTAGATTATGAAATAAAGGCTGCCAGCATCCGTTGACGAAAACTTCATCGGCAAAATCCTGATATTGTGATTTTGAAAGTCTGAAGAGCTCATGAAAATAGACTTTTGAATTTGTGAATTATAATTTCCTTAAATTTCCTCCGATGAGTGAAGGTCGAAACATACACACACATACACACACACACACACACACACACACACACACACACCAAAGAAGAAGAAGAAGAAGAAGAAGAAGAAGAAGAAGAAGAAGAAGAAGAAGAAGAAGAAGAAGAAGAAGAAGAAGAAGAAGAAGAAGAATATGAATGTTTAGATGATGGCAGCATAGCAATACTATATGAAAGGAACTAAATTTGAACGTAATCATTTACAAATCATTACAGTGTTGTTTGTATGTCCAGAGTATTTGATAAAGCTTGCTATGAAAATATAGTATTTTCCAGGCAACTGTGTTGCTACATTGCAAATCTCCATAAAACAATAAAGTGCAACAAATGATAAATTTGAGGGAAGCCAAGAATTAATTTATCATTTCGCCAGCTGTAATATTTGCGTTTTGAGCCTGACCACACTAACCATGTTGACCCATATCACATTTTATAGGGGTTTTCTTCTTCGTCAGCTGTGGAGACCTCATGACCAACGCGCCCTGTCCTTTGTGTTGTCAAAAAGTGTTTAGTTCTCGGTTTTTATGACGCTTGTCGTACTTTTAGATTGTATCAGCCTCATTACTTACTTACTTACTTAATTAACCCTCTTCGGGTCTTGAGGAACATATTGCATCTACCAGACATCTACATTTTTTTTTTGCGGCCAGCTGCTTTTGCGGTTGCTGTATTCCAGGACAGGTCTGCTAGCTTTAATTCTTTTTCCATGATCCTTCGCTAGGTTTCTTTAGGTCTCTCCCGATTTCTCTTCCCGTCCAGTGACACATTTTTCCATTCTGACCACAAGGCCCAGGCAACGCCACCTTCTTTTTATTTGGCTTTCAATACTAGCGCAGCCAGCTTTCTTTAATAGATCACTGTTTTTATTTTTGTAGACCAAAATATGTTGAAAATGTCTCTTAGACACTTGTTTTGAAAGTATTCTAGCTCATTAAAGTTCTCAAATTGTACAGATGTAATGTGCTTACGATCACCATTGAAAGAATATGACAGTAAAGAGAAATAGCTAAATCTCGTCTGAAATAATGTTAAGCTCCACCAAGAAACTAGCAGAACATTTCCACCAATAGGGATGCGTTCAAATAATTGAAACATAGTGAAGATTAAATATGTTACAATAATGAAGAACAACCAAATGAGTAGGTACACGAAAAAATATCATAATACCGTCTACTCTCACATACAAGGAATATCCATCTCACAGTGCTCATCTCAGCAAAAGACCACTGCTGGGGACTAAGCAAAACAAATTGTTTTAATTTCGGGAAAAGTGTACAATGCAAATGGAAAACAATAAAAAAAATAATACAAAGAGAGAGAGAGAGAGAGAGAGAGAGAGAGAGAGAGAGAGAGAGAGAGAGAAAGAGAGGGAGAGAGAGAGAGAGAGAAAGAGAGAGAGAGAGAGAGAGAGAGAGAGAGAGAGAGAGAGAGCAAAAATATACCACTCATTTTAGAGAACCTCCTCTCATGGATTGTTATGAAAAATTGGGCAACTTACTTCTCAAAGTCAAAGATTTGTACATCGTATGGTAATCAAACATAGAAGACTATTAAATTTGACACTAAAATAATAACACTTGTTTCAATATGGATTGGCATTGACATGTAATGTGTATAAAGGACATGTGTCATAAACAGAAACAGTGGATAAATAAGTTATTCCAAATTAAAGTACTCATATCCAATTAATTTTGTTTATAGTAATTATAAAAGACCATCATACAATAACATCCACACGACCGATGTAGGAGAAATTCAGTATGACATACAAGCTTACCAGAATTATAGAAAACTTTGAGAAGTTCAAAATAAATAAAAAGGACAGTAAACAATATTTTCAGGACAAAACCGGTCCCAGAAAATACTTAAATCCTGATCAAATATAACTGTGATGTAATAATAGGGTGATGAAAAATAATAACTTATAGGCTTATTACCTTTTACTGTATATATTTCTACGGCTTTTCATTGTGCCCAATAAAGTTTTAACTGCCTCATTTATTCCACCAGCCGGCTTTATGGAACTGAATACCATACAGATTACCATGTTAGTTTTACTACAGCACTCCTAAAATGTCCGTGCTACTTACAATTAATTAGGAACTCACTCAAGTCTCACAGGTGTGTAAATGTTTAACCCCACAAACACGGCGCCTGAAACAAAACTTGCAAGTACTGTCACCCATTGGTCCACAGTCACACCCAGTATCGCTTGAGTTGCACACTACCACTCACTGACTAAAAGGGTTTGAACAAGAGCCGGGATTTTCCGCGAGACTTTAGTTACTGGCTACATGGATGAATATTTCCGTTAGTTGCCGACTATCTAATCAGATTCATGAATGAACAATAGAGAAAATGAGTCAAAAATATTCTCAAAAACAAATTTTCATTTGATTTTTTCAGACACGCATTTTGAAAATTGGTACTACATGAATCAGCGGACAACTTATTTTCTTGAACCAGACTGAGAGAGATGGAATAATTTTGAAATCAAACGTAACTTTTACCATTAATTTGACATCAGTCGACAACAACAAATGACAAATACCAAAGTAGCCGGTAACCAGAGCGGGAGGACACGAGATAAGAAAGGTCAATCTATTTTAACCTCGATTTATGTCAGATTGACGATTGATATTCCATCGACGAGATCAAAATGTTGTACATAGAGTTTTCTTCATGTTTATAGGTGATATTTGATTTCTATTAAATGATTAATGTAGTCAAGACTCGTTTTTTTGTGATTTTACTAAATAATTACAAATATGTTAGGATTTGTTTGACTATTGTTCCCTTCAAATATAAACATATTAAATCTTGGTCTATTTACTAAAATAATTTTGGCCGGATCAAAAGTATTCATGAATACTTTTATCCGGGATGCAAGTTGCCGACTCCTGTCCTACTATTTGCTGCTTGTAATCGGTAGACCCGGGATCCATTCACTTATTCATCACAGCCCTAGTATGAGAGAGCACTGGCTTGAAGATAAATTACAATAAAAGCTGCTGTTGGTACCAAGCCGCTAGGAACATGTTTAACATCTTTTTTCGTAAACAAACATCATATCATGTTTTTTTATTGGTTTTTTTTTTTTTTTTGTTAATTGCTTTGCATGGTGGTGGTGATTATAACAAGCCCGTTGCGTCCGATTTGTTATATTTATTGAAGTCTGTCAAATACTATCTTAGACTAGTAGTTGTATGACTTAATATTTTAACACCCTCTAGACTGGAGAATTTGGGGACTGGCACAACTGCCATAAACCCTCAACTCTTTGGTTGACTTTCCATGAGTCCGGAAACATGTACGAGTGACGTCACTAAAGAATTATAATCAATTATCATCCCCACTTTACATGTGTATCTGCATTTAATTAAGTAAAATAAACATCTGAAAATGTGTGTCTGGCTCAATTCTATTCACAACTTTTCAAATTTGTCTCTCGAACTACCGTAAACGATAAGTGAATATGAGAATTTTGTTAATAATCTGAAGACTGGTTTTAGGAGAATGGCCATCGATGAGTCACATGATTAGCATATCAATGAAAAGATCGGGACCCACTTATTCGAATGAGTACGCGTACGTCTGGACCCAATTATTAAAATGAGCACTATACGCCCTTGGTTAATTAAAGCCCCATAAATCGATGATTAAACTAAATGCTGCCGTTCAGTAGCGGATGAAAGATAATGGGTCTAGGAAGAAAGGGAGGGGAGTGAGGTGGTACACGAATGAAGTCATTGGTTGTGGGTGAAGGTGCTTCTTATCTTAAATCTATTCCACGTTCTTACGCCCCCCCCCCCCCTTCTTCCTTTCATTCCTACCTCTCTCTCTCTCTCTCTCTCTCTCTCTCTCTCTCTCTCTATATATATATATATATATATATATATATATATATATATATATATATATATATATATGCTCACTTGGACAACATGGGTGATTCCTGTTGACATCAGACATCTTGTTTGATGAGTTATCTATATTCCTTCGTGGAATGCCTAGGCGACGATATCTTATGATGTCGTAGCGCAAAAGGCATTATTAAAAAAAAAAAAAAATATATATATATATATATATATATATATATATATATATATATATATATAATTTTTTTTTTAATTTTTAATTTCTTTATTTTTCATAGATTTATATATACATACTAATTCAATGACGAATGTCGAGGGAAGTTTAAGAACAAAGTACGTCATTTTGAAGGTACTCGTACATACTTAGAGATGTAACCAATGCCATGCCGATGGATATTGTTGTTTTTTTTTTTTCAAAAAGTATTCTCTATATCGATTTTATCTGAAGGCTTGACAAAAGTATCGCTATAATATAAGTTTATAGGTAATTTTAAAAATGAGGATTTTTATCATTCGAGAGAAAAAATACAAGATTGTTTCCACCAGAGACATTCCATTTTTATGATTTGAAAAGAATAAATATATAATAAAAATTATTATTTAAACAACCGACTGTCTTATACAATTGTGTCCTAGTTTACACATGGAATATTTTAAGTATACAATGAATTTTTACAATGTTCAAAATGATTGGACGAATTTATACATGACACTTCTACGTACATTAATTTTTAGATGCGTGGTAGATACGTGAAATATAATAATACGAATAAATAGATCAATGTGTGTATCATTTACTTATTTAATTTGGCCATCCTGGCTCATTCAAAATGTACGCCCCATGTTTCAAACTTTCAAAGCTATTTGCATTATAAATTCGATGTAAAAATAGTAAATGACATGATCGGTAGGTGAAGCAATAAGTGTAATGTCATACAGTGAGAAAGAGAGAGAAATAAAACGCCTTTTTTCGAAAGCTGGAGGTTATCATAATCTATTGGATATCGGTATAAAATGTCTACGTTTTCTGGTCTAAATTAGAAAACGGAGTTTTACCACTGCAAGGCTGGGTGCTCCGTATTCTTTGACAAATGGGTTAGTATTGTTTAAGACAACAATTGATGACATCATTTTCGTACTAACAGGAGATACATTTGAGAAATAGATGACTTTCCAAGACCAACTTTAGCAAATTTAACCTACCGCCGCCCCCCCCCCCCTTTCTCCAACCTCCCCCCCCCCCCCCATAAAAAAAACCAAAAGAAACCGGTTATTATATCGCTGGAGTGGTGGTGATGCTAAAAATAGTTCAAACTATGAAATGAACAGATATATAACATTTTAGTTTTTGCCCCATTAAGAGATTACAGTCATTTTCTTCAGTATCCCAAGTCTCACATTTTTGAAAACTTTAATTCATTTTTTTTTCGCAACCAAATCACCCCGACGTCATATCGTTTGGAGACAGTAGGTGATTAATGAAAAGCCTGGTTATTTTTTACTGTCATTATTAAGGGGAAAAACATCTATAGACAAGCAGACATTATTGAATGACTACGCAGTAATTTAAATAATATTTAGATTTAGAGTTGTTTTTTTTTTTAAATCACAGTTGGACACCCACTTAATTACAAGATCTCTTATCCTTTCACATTCTCTGATTACATACATCAAATAACTTGGGCTGGCTCTAGATAGCAGAACTCCTATTCCTGCTAGATTAGAAAGTGACAAAACTGCCGTACTCAGAAGTGTACGCATATTCTAAAAATATTTGTCACAAAAATCGTCCTTTAAATATCGATAGCGGTTTTTAGAGTAGAACGCAGAAAAGTAGTCATGCTAACGGCCGATCTTAGATTTTTTTAAAAATTCGAGCAAACAGCAGGCTGTGTTATGACCGATGTTTCAGAGGTAAAATTAACGTTTGATTCACACACACACTCGAGGCCAAAATCGTCAAATTAATGTCGCAAACTGAGTAAATCTTTATTTATTTAAAAACCTGAAACAAAAACAAAAACAAAAAACAAAACAAAACAAAAAAAAAAACAAAAAAAAAAAACATAAGACAGCCAAACAATTCTGCTTGCCTACCACTAATATGGTAAGTTACAAATCAATAGAAAGCAACAAATGTCATGATATATTCCCCTCCAACCCTTCGTCCTCTCCCATCCCCGCACCCTCCCAAAAAACAGGAGCCACTCAATTTAACGACATTCAGAACGCGAGTGTGTGGGTTTATAGAAACGGAACCTAGAAAAGTAATGCTTTCAATGATGGCTGCCTCATTCCCCCCCCCCCCCCCCGGCCGATTGGATTACCGAAAAAAACGTCGCCGGCTTTTTGCGATTTTGATTTGATTGATTTTTTTTTTTTAATTGTGCAACTTGTGACAAGAAACTTAACAAATTACTGCATTACAACCTTTGGATTAAACATACAACAATTGTGGACTACTATTATGAAGACTAGCATCCTGGACTAGGGGGATGAGAATAGTCACTTCGTTTAATGATTACAGAACTATTTACTTATTAAGAATAATATATTTGTAAAATTTTGATCCAGTCCGTTATATCAGGATGAAGCGAATACTGAAAAGTGAATTTCTAGTTAAAATGATCAAAATACAAAATAAAGCCAATGCAATTGTTCAACTTTTGGTCATCGATTCAATTTCCAACATCTAGTTTATGACAAAATAGTATAGAACAATTTGAGGCGGCGGGTCTTATTTGATTCCCTACATGAGAGTGTGAAAAAGGAGTGAGCGCTTAAGGACATGCCATTAGTTAAATTGAAACATGATTCTATCAATTAAAATCAATCATTAAAGCATTCATGAAATATGTGGTCCAATATCAAATGCAAAGAACATTTTTGACAAAACTATAATTATATAATTCCCATTTATATATAATCAAAGCGTCACCAACAGGCGAAAGTCTGTCGTTTGCCAGTCGAAATCTTATCATTGAGTTGTTGTTTTTTTTTATCAGTCAGCTTTCAAATCATAACTTTCACGTTGTTAATTTGATTACAGCTTATAGACTTTACGTTTTACACCAAAAGAATGCAAATTAGGATGCAAAGGATCCCTAGTCACACCGCTGTAACTGCTCTATTGATAAAAACTGTATCGTAACCTGTGATGTCAGGTTAGAAATAACCTCGAATCCTGTCTCAAACGGATCAAAGTCTATAGAACTGACTTACGACGAACTCACTCATTCAGAAGAGCTTTAGGATCGTTTTAGCTTTCTACAGTATTTCATTTTACCCTTTTTCTCAGCTTTAGTTTGACTTGAGGAAATCCTTATTCCACAATACTGCCGTACTCTGGAATACGGCAGAATAGTATATCACTTACTCAGCACATGTATGAGATTTAAAGTACCCGTGTATATGTGTGTGTTTACATTCATCAATATCAGCATTCATATTACGTAAATGTAATCTTCATCTAACTACTCAATTGTGACTGTCTATAATAAATGTCTCTCACAATCATTGAGTTAGACTGCGGCCACATTTATAAACCATGCTTGAAAAAAAAACAAAAAAAAAACAAAACAAAAAAAAAAACATACTTAATAAATGTGCCAATTGTAATTTGTCTCAAACTTATATGCTAATGGAATTTCACATTTTCATATAGGTACATTCTTTACGTAAAGAATTATAATAGATCGAGACCTGGAGTAGACACAAACATCTGCTTTAAAAAAAATTATTTTGTTGCATACTTAGTTTAGTTAATCTTTAATGGTAAAAAGTTTATTTTAAACAGTGTTGTGTTTGTTGATGAATGATATTTAGATACCTGGAATGAAATTTTTACGCAGAAAAAGAAGAAGTAAATCAAATGAAAAGCCTTCATTCCGTTTTACCTGTTTTCAGCCTATTAAATTAACAACGATTTGTGTTCAGACACACAAAACCAAATATAAAAACAAACAAAACAAACCCAAAATCTAATTGGACTTGCAAAATATGCAAAAACATTTACCCCGCTTCGCACTTCTCACAATTGAAGCATGTTATAAAGTTTGTGTCTGCCGGTATTTCGTTTCTCTATCTGGCAACAATAAAAACACACACTGTTCATATTGCTTCCATTTTTACAGTCAAGTTGACAAGTAAAACTAGTGTATCTTCCATTTCCAAAAATGTTGTCTTGTTGATTATTCAAGGTATCATGATTGAACTATTTAAATAGTATGTTTGTGACGTAAAAAGAATAGACTGACTACTTCTTATGTGTCACAGAGCTAAGGATTCTCCTTTACGATGTAAAAATTATTGTGCGCTAGAGAAGAAAAAGGCAAATTAGCAACAACAGAAATGTTTTGACAAGTTAGATTCGAAAGTGAGATCTATTTGGTAGGGCTTGGCCAGTATGTGTGTGTGAGAGAGAGAGAGAGAGAGAGAGAGAGAGAGAGAGAGAGAGAGAGAGAGAGAGAGAGAGAGAGAGAGAGAGAGAGAGAGAGATTCCATTCACTATCGTATTTCAATTCTTTCCCTGGCACTTTTCGTATCGTCGTTTGACTGTTCTGGAAATAAATACATATATACACTGTGCGATGCATGGATTATAAATAAGACCGAGTGCAAATCTTTCATTCTGAAACAAATAAAATAATTAAACATTTCATCGTCACTTGGCTTTGATGCTTTTGGTTGAATTTCTCCCCTGCGTCATTCCGATGCCCATCTGACACGTGATGAAATCAAACAAGTGTTTCCATGCTAACTCCACCTCTGTCGTGAACTTGTCCCCAAGTCGCATCTTCAACCCATCCCTAATGGCAGGCCACAGAAACTGTCAAGTTTTAAAATGGATATAATTTATTTATCAAAATAAATTAGAAATGGTAATTTTAAAAAAAGGAATAGTAAAAGAAAACAAAAAGAAGTGAAACATTTTTATGCAACACAAGAAACGTAATAACATCGAAATGAGACATGAAAAAACTCTTAATAAAAGAAACTCTGAAGTAAAAAATAAAGATAAGCGATAGAGAAAGATATTTCAGAATGGAACCTTGTTTATCTTCCAATTGCTTGTGTTTCTTGAAATAATGATTGATGTCAGTTTTTAAAAAAACATTCGGATGATGTATTTTGGGATTAGAATCATTCAGATTTCTTGAAGTCAACGTATTCTTAGTCCTTCGCAAGAGTAGGGCCAAGGACCATCTTTTTGAGGGTATTCGCTCTTCTGGTGGTGGCTTTAATCCATGTACAGAACCCGATCTTCCGGGGATCTTTTTTTCAATGATCTTCCCCGTCGTCGTCCCCTATCGGGTTCCCGTGTTACGTCACGACCACTGTTGGGAGGCGTCTATTTCCCAATTGCAGTACATGATAAGTCTTATTCCATCTTCCAGCGCTATTGCATTACCTCACTTACTATAGGAATATTTATTGTCCCATAAGGTGTATAAGCTGGTTTTAAGTAAAATACACACCAGTTCCATCCGCAGATCAATCGTACCAGCACACAAAAATATATGTAACATAAAACGTTTATGCTCTAATTAAGAGTATTTAGTGAAAACTAATCATCCCACTCGCGATCTAAAGACAATAAAGAATAGTTTATTCATTTTGAGAGAATGAAAAGCTTTAGCAGATATAGAAATATCACGCACCATTTATACGGAGCATGGAAATGCTTACATTGTGACATTCAATCAAAATCTCATAGCAGCACTATTTTTACTTATAATGAGAATGATCATGTCATAGATACATGATGCGTGAAGTGTGATACGTATCATCTATAAAACATTGTTTCTATTAAAATTAAACGTTAAATAAGTAATGATTCATACCGGGAGCATCTCTGCTTTGATATTGTAGGCGATGTGTCGTTCTCCCAGTTGGCGTAAGGCATCACTCAATAGGGCTGACTCGTCTAGTCTCGCTACAGCTTGGCCAAGATTGTTCATCACCATCGTGGCGTGATGCTCCAGTCTCACCGAATCGAACACGAACTCTCCACTTTCATTTGTTGACATCAAACGCCTGAACAGTTTCTTCAGGTCTTTTTCCATTTCAAACAGTCTGGAAAATAATGATGATTTACAGTTAGAAGTTGGTTCTCTTGTCAAGATGGATTTGATTTGACTTTGACATCGTCATACTGTCTTATTATTTTGTTTAGATGCAAGTGTAATTGTGATTAAATTAAATATGATGATGATGATGATGATGATGATGATGATGATGATGATGATGATGATAATGGTGATGACGATAATACTAATAATAATAATAATAATAATAATAATAATAATAATAATAATAATAATAATAATAATAATAATAATAATAATAATAATAATAATAATAAGAGAGGGGAAAGAGGATGATGAAAAGTGTGAACATTTATGATTAAAGAATTCGACTTGATTTATCATAGCCGATGAGAGACTAGTAGGGTACTAAGGAACTGTGATAATTTATGTTTGTGGGAAGAGGAGGAAGACAAATTGATAGCAAAGCCTGATCAAAAGGAAGAGTGGAGAGGAGGAAAAATGTGTATGTGTATGTGTGTGTGTGTCTGTTGTGTGTGTGTGTTTCAGAGACTTATTGATACATTGTATATATATATATATATATATATATATATATATATATATATATATATATATAAGAGAGAGAGAGAGAGAGAGAGAGAGAGAGAGAGAGAGAGAGACGAGTGAGGGAAATAGAAGGAAAGTGAGAATTCGGATGTTATATGGAGAGGATGAAGAGGAATAATGGTTATCATTTTTTTTACCATTTTTATTGTTTTTAACATCACAAACATCGTTATTAATATAACATATTATATTCTTCACGTCAATCCGTTCATTCCTCTTCCAACTCCTTTTCAACTACCATCACCTTTTAAGCTGTAAAACCCCTTCGACCTTTTTGTTTGATTCCTCATTATAAATATTTGCGGTCCCAGTGTTTGAAAGTCAAAAATAGCAAATCATTAACAGTCAAGATCATATAATTATTTATACCTCATCTTCGTTTAATTAAAAAATTATACGAGTCTTACCTTGGGAAGACGAAGTATGATGATAATTATTCCGTCTCTTAATGCTGAAGGAGTCAATTGGAGGAAGCGCTGCGTCACGTGATCACTATTTAACTCCGAAAAAGCTGCCCACAACAAGTGTGTAGTAATGATAATACACAACTAAACTAAGTACTCTATGAACTTATCCCGCGATAGGTTACACATGTGTAATATATAGCACAATTTCACCGAAAAACAACAATAATACTCAATATAGAATTATAATCATATTAATAGTAAGGGCAAGGGAGGGAAGGGCAATTGACTCCTTCAGCATTAAGAGACGGAATAATTATCATCATACTTCGTCTTCCCAAGGTAAGACTCGTATAATTTTTTAATTATTCCGTCTACTTTAATGCTGATAGGAGCCACTTGGAGATTTCAAAGCAGGGCAGGTTTTGAGGATAGTACTGAATTTGCAAAAGATTCCGAATGAGATTCAATGGGCTTTTTATAGAATCGAGCAAAGGTAGACTCCCTTTTCCATCCTGCCGTATTAAGTACATGCCATATATCTACACCCTTAGCTGCTGAAGAACAAGATGCTGATCGTGTGCTGTGTGCTTTAAATATGTTAGTATCCACTCCTGACTTGGTTAGGATAAGTCTAATCCAACGTGACAGTGTATCCTTGGAGACTCCTAAGTGAGGGCTAAGGGTGCTAACTAATAAACAATTTATTAGAAGATCGAAGTGGTCTAGTCCGTTTCAAGTATGCTCGTAGATATGTCATAACACAAATCCGCCTGTCCTCATTAAATGCATGGAGTGTAATAATTGTTTGAGGATTAGAAGGCGAGTTATGTTTAAGCAATTTACTAATATGGAATATAGCTTTGCTATCATGAATAGATAAACAAGATGATTCAATAGTCATGGCATGAAATGATTGGCACCTATGTCCCGTAACAAGAGCACATAGCATAAGAAGTTTGGCTCCTAACATAAAAAGGTTAAGATCACGAGCAGGGGAAAGTGATCTTAAATAATTTAACACAGTAGATATGTCCCAAACAGTAGTGTAACGGGCACGAGTGGGTCGAGAATGAAATACACCTTTCATAAATCTACACACTAGCGGATCTGAACCGGTCTCGTTCAATGTTGACACTGCTGACCTCGCTGTATTGATGGCACTGTATCCCAATCCAGATTGAAATAATATTGTCAAAAAAGCTATAGTAGTCTGAACATTTTTACTCATAGGGTCCACCCCATCAGCATCACAAAACTGGATAAATTTCAGTAAGTAACTATTGTACTGTTTTTGGGTGTTGCGACGCCAACTTTTCATAATTATTTTTAAGGCGTGCTTGGAAACTCCTTGTTTCCGGATTTTTGCCCTGATAAGAGACAAGCCATCAACTTTAGTTTTGGATACAAAGGGTGCACAGCTGCCCTGTCTGATGCCAATGTCAATAGGTGTTTTGAGGCTTTTAGATGGACCGGGGGCGCTATCAGCATAGTCATAAGTTTGGGGAACCAAGTCTGTGTTTGCCAAATTGGTGCTATCACCAACGCTCGCGATACTTTGTCTTGTTGTATCTTTTGTAGAGCCCTGGGGATCATATTGAATGGAGGGAATAAATACACAAATCCAGCCCATAAATGATAAAAGGCATTAATGGCACAGGCAGATGGGTCAGGATATAACGACATATATTTGGGAATAAGAAAATTGGTTCTAGAAGCAAAAAGATCAATTTCTGGATTTCCAAAATGATCACAAAGCTTATTGAACTCTGCTCGATTAAGCGACCACTCAGTATGAATAGATAATTTTCTACTATAATCATCAGCAATGGTATTTTCCACTCCGGGAATATGACATGCTGAAATCCATATTCCCCTGGTTTTGCACCATAAAATTAACTCTCGTGTGATGTCATTGCATTTAACTGAATGGGTTCCCCCCATGTTATTAATGTAAGAAACAGCTGTCATATTATCTACTTCTACCCGAATGTGACAATTGGAAATATCTTTGCACAAAGATTGAAGTCCTAAATAAACTGCTTTTATTTCTAGAACGTTGATGTGATCCATCTGCTCTTCTTCCGTCCACATACCCTGTGTGGCAACATCATTCATAATTGCTCCATAGCCATGACCTGAAGCATCAGTTCTCATCACAAAAGAAGGGTTATCTATATGTAATCGTTTCTTACTGTGGACGCCTTCAGACTTCCACCATTCTAATTCAATAAAAGATTGAACTGAAACTTTAATATATCTATCAAAGTTATATACTTGTTTGAGAGCCTCAATTTTTTGACACTCAAGACTTCTATAGAATAAAGGTCCATATTCAACAGCAGGGAAAGAGGCGACTAACATGCCGATAATCTTAGCTAAAAATCTAACTGAGATGGAAGAAGGAAGGTTCTCAATCATACAAATAATCTGATCTTTCTTTTTATCACTTAAAGTCACTGACATATCCAAGGAACTGAGTACAAACCCTAAGTGCTCCATTTCTTGAGATGGGGTTAAGTTAGACTTATCTGATATTTCAAATCCTAACGAACGCACAATATTGGTCGTGTACTTCAAATTATGTTCGCATTCCTCATAAGAAGGGCCCTGAATATAAAAATCATCAATATACAAACTGCATATAATTCCCTTAAGATGCAGATGAGCAACAATAGGTTTCATGATTTTAGTGAAGATTCTAGGACTATCACGGAACCCCTGCGGAAGAACAAGGTATTGGTATAACGATTCATTATGAACAAATTTAAGAAATTTCGTAAAATCTGGGTGCATGGGCAAAGAATGGTATGCATTAGATAAATCTAGCGAAACCATGAAACATTTAGGTTCTATAAGTTGTAAACAAGAATGTAAAGTGTCCATTTTAAAATGGCGATAACGCACAAAGGAGTTGAGATGTTTTACATTTAATATCATTCGATACTTTTTCCTCTGCTCACCGGGTATAGCACGTTTCTCCCTAAGGAAAACATTATTAACAAAATCACCCTCCTCCGGTGTACATTTCTGGATAACACCATCCCTTTCATATTGTATTATCATCTCCTGTAAAGCTAACTTTTCATCCTGTTTAAATTGGATAGTATGAGCTGGTTTCATTTGAACAGGAGGGGACAAAAAATCAATTGCACATCCAGAAATACATTGAATAATAAAAGGATCAGAGGTATACATTTTCCAAGTAGATATAAATAATTTAGTTCTGCCCCCATGCAAATGGGTTACCTTATCCTTTAATTCCTCCTTTTGAATGTGTGTTGCTTGTGGTGTTGTTTTGGTTGTTCCATGTCCTTGTATTCCCCCGAAAGGTGTTTGTCCCCCCTCCTTGACCTTTCCATGGTTGACCTTTGCCTAAAAAAGGAAACCTTTTCTGGCCATGGGACGGGTACGGGGAAAATCTCCTTGTGGTTTTTGCCACTCGAATAGAATCGTTCATGTCTTTAATCTTATCTTTAATGTTGCTCCCAAATAACTTGTCACTAACAGGATAGGAAGCGGTACAGAGAGCGTTGAGGTCATCTCTAATTTCACCGCGAAGTGACTGTCTTCTATAAATATCCAAACTATGAGAGGCATTGGTGAGCAAAGCGACTCCATCCGAAATATTTTCCAGTACTTCTTTGTTATCTCCTTTCACCATCTCCATAGCCCTGCAAACAGCAGTAATGCCTTTCATAAGCGATACCTGCACTTTCTGCAAGGATGCGTCCCTCATTCTAGAGGCAGGGATATCTGTTTAAAAACCTCCTCATTGCATTGGACAACCTCTAGTCTAGAGCAATTTGCTGGCACTGGATATTTTTCAGAGAGAGCAGTAATCGTATCCTTGGGCAGACCGTCACATAAAACCTGTGTAACACCAGTTGAAACATTCTCTGCCAGCACCTTCCCTTTCACTTCTGTCCTGCCTACCACATTCTCGAAATATGAGAATGCCTGCTCCATCATCCCTGCATCTCTACTACTGCCTGGCACCATATCAACTGACCGCGAAAGGTCAGCATTACATTCTACATCTTTACTGCCTGACCGCGAAAGGTCACATTACTTACATTACTGCCTATCCGTCCTCGTCTCATTTCATATAAACGGTCAAACGGGCCTCCTTCATTTGGCTCACCACTGGCACCAATCCCATCAACACACTGAGTTGCTGTTTTATTTCATTAAAGTCCAGTTCACTGCTACCAACGCTACTACTACCAGCACCGTAACTGCTCCCCTCCGTTTTCTTTCCTTTACCTTTCCCCTTCACACCTCTTACACTTCCTTTCCCAACACATTCCTTCTCGCTCGCCCCGTCTTTCACTTCACCACCTCCTTTCCCTTTCTTATCGTCCGCTCGGCTACTCTCGATTGTTTCTTTCTCCATCACTGACTCGGAACCAAAAATGGCGTTCATTGTTTGTAAACAAAGGGACCGAGATGGCAGGCGATAAATAGGTGTTAAACTATTGTTTAAAATTGCACAAGTTTTACGAATATATACACTATCCAGATGAATGAATTCACAACATATAAATTGAACACAATTCCGTTTGAAAATATAGAATAATAATAATATAGAATTTAAATCAAATTGAAGTTGGTGGGCTCCAGTGATCAACGCTAAAGCAACGCTAAAAAGTGATCACGTGACGCAGCGCTTCCTCCAAGTGGCTCCTATCAGCATTAAAGTAGACGGAATAATCTTCTTTTATTATCCTTTACCATAACAAAAACACTTGTCACTCTATTAATTACCCTCCCTCTCTCTCTCTCTCTCTCTCTCTCTCTCTCTCTCTCTCTATCTATCTATCTTCTCTCTCTCTCTCTTTCTCTCTCTCTCTCTCTCTCTCTCTCTCTCTTTCTTTCTCTCTCTCTCTCTCTCTGATTTATATAGTAGATAAAAATAAAATTCCCTTTACTCATCCCATAGGGTACATTTGTCTCAGTTCTAGGGTCTTCTCCAAGAGAAGACTGGAATAACTGAGGCGTCAGCGCCACAAACTGATCTAGGGCGAGGTGACTTGTTCAAAGCCACACAGTGCAGCGGGTATTCGAACTTGGTACCTTTTGGGTACGAAGCAAAGACCGTACCGATGAGCCACGCTGACACACACACACACACACACACACACACACACATATATATATATATATATATATAAACACAGACACTCATATATATTTGCCTATCGATCTCTATTTATCTATATACTATCTATAAATCGACCCATCCTTACATTATCTACATATCCATCTGATCTATCAATCCATTCATCAATGCTTACTTATCTATCTAACTATATATCTATCATTTTATCTACCTACCCATCCACACACACACACACACACACGCACATACACAAACACACAAATATATATTTTATATATATATTTATATTTATTTATATATTTGTGTGTGTGTTGTGTGTATGTATATCAACCTATCTGTCTATTTATCTGTCCATCTCTTTATCTATCTTTGTAACATCATTATATCAATCAATAAATAAATCAATCTATCAATATATCTATCTATCTATCTATCTATCTATCTATCTATCTCTTTGTAGTCTGTCTGTCTGGCTAGCTAGCCGTCTAATCCTACCTAACTTCATCTATCAAGAATGAAATTCCTGTCAGCTTTCTAATGTCTTTTCCTGTCAACATGATTAGGAAGTTGTCTGGGGTTTTTAAAAATTCATTAATCCCATTAAACAACATATTGCCAATGCTTATTAAAACAATTGGGAGCCCCGGTAGCTCACTTTGGTGGAGCACTCGTTTCATACGCAAAGGGACCGAGATCCATTCCATGTGCAATTGGAATTTTTTCTGACCCCTTGTCCACCCAGCAGTGACTGGGTAGCTGGATATGTTAGATCTGGCGGAAAATACTCAGCGATTAGATTTGAGTCCTATCCAAAGGATAGCTGGCAATTGCTGTCTCCATTTCCACGTCATATAAACGGGGCTAAAATCCCCCTCCATTGGTCTAATGGTTCTGAAGGATTACTTTATTAAGACAATCTTAAACCTTAACCCGTAAACGGCGAGACAGGCTTTCTTTTAAGTTATTGGTTCTCAGTTCAGGCTGTTTCGTGAAGAAGGAAATATCGGCGATTCGGCTATAATACATTCGTGGTCGCAGCACTGTTACTGCTCTATTTGTGAAAAACGGTCATACATAATGTCAAGCTGGGTTAACGATTGGTCATCTCATTTCCTTATGGGATTGGAAGAAAAAGATTACTGTATCAGAATTGGGGAATTGACTTACGCCACTGAATCTTCACGCAATCACATTGGAATTTGTATGAAATCCACATCAACTCAAGGGCTTTTGCTTTTTTTGTGTTACTTTATTTTTTGTTCAAGATAAAGATCTGAACAAGTATGCCAGACAAAGCAAGAAAGAAAAATACAATGAAAAAAACATCCCAAACATCAGTCTACCTTGACTGGGGGATAGTACCTCAGACCTTCTGACTATCGGCCAACGTGCTACAATTGCACCAGAGAGGCTCCCGATAGTTGGGACAATCTTAGTACACACTTGTTCAGATCCTTATCTCACACCAGTGCCTGCTCCTTAATTTCTTAATTTGATATTTATTTGCTCATCTTTGTCTTTGTTTATTTATCAATTTTGAAACCGACTGTATGCCTTTCATACGTTTATTGATAAAAAGTAAGAAAATTATCCGGAAGCCCATTGTAAATATGAGCAAATCAAGCAAAAGAATTTGGTCAAATTAGTCACTGAGTGTAATGTATGGGTTTACATTAGAAAATGAAGAGAAAGATAGTGGATAGCAGCGAATGAGAAGGAAAGCGAAAGGGAGAACAGAAAGAGAGAGAGAGAGAGAGAGAGAGAGAGAGAACGAGAGAGAGAGAGAGAGAGAGGGGGGGGGGAGGAAGAGAAAGAAACAAATTAGAGAGGTGTCAGAAAGATGGAAGGGGGACGGTGGATTCTTCATAAAACCAAAAGCTTTGGTAAAAAAAATGAATATTGCAATCTGATTTACACATTCTAAATTGATGCATATTGTTGCATACAAATGAAATTAGATAGATTTTGGTTCCCGTGATTGAATTTCCATTATCTTTTTTTCTACCAACTACTGGTCAGGTCCTGTTGAGTTGTTATTGAACTGACTTTTGTACTTGAAATAATGAAGATTTCCAGCATTAACTGCGAACAGTTGGGTTACGTATGGCTAGAGATGTGTCCATCCATGTCAACAGTTTGGTTCTATTACCAAACCTTTCTACTCTCGATGCATCTCTTTTATGGTTGTGATTGCTGGACATTTACCTCAGATATCCTACAAAGGGTACAGTCATTTGAAAACAAGTTATGAAAAAGACAGATTTAAGCATCATATAGACATGCCACTTAAGTCGAATGAAGAGATTTACAGAAGAGTTATATCTCTATCAAGACCACAGATCCCTCCTATCTATAGTCATAATGAAAAAAAATTGTCTTGGTTTGGCCACCATGTTTCCCACCATAGAGACTTGGGCTTAAACCATTATGCAAGGGACCTTGGAGGGGAGCAGAACGAAAGGACTAAATGATGGAGGGATAAAGTAAAGGAATGAGCACGGGTGAGCAGCCAGACACTAATAAGGACAGCCGAGTACAGATCTTGATGGAAAACCACTCTCTAAGACCATTCAGGAAAACGAGGTGAGGAGGTAAGGTTTTAAAAATTACCTTGTAAAAATATGTAATCCTGTGGCAGCCAAATCCAAAGAAACGATGGCCCAACTGTCTCTCACCATCTTTTTCTCTTCAGCTGAGAGATATCTGTCAAGGTTGCCATCATTGGCCTTGTCCGAGGAGTTTGTGGAAGAGTTACACCCCATGATGTGGTGTGTGCACAGAGTACTTGCTTGACTGCAGTGCTAATAATTTGCTTTTCTGAAAGCCAATGGTGTCCAGACTTGTCCTGGTTCTGTGAAGTAAATAAAGAAGCGTAAAATGAACACGTATAGATCTGAGTTAAAAAATTGTCTTCGATTCTTATAGCCGACGTATTCCATCTCATTAAAATTTTTTTTGCAACAATCACATTCGTTGTCGAATGTGCCTATATCTGAAAAAATCACTACATTTCTCTCTCCTCGCGCGCGTGTGTGGTACTTCCAGGGTTGTCAGGTTGGATTATTTTAATCCAAATCGCCTATTTTAAAAATTATTTTTGACGTGTTTAACTCACTCAACCATAGAACGGACTACATCTGTAGTATACCCGGGGTTACTTTTATCCCATACCTATTCATTACTTTTTTTCTGAGACAAATCATAAGCGTAATATCAAAGCTAATGTTCTTAATGTATACATGTTAATGGTATTTGAATGAAACCATCCATGCACATGCTTATTTGTAATACATTTTTAAAAAAATTTTAAAGTAACAAAAATCTCTAGGATTGAGTGAGTTAAATTGTCATTTTAAGTTTGGTTTATTGGATTATATATATTTTCTTTTTGCCTGTAAGAAATTTTTAAAATTTCAAAATAACAATAACACATTTTAGGTAACAATATTTATTATAATCCAAACCAATACGAAAAAATTCAGATTTCCAAATGAAAAAAATAAATAACATTTCTGGAAAAAAATGTCTTGATAAAACTTGAACTTTTATAACGCGCAATATTTACTAAACGTGCTCAAAGAGCACTTCTCTTGTGATGACATTTCTCTATTTCTCTGGCTATTAGGGTCAGCGAGAGAGTGTGCAGCCTCCAGATCTGAAGTTCCTGGGTTCGAACCTCGCCAGACGCATAATTGAGTCCTTGGGAAAAGTTCTTTACTCACATTCTCTCACCGTACTTAGGTCTAAAATGAGTATCTGGCCGTTAACAGCGTTGTCTTCGTCCGAAAAAAAAACTGTAATATCGCCAGCAGACGTATTATCACATCCTACATGTTAAGTGTTGTTGTTGGCTATGAACCCTTTGTAAGGCGCTTTGAGCACGTTTAGTAAATATTGCGCTTTATAAAAGCTCAAGTTTTTTCAAGACTTTTTTTTTCAGAAATTTGTTTTTTATAATCTGAATATTTATCGTAATGGTTTGGATTATTTATAAAATATTATCTGGCAACATTGGTTACATCATGGAGTAGGTGACTCTGCGGTACAATAACTCACTTTGTGACATAATCAAGCGATTTTGCGCGTGCTCAGCGACTGTATCCAAGAGTAAAATATTTTACACACACAATGCCGCTCAACCCAGGCAAAGTTTTGGTTCCATAATATGGCTGCTATGAAGCATTATGAAGGATGAAGCACGCTGAGTATGAAAAATCTATATTAAATAAGCTATAAAACTACTCCCATTAATTTTTGATTTGTTTTTATATGTTGTGGCACTAGCTCACTTTTAAGTTATTACCGCCTTTTGGTTTCTTTCTTCTCTGATACAGTACTTTTTTAATTGATCTTTTTTCCCCCTCATCTCTAACTCCTTACATCCCCATTCCTGTCTCAAACGCGCGACCTTTCCTTTTTAATCATATTATGCAACTTCTCCCAACCCCAATTTCAATTGGCCCCTCCTGCTTTCTTTTCCTTTCTCTTTTCCGTTCTATTCCTCCCTGCGCTCGTCTATCATTCACGCCTTCTTTCAATCCAACCCGACGAGATTACAACCCAATAACATTGTTGACAATGTTATTTTGTCAACGCACGTGTTGAGAGTGGGGGTACGTGTCCCTTACCCCTCCCCCCTCACCCTCCCAATTCACAGAGTGTGACAAGAACAATGTAAATATCGCTGGCCCAAGGTTTCCATAATGGAGCCAGACAGGGTGCGATTTTCCTGTGCCTGCGAGTTTCACTATCCGTGAGCTTAAGGCCATAGAGTTTGATGGATCATGATTTGTCTTCGATCTTCGATTGGGGCCATTCTTTATTATAGAAATACTAAAAATATGTTGGCAATGTCCATTGATCAAAAGTAAATTTAAATGGTGGTGCAAGAGGAAAAAGATAAAGTTGGGAATAACAATCCAAACCCGAGCTTCAATAAATATAAACATCTCTCTAGCATTTGTCCATGGAATCGCTATGCTCAACATGCTTATCAAAGCTTAATTTATTTGATATCAGTAATAATAACAATCTTTGATGCCATTATATAAATGTATATTTTAATCTCGTCATTTTGGCCAGAGCAAGGCAACAAGCCGAAACGTTATATATATTTGTGTATGTTTCGCGTTATGGGCCATAATTACTCTGAATATTTTTGTTATAGAGGAACCACGTTTACAATTTATTCGGCACAAGTGGCCTGCTAGGCGTCACTTTTGTCTAGTACTCTTACAATATCCGTCATTGCCCACGGGCAGGAATTTATTCATTCCTGTGTTGAGTTGCGTAATGTACGTAAATATTTTACCAAATCACACAACTCCACGGACAGGCCATACCTGTGTCAGACGCTTAGTCTCTGGTGATTGCGCTAAAATTCCAGTAAGTTTTTATTGGTTCTGTTCTGTATACGGCACCCGCAGGATTTTTCTATAACTTTTCATCTCAAAAGCAGTTAATGTCCATGCCTCACAGCCGTATAGAAAAGCAGTTAATGTCCATGCCTCACAGCCGCATTGTAATATGGAAAGTACCAGTGATTTGTACAGTAAAATTTTTATTTCGCAACTGACTGGACTTTTCCATATTTTTGTCAGTCACGTTCGTGTTGCTGTTGATATTCCTTTTCTTGCCTTAATCTCAGGTGTACTGGTACTGGTACCGTCCCTTTTTAGCAGAATACCCAAGTATTTAAATGTTGACACTTCCTCAAGTTTTTCATTATCGATTAAAATTCCGGCATATCCATCATATCTGCTGTTTACCAGTATCAGAGACTTTTCTGTACTTATTTCCATGCCGTATTACATTGCTTTTTTGTGCAAGTGAGTCAGTTATATCTTGTAGTTCTTGTTCGCTTTCAGCCATGATTCCATGTCGTCAGCAAAACGCAAATCACACAGTTTCCGTCCGCCAATTGATACAGAGACTTTCGAGAGCTTTGCTCATAATTTTCTCTAGCAGCACGTTGAAGAGCATTTGGGAGAAAATCCAGCCTTGACTGGCGCCCACATTTGTCCGGAAGAACTCATCAAGCTCCTTGTTGTTAAGACCTGCACTTGACGCAGTACTGTAGAGTGCTTCTATAATCAGGGATTGTATCCAGTCTTTTGGCCACCTTGTCTCACTCATTATCTTTGGGCATTGAATTATCATCGCCTTTACTGTCTCCTCTTCAACCTTTTTTAAAGTTCTGCTGAAATGTTATCTATTTCAAGGGTTTTGTTGGAGCTTAAACCCTGGATTGCTGCCTCAACCTCATGTTTCATTATTCTTGGTGTGTCTGAGTTTTGTGTATTCCTGTTCTCTGTCAAGACATGGATTTGGGCTGAAATCGATGTTATACAGCCTTTGCAGTATTCGGTCCATCTGTTCGTGACATCCTCTTTCTGGGTAAGTAGAGCACCCTTGCTGTCTTCAATTACAATAGCTTTTGGTCTACTTGTTTTTGTAAGCTTTTTGAAGATATCATAGGCTTTCTTTACATTCTTGTACTGCATCCGATGATCAATGTCTCTGCATTATCCCATACCCAGCTTTCCTTTGCTTTGCGCATATTTTTCCTGACTTCTGCATTTGCCTGTTGATACTTCATTTCTGGATTCTTCATCACGGTATTTGTCTCTCTTCAGTTCTCTCCTTTTGTCGCATAAATCCAATATATCATCCGTCAACCATGGTCTGAATTTTCTTCTTCTCTGTCCCAAAACCTCTTCTGCTGTCGAACGTAGAACATCGATGCTACATAGTGTCTATGTCGTTGTAAATAAGGTTTAGTGCCGCAAACTCCCCCCCCCCCCATTTGTGCTAGGAACTCTTCTGCTATCGTGGGGTCCTTGAATGTCTGAACATCAAATCTTAGGCGTGTCACCATGGCAGGGCGTTTTGTCCGTATGTTCAGTCTCAGGGAGCAGAACACCATATCGTGATCACTGTCTATATCAGCGCCAGGATAGTTACTTGTTTTCGCTTTGTTAATGTGTATTCCGTCGGGAGAGTGCCGAGTTGTTGTTCTTGATTGCTTGTGAGGATGTAGATTATTTGCAAGCATTAATTTGTATGTTTTGGCAAACTCTAAGAGTCTTAGTCCTCTATCTTGTGTTGCTCGGTGTGCAAAGCGTCCAACTGTCTGTGCCCGCCCAGTCTGGGTACGTTCCGTCCACGCCATGGCATTCCAGCATTACAACGAGGTTGTCTTTTTTTGGCACCTATGAAATTATTATTATTATTATTATTATTATTATTATTATTATTATTATTATTATTATTATTATTATTATTATTATTATTATTATTATTATTATTATTATTACTATTTTTATTATTATTATCATCATCATCATCATCATCATCATCATCATCATCATCATCATCATCATTGTTAAAATTATTGTTTTTATAATTACTATTATTGTTATTATTTTCATCATCATAATCATCATTATTATTATTATCATCATCATCATCATCATCATCATCATCATCATCATCATAATCTATTATTTATTATTATTATTATTATTATTATTATTATTATTATTATTATTATTATTATTATTTTCTTATCATTATTATTATTATTATTATTATTATTATTATTATTATTATTATTATTATTATTATTATTATTATTATTACTGTCATCATCATCATCATCATCATTCATCATCATCATCATCATCATCATCATCATCATCATAATCTATTATTATCATTATTATTATTATTATTATTATTATTATTATTATTATTATTATTATTATTATTATCATTATTACTGTCATCATCATCATCATCATCATCATCATCATCATCATCATCATCATCATCATCGTCATAATCATCATTGAACATCGACGAATTATAATGACATTAACAATGACAGAAATTCCTAAACCCGAGGTCCTTTATGAAAGAATATTTATCGTTGAGGTCGTCTTAACTGATAAATATTTATGATAATACTTTTCTGGCCAAAATTTAAAAAGGCATTTTGTCAGTGTTTGTCAATATTGAGAATAATGGTGAGTAAATGTATTTCTCTATATCTCAAAGCCTTGGGACTCATGTTTTTACTCAACAGCTATGTAATTATGTTACGGATGTTCAAAGTATTACCGCTATCACTTTTTTTTCATATTCTCCCTGCTTATCAAAATATAACCCTACTTCTATTTTACACAGAACAAATAAAAACTAAGGCGTCATTATGGTAAGAGCACTGCTTATAGATAGTTACTCATCTACACCTGAGTGTGAGAGGCAATACATGTAGAATGATTTAATCAATGCTGTAACTATGCGCCTAAGTAATGCGGTTATTGTCACACATTTTGTCATTAAACAAGCACAATAACTCTTGAATGTGTTGCAATTTGGGATGCCACGACAAGTTTAGATGGACCACATCAGGAAGTTGCTACTTCAGTCACGTAATTATGTTCGTGATTGAGTTTTTGGGATCTCTCATTCTTTCTCTCTCTCTCTCTCTCTCTCTCTCTCTCTCTCTCTCTCCCTCTCTCTCTCTCTCTCTCTCTCTCTCTCTCTCTCTCTATATATATATATATATATATATATATATATATATATATATATACCTATCTATCTATCTATATCTATCTATCTATCTATCTATCTATCTATCTATCTATCTATCTATCTATCTATCTATCTATCTATCTATCTATCTTTCTTTCTTTCTTTCTTTCTTTCTTGCTTTCCTTCTCTTGGTCTCTCTCTACCACAACATGAAAATAATATATTATTAGTTGAGAGGCCATGGGAGATAATACATCTGTTATAAATCATTATCATCATTGAAGTAGTTAGGGATTCAGTTAGTACTACGAGAGGAGTAACTACAGCAAATAGAAAAAAAATAATCAATACATCTAAAAGGTGCTCTTAATCTTTAAAAAGATTTTATCAAAGAAAGGGAACTCCATTACAGAAAAAAAATCTGAAAAGAATTAAAGTTATAGAGTTAGTTTTTTTTATATATTCGAAAATGGAAAATGGGAGGTTTTTCAATCCTTGGATTCTAATTAGAAGGGCAGAAAAGTAGGGTGGTGTGATCAAAAAGCACCATTGTCGCTTGGGTCTTTAACCCCCACTCAAATCATTATCAAACAGTATTTTTGAAGAAAGGACAGATAAAAATATTAGTTCGGGAAAAGACGAAGAGGGTAGGGGGGGGGGGCGGGTTCCGAGCAATTTTGAAAGTCTATTTTATCTAAATTGATGGTTCCATCGGGTATTTTCGTTAAATATAACACTTTATTTCATGACTTTTGAAATAGATTGAGAACGAAAAGTCGATTTGAACGGTAAGATTTGTGACTCTCTACAAAATTATCTATAACGACCATTTGACCCATTTTCTCAATGGAAAATATGAATTTGAGTATTTGTGGCTCCTCTATAATTTTTTTTTTTAAATTTATCTGAATGATGCGTTCTCTCAAATGCTTTCCATTTTTTTCCTTGAGATTTGTTACTGCCTTCAATTCAAGCTGTCAACAATGATGTTGTGATGCACCTTTTTAGTCTGAAATTCCATAGGCAGAAAGCTATTCAATTTGAATTAGGATTGAAATTTGCACGCTGAAAAAACACTTTTTTACATTTTGGTCGGAAATCGGTTACTTCATAGGTCAATCGATCAAAATGACAACTAATATTTCAAAACTTCTTCATCCCAAGACTTCATTCAATTTTCGGGATTAAGAAGTTTTGAAAAGTTGAAGATTTTTAAAGAAATCTGGTTCGATTTCAAGATGGTTTAACAAATTGAGGAAAAAATCGATGAAAATAAGTTTTCTTGAAAAATGTAAAGAGACGTCAGTTTAGGCCGTAGTGATCCGCTGATCTGTTCTCAAATTAATTTACAAGCGAAGCGAATATCTTTGCAGCATGTAATGTTGGATGGGGAAGCACTTCATGTTAGTGGTGAAACGGACGGACGTTGCAAAAGCCATGAACAATCGAACGGTGGCTTTGTTAATCAGTGATTAGGCTGATTTGACTCTATTCATTTCCAAGCATTGATTGGAAAACCAATAACCTTCTATTTATTTAGAAAGTTGTTTGAATATATCATAATAGGAATTGAGCGGGACGGATTTTCTAGAATAAAACGTAAAAATACACTTATCTATTTCCTTTTTTAAAGTTATTTTCTTGCTCGTACTTCATGTAAATTATTAATATCGTTAAACAGACTCGGTTGCATTTGTTGGTAGCGTTCGAAAGTAACTTGCTACTTGGAAACTGCTAACGAAATACAAGAATGTATTGCACGCTTTTCACAAATAGGGAAACGTTTCTTTTCAATCAGATGAATGCACTTATTTTATGTCAAATTTCTCGTGAAGAAAACCTCCAGAAAATGAAATTATGTCTGTTGGAAATCTATTTTCTTCTTGACGAAGGTAATTTGTCAGGAATGGGTTATCTCTTTCTGCCATAGAGAGCATCTATGTATGTGCGACGACAGCAATGTGTTTATTGTGTAACTAAAGCTTCGTCACAAATTCAAATGATGCATCTTTTTTTCTGGCATGCCATTTCTTTTTCAGAACGAATTGGTAAATTGTTTACAAGTCTCTGAGTGATCAGTCAATTCGTCATCCTCATCAGCTTAACCAATATTTTTCATCATCATCTTCATCCTCCTTATCATTATCGTCATCATCATCATCATCATCATCATCATCATCATCATCATCATCATCATCTTTATCATCTTTATCATTATCAACATCATCATCATCATTATCGTCTTTATCATTGTCAACATCATCATCATCATCATCATCATCATCATCATCATCATCATCATCATCATCATCATCATCATCATCAACACCACTATCACCATTACATTGGATTTGAAGCTAAATACAAAGTGTGCTACGTGTAAGAACACGAATAACAATTCGATTCTTAAATATTTCAACCTTCAGATATTATTAAATTTATCAAATAATTTCCATAACCTCTTGGCCGTTTCAACACTTTTTGATTATTTAATAGGCAGTACCTCGTTTAGTCTGAAGATACTTGAAATTAGCGAGTAAAGGTTAAATAAATGGCGCATATATTAACTATTTATGCCTTTCATAATCATTTTTCATGTCACGGTAAAACGACACAATTTTCATTTGCTTCTTTGTATGTGTAATTATATCTTCTATTTCTTCTTTTTTGTTTTGTTTTTGTTTTTAATGGTTTTATTTTACTCACGTATTGAACCAAATGAATACGACCACTTTTAAATAAATCTTATGAACGCAGGTGTCAAATAAAGATAAGTTATAGACGTCTGTATTAAGTCTGTTGGTATTCTTGTCATGAATTGTCTAATATATACACATATATTATTAACAACCAGTGGAAAACCGTTATTTATGCAGAGAGATAAAGTCTTTTACGAACAAACACTGATATATTTATATAGTATGCTAATGTATTGTGAAAATTAAGATAAATAGAGACGAATCTTTTGAGTCATCAATGATAAAACCGGTCTGGTGATGAAGTCTGTAGTGCGCGCAAATGAGTCTGGCAACAAGGTGTCCAGATGGTGATTACCAAGGCCAAGGTCAAATTAAGGACCGTTCATTATGGATTAGCAGCTATTCTTTATAACCATTTTAGTCAACGGGTGAATTATTTCCCTAAATAAAAAAAAAGGATCGCAAGTTACTAGTATATCAATAGTTTAATATATAATTTAATACATTATAATCTTTAATTTTGCCAGTAATTCTGTGGGGTTTTTTGGCAAAAAATTAGCATAGGATGAACAGAACAATGTTAACCCTCAACCCTCTTTTTAAAAAAGAATTGATGATGGTAAAACTGAATATGTATTATACTTACTTACAAACTGTCATGGTACAGTTCCAGACGGGTATTGAACACACTCTTGATCTTTTATATTTATAGTACCTACACACAGCTATTCATGAATTCCGGAGAACCGGCAGTGTACAAGAGCATTCAATACAGCTTATCCACTGTCCAATATAGACATTTTCTAGTGAATACAAATAACAATGAAAGATTAGGTAGCAGATCGTGACGTATCTTGGGAGATTCAGGGGTGGCTTCACTATTCATTTTCAACACCAAAACGGTCTACTAGAAGGTAAATATGTGTGTTTATGTGTGTGTGTTTATGTGTGTGTACATGTGCATTTGTGTGTTGTATAGTTAGTGTGTCGTATTAAGCTACTGGTCTACTCTCCAGTTTATTTACAAAAACACATTTTAAAAAGTTTTGGCAGAAGACTAGTATAAGTTCATCCAAAACTAGCCAAAAGTCTTAATTCATGAGAGTTCTCCAAAGTCTCAGCTTTGAGAGATTTTGTTTTTACAAGTCTTTGTCATTCTTAATCCAATGATATTTGAAGTTGGTTTTCGAACCAAAATGAATGGAAATTGTATTTCATGTTTTGTCAGAGTACTTAGTGATATTATCTTATCTTATTCTATCCTTCCTTTGATTATCGGTGGAACGTGAAAGCGTTCATATGACAATCAATTTGACCCTTCACAGAAAGACGAAAAGCCCACGTCTTTAAAAATAATGACTTGATAGACGTATCTGAGACCAATAGAGGAACTGTATTGATCACGATGTGATTAATGTGCTGAGGCGAAGGTAAAGTAAATTGTTTAAGAGTGGTAGTTTATAGCTTGAACGCTCTGGGTGCATAACCTTCGCCAGCATAATTTATGATGATGATGATGATGATGATGATGATGATGATGATGATGATGATGATGAATATGATGGAAATAATAACAATAATGCTATGATGCTAATAATAATAATAATAATAATAATAATAATAATAATAATGATTATGATGCTAATAATAATAATAATAATAATAATAATAATAATATAATAATAATAATAATAATAATAATAATAATAATAATAATGATGATGATAATAATAATAATAATAATTATAATAATAATAATAATAATAATAATAATAATAATAATAATAATAATAATAATAATAATAATAATAATAATAATAATATATAATAATAATAATAATGATGATGATACTGATAATAATAATAATAATAATAATAATAATAATAATAATAATAATAATAATAATAATAATAATTATAATAATGATAAGAATAATAATAAGAAGAAGAAGAATGATAATTATGATGATGATGATGATGATGATGATGATGATGATGATGATGATGATGATGATGATGATGATGATGATGATGATGATGATAAATGGACAATAAAGTAGATCAATATTGAAATGAATGAATAACCGATGGCTTGATATGACAACGTTTAGAATGGGAATTGGGAATGAGCTGCTGTCCAAAGACAATGACGGAACACCCTAAGACACACTATACAGAACGATTTCATAGTTCCATCTTGCTGAATATTCTACTTCATGATCGTCTTTAATTTCTTTTTATACAGTGCAAGTCGTCTTTTAATCGCCCCTTATGTACTTATTCAAACACGAATTGACTGTGGTAAACTTCATTAAAAAAAAAAAACCCAAAAAACCTTACCAAATTGTCACCAGGATATTTCAAACATAATAGGCGATCAGGTCAGTGACAACGTCGATGTTGTCTTTGTTACAGAGAAATAAACAATCGGCTATCGTGTCACGATAATGCAATGTAACAAAAACACGAAGCTTTATATATAAAATGATTATTTATAGTTATTTTGCCAATCAGAACAAGTGAACACCTGGTCAAATCACATAATTTCAATGTTCTTTGATTTTAATTTCATTATCAAATATCAACCATACAATATATTTACTTGTAATTCTTGAGATGAAGACATGTACCCGAGCAGAAAATGATAAAGGTATAAGGAAGAAAATGAATGGAAAAAAGTACAATGTCTAATAAAATAAACCTGCAAGAACCGTATATGATGGGATGCCTTGAAAGAGTTATTGAAACATAGTGGTTGATATCCTTTCAAACAAGTTTAGTTAGTAAAGATCCATTCTTGAACATCTTCAACGACAGAACCTTTCATATATTATTATGCTTCAAAATTACGTAAACGTCTTGCGTTATCTAATTTCTTTCATCTCTAGTTGAGTCGCTCGATGTCAGAATAAAAATGAGTTCAAAGTTTTAAGGTAATATTACACAATTCCTCGCCCTGAAGAGATAATCTAGTCCAGATATTGGTGAATAAACAGAATCAGGCGACAATAGCTAATCAATTTTGTATACACATTCTGAAATACATGCCATTTCTATTCATGAACTCTTGTACAATGGAACTTAGTCACGAATGATTTGTATTGCCACAAACCACAAAAAGTGCCGCATGGAATATGATTGCATAATCTTGGGAAAGGTGTCCGTAGTAGTCATGCTTGACGCTGCACGTCGCATGAGCTGCGGAAAAACATTGAAAAGAGGGAATGAGAGAGAGAGAGAGAGAGAGAGAGAGAGAGAGAGAGAGGGAGAGAGAGAGAGAGAGAGAGAGAGATAGAGAGAGAGAGAGAGATATGGGGGATGAGGTCAATCAGTTGCAAATAAAACTCCCATTGACTCTTGACGCTATAGTGAAGTCAGTTGTTAATAATTATGAACCATAATATCATGGGCAATTTAAAATTGAGACATCAAACGGAGTGGTTATTCCTGTGGTGTCCAATGTTTTCATGGAAAAAATTCGTTCTGAAAAATCTAAATTTAGGAGTACTTTAGAAAAAACAAAAACGGCGGGCTTATCCAGAAGACAATGAATTATTATTATTATTATGATTATGATGATTATTATTATTATTATTATTATTATTATTATTATTAGTAGTAGTAGTAGTAGTAGTAGTAGTAGTAGTAGTAGTAGTAGTAGTAGTAGTAGTTAGTAGTAGTAGTAGTAGTAGTAGTAGTAGTAGTAGTAGTAGTAGTAGTAGTAGTAGTAGTAGTAGTAGTAGTAGTAGTAGTAGTATATTATTATTATTATTATTATTAGTAGTAGTAGTAGTAGTAGTAGTAGTAGTAGTAGTAGTAGTAGTAGTAGTAGTAGTAGTAGTAGTAGTAGTAGTAGTAGTAGTAGTAGTAGCAGTATTAGTATTAGTATTATTATCCTTACACGGAAGGAAGTTATTTTTTTAGTTTAATTTGTTACATTTTGTTATTGGTTTTTGGGAGAAAAGAGGATACACCTTAATATTGATGATATAAATTTGATCGGTTATTGACCATTCCATGCTTGAACCTGTTCACGCCTTTGAGCTGAAGTGTTTGTATTCACTACACCATAGATCAGTTATTGATAGTCAATATCTTGAGTTTAATATCGTGCAGTAGAGTTGATGAACCGGAAGTGCTTTTGAGATGATTTGATAACAGTTTATTAAAGTTTGACAGAGCCCATTATCGATATTATTGAAAACCAATAAGTTAGGACCATCAATAGTACTTTCAAGAGTTAATATTCTAAGTTTAAAATACCCCACTTCCTGAGGTCTTTTGAATTTTTTGCGAAATAGAACAATGGTATAGAGGCCTTTTATGTGTTCCAATAAATTTTACAGCAAACAAAAACATGGGAAGGCAATAAAATCGAGATAGCTAATATTAAAAAATAATCCATATGATTTATAGATTTATGAAAATGTGACAAGCCATAATGTGAGATTTTGTAAATCGGGTTGATTTGTTTGTTTGTGTTTACCGTTTGTTATGCATTTTAGTTATATTGTTATCTATTATTAAGTATCAATTGTTAAATCTACCACTGACTTAAAAGTTGTTTTGTTATGATCTGATGCAAACAATATGTGAGCCAAAACTTCAATCTGCTTTTATGATGGAATGTCCCAGATTTCAACAAATAGATAGGATGGCAAAAATGTCAGAAATATAAGATTTTAGATTTTTACTTGCTAAGAAACTGGATTCTTTCTCCAAATTACAACAAATAAAAATCTCTCGTTATTGGCCATAAATTCAATTTTCAGCATCTAAATCACTCCGACATAACACTGTTTTGTAGCTGGTCACATATTATGATCATTTATCCATCGTGAAAGATAAAAGTGTTAGGTCCCAATAGCTAAACAAGTGTAACACTTGCCCTCAAGAGCAATGAGATCTGTTTTGATCCCAGACTTAATAGACTTTTATCTTAATTCTATTAAATGACAGGACAGAGAAGTCGTGTCTTCAAACCTTCTACTCTTCCGGTTCCAAACTCATTGGAAGTGTTATGTAACCAGCCCTTTGTATGACTAATGATGACTAGGTTACCTACATTTTGAACCATAAGGTGGCACACCTATTGGCAGGATGTATAGAAAGATTCTTAGACAAAAAAAAAAATATGCCATCACTCTGAAACCAGAAGATCAATGACACAAGGTATGTACCCAGTACTCTGGAAAAGTGGTTTGACACTTCCAATGAGTTTTTTGACATTAAACTCCTGTTCTCTATTTAGAAATAGTTTCCGTGAATTAAACGTTCAAATGTGATAATGAGTTAACCAATCCTAAAAATATAACGGAGAGTTGAAAAAAATAAGGCATGTCTTCTATTTGTCGAACGTGTTATTACTAGTCCATGTAATTTCAAACTTAGTCCAACCATCGACGTATACAAAAGACAGAATTATACCTATCTGTCCAACTAATTGGATCGAGGAAATGGAATGGCAAAGAGTGGAAGGATACAATTAGAAAGGCGGGTCAAAATTAGTTGGGGTGCCTCATCACTCAATTGTATGGCGACCACAGGAACATGCTCTCCTCCAGTCAAAGAGTTCTCCGCTGCTATCGATTTTCTTTATCGTAACTTCCGTCATTCTCACAATGCATGAGTGCAGTTTTGATAGTTATCATTAATC
>NC_088360.1:86737212-86739712 GCF_034508935.2 Berghia stephanieae | reverse complement strand
AGATTTATAGATAGACAGACAGATAGATAGATAGATAGATAGATAGATAGATAGATAGATAGATAGATAGATAGATAGATATAAACATTTGAAATATAATTAAGATAGTTTGACTTCTACAACGTTGTTATCGAGCGTTGCTCTCATCAGGAAGTGGAAGTGAAAGTAGATTGTTGTGTTTTCGTATTTTTATAGATTCGTGTTTATGGAGGTTCGTAATTACATAAAAGGTGTTTGTTTCTATGTCTGCACGAGGAAGTTAGTTCGTTTCTTCTGTTGAGTGTTGCTATGTTCGGTTTAGTGATGATGAAGAATTTTTCTTCCAAGCAGAGGTTGCAAATCTTAGAAGAGGGGGAGTACGACTGTGCTCTGGAGATGATTTTCCATGTGATGCTGTGTTGTATGTTTTTTTCTTTGAGGTTCCAAATGTGTTCGCTTAGTGTAGTAGAATGTCGTTTGTGTATGTTTCTGAAGGAAGATGTATGCAGGTTGTATCTGGTTTTGAATGGACACTCGGTGAGGCCAATGTATGTTTCTTGTTTTGGTGTGTCTGGTCGTGTTACTGTGGCTTGATAAATTACGTTTTGAGTCAGGCAATTGCCGTTTAGTGGGCATGTTGTCTGGGTCCTACAGTTGCATTTTTTCTCTAGGTTGTTGCTGGGCTGATCTGGCTGTGATAGTTTTCGGTTATTGTTGGATGAAATAATGTTTTGTATGTTTGGCATGCAGGTGTATCCTATTTTGATGGTGTTTTGTTCATGATTGGGTGTAGAACGTGACCGGGAGGAAAGCATTTTTGTAGTAGATTGAAGAATTTGTTACCGATAGAAATTGTCACGTTCTTGCTGTAGGGTGGGTTGAACCATGTTATGTGTCGTTTTCTTTGTCGTTTTTTTTGTTGGGGTGGTAATGGTCTCTTCCTCATATTCTAGTTTGTAGTTATATCCACTTTTTTGTAGTGCGTTTGTGTACGGTGGAATTGCATCGTTGAATATGTTGTTGTTTGTAGAGTTGTTAGATAGTCGTTTGTTAGTGCTCTCGGGGATGTTTTTTATTATAGATGGCGGATGATTGCTGTGTCTATGAACGTACAATGGGATGTTGTTGGGTTTTGAAAATGGTTGATAGGTGCCGTCGTTCAGGTTGATGGTTATGTCCAGGAAGTCGAATGTTTTTTTGTTGGCTTCGATTGTAATTTTCAGATTGTTGTCCTGGAAGATTTTGCATATTTTTTTCTTTATGAATTCTGTCTGTCTCGGTGTTTTATTGCACAATGCGAGTCCGTCGTCCCTGTATAGTCCAATGTTTATATCGAGATTTTGCATTTGAGAAAGTAGATATAGTCCGACGAGCTCGCATGTTTCTGCTCCATCGTAGCTCCCCATGGTGACATCAAAGTTTATTGATTTTTTTGTCCATGCTGTTCCATTATTGTAAAGTGATGTATTCTTCGAGTGCAGGAAAATATGTATTTCTTCTTCGGTGATGTTGTCGAAGGTTTTTGCGAACTGTAGTGCTTTGAGGAGTAGGGTTTTGGTGATTGAAGGGTAGAAATTACAGATGTCAAAGATGATTGCGTTTTGTCGTTGTTTGTTTTCTGTGTTTCTGTACCAGTTGATAACTTCAGCGGTATTTCTCCATTGGTTGAATTCGGTTTTCTTGACGATTTTGGTGTTGATTCTGTCTAATAGATAGATAGATAGATAGATAGATAGATAGATAGATAGATAGATAGATAGATAGATAGATTGATAGATTGATAGAGAAGATAGGTATACTAATGTCCAAAAGAAAGTTCATGTTTTTATTTTGTTATTATTGACATGTAAAGAAATATATATATATATATATATATATATATATATTTTTATCGAAACTCTCTCAGTTTAGAATAGATAAAACCCTCTGCACATTATTTTATAGAGCAGTAATCGAAAGTGTTTTGTCATTTTGTATAACAGCTTGGGGAGGCAATTGCTTAGCAGTGGAAAGGAACAAAATAAATTCAAATATTAAAAAATCCATTAAACGCTATATAAATGATGTTGACGATGTAGATCTTTTATACGAGAAATTTTGTATAAATAAAATAACTAAAATATTAAATGACCAGTATCATCCACTAAGACCATCAATTATTATGTCAGAAAGAAGTGGTCGCCCTTTCTCTATTTCAACGAAAACAGAGAGACACCGAAAATCTTTTCTGCCGTCCAGTATTAGGCTTTATAACAACAAGCAATAATCATTTTATATAATTATTTCTCATTTTTACTTTTTTAAAATATAAATATTAATTTATTAATTTATTTGTTTTGCAATCTTTTCAATTTTCAATTTATAGTGACAGTTTTAACTATTTTACAGTGTTGAAATTATTCATATTATAAAGCGCAGCTCTGGTTATAGAGCTGCTCCTTTTTTTTATATATATACATCCTATTTCCATTGTATTTTTAACTTATGTGTAAATTATAACACGTCTGTACAAAAAATTTCC
>NC_088360.1:86709712-86734712 GCF_034508935.2 Berghia stephanieae | reverse complement strand
CACAAAAGACGTCAACAACCTTCATTTCTCTACTGAGATCTTTAAAACACATCAATTTACAGCCATCTAAATACAATTATAGAAGAAAAATTCATTTTCTTTCCCAGTTGGTACACATTGGCTATTTGAGTGAAACCTCTGTAAAGCCCTTGAATCGTTTCAAACCTATCAAATCTAAACATCAACAAATCACTTAACAGCCTGCAACCAAAACTACAAACCACTTTACAGCCTACAACCAAAACTACAAACCACTTTACAGCCAGTAACCAAAACTGCAAAGAGGACGATCATGGTTAACATTCAGAATGGAAAGGTTTCAATTTTTAAATTTAAAGTTGTAGGTTTTGTTTTAGGAAATTGCCAATTTAAAATCTACATTAACATTGCTCAGCGAGTCTCTAGTTCTTATAAGTTATTAAGAACAGACAAAACAATGTTCCTTTTCGGATAATTCTTATATAAAAGCTTTTAGTCTCATTAGAAAAAAAATATTGTGGTCTAAATATAAAGATAAAAACTATGGCTTAATATTTTAAAATTTCGATGTTTACTGTGATTAAATCGTATTGTTTAAGAGCTAATGAGTACTTTTAAAAACCTTTAATTGCTCTGTGTAACTTTCACGCATAGACACGATTTTTCAAATTATATAAACAACATTCATTGTTAATTAGACAATTTCGATTTATAATCACAGTTTCAAATAACATTTAAATATCTAACACAGAAACAAGTGTCGTAGTCAAGATTTGTTTTTACATTTTCCTGATCAACTTTCATTTGACATGTTCACTTTACTACATTAAAGAGTTCCAATTAATCAATATACGAAATGCAAATCATATCCAATGTCACGGTATATTGTTCATTAAAATCAAATAATGGCTTGGTAAGTTCTTTATCTAAATTTCTGTCAATTCACTGCAAATGGCCATTTAGTGGCAATCAGCTTAAGTTTGAGATCGTCTAACGACATAGGTGTGTCCTTTTATCTCGAACTTATAAATTACTTCCCTCAACCGGGGTGTCAATAATACACCTTAAGTATGTACTGACATGGGTACATTGTGCATTAAGTTTTAAGCCTCTTGTCTAATTTTACGCCAGAAATCTCAAATCGATCTCAATACAACGTTAGAGGCATGACGGAAAAGGACAGTTAGAAACAATTCAACAACAAAAAATTAATAATCATGAAAATATTATGATTGATGGAGTGTCACCCTTTCTTTCCTCTGGACACGCCTAGCGTGAAAACGTGATATCGTGTTTTGTTTTGGATTGTTATTGTTGTTTTTTGTTTTTGTTTTTTGGTTAAAATTCTTGCCATCAACGTCGGTGTGATAAAATAATGTTCTCTTATACTGATCAAAGAGGTACCATAATCTTAATGTTAAATTACACCTCAGTAATTATAATAATAATAATAATAATAATAATAATAATAATAATAATAATAATAATGATAATAATAATAATAATAATAATAATAATAATAATAATAATAATAATAATAGTATATTAATGCATGTGGGTATCATATATATATATATATATATATATATATATATATATATATATATATAGTATATATATATATATATATATATATATATATATATAAAATATATATAGTATATATATATATATATATATATATATATATATATATATATATGTGTGTGTGTGTGTGTCTGTGTGTGTGTGTCAGTGTGTGTGCATTTGTACGTATATGTGTATGTGTGTATGGTAGGTGGGAGAGACTGCTATATCAAATCCCATTAAATGCATTATTAATGTATCGCTTCCGCAATTGGTAATCAGCTTGGTGGACCATACCCATGTAATCCATTGTGGTGTGCCATCATCGTTCATTATGCCGTTACTTCAACAGACAAAACACCTGTTTCATTTGGACCAAAACATTTTTATACAAATATAGATGAATAGGACGGAGCCTCAAGTCGTCAAAAACTCGAGACCTTTGAAATCGCAGGTTTAAGAAAAGTCGACAGGCTGAAGCTCATCTTCATTCATCGATATTTGAAGTTTAAAAATTCATGACCAAAAGGGAGAATGGGCGTTGTGTCAGTGTTGGTCAGATTTAATCTGATGGTCATCGGATGGCAATTTACGGCTTCGTACCTTATCTCTCTCAAATATTGCATTTTCATCCTGGACAGCGGCAGGCTAAGATAGAATTCGTCCCTACAAATAGCACTGTCATTATGCCTTAGAGAAGAGAGAGAGAGAGAGAGAGAGAGAGAGAGAGAGAGAGAGAGAGAGAGAGAGAATAGAAGGCAGATGAGTACGTATTGGGTTATGAAAGAAATTAAACATTATATGCTTGGTAGAATTGTTTGACCCCACAAATAATTTGTGACGCATGCTTTAAAATGCTATTGATGCCATGCGTTTAAGTAAAATACTCAAAACATCCGCCATCCAGATATAACGTACCAACAGACGAAACGGTGTGTACTCTTGAGGGTTTATAGTGTTATTGATATAATTTAGTGAGAACTAATTATTCAAATGACTGTCTAAAAACGATAACAGAGCTGAATGACGTCATCTTTATCCCATCTTTTGATACAGGGCTCCATACATTGTTCATTCGTATACGATGAATGTGATTTGTTCTTCTACTGTTTTTCATCACCACTGCAGATTTGAAAAGAAAGTTATTTTATTAGTTATGTATCAATTCAACAATTTGTTCATATACATACACACACACACACACACACACAACATATATATATATATATATATATTATATATATATATATATATATATATATATATATATATATATAATACATATCGTATTTTGACTTCTAAAATCAAACTGTGCTCATCTAGTGTATTTGTTGCCTTTAATACAAAAACACACTTGGTGAATACACGATCCAAATGCAGCAATGCTTTTGAAATTTTCACGAAAACTTTTGTTGTGACTTTATTATTCATCATGTTAAAGTTGGATAATTCAGCGCGTAATCGCGCAATGGGCATGATCTATATTCCCTTTCCATGTGCTCGAGGTCATTGGTCACATTGCAAAGCGTTCTCAAAATGACCGACAAAGTGAAAAGTATTCACAGCTTTTGAAAAATCTTACATCACGATTGGTCATTTTGTTCAGCTTAACACACGGGTATGTTTACAACTTTTATAAACAAAGCAGTGTGTCTACATTTGTTAAGATATATCCAATCGTTGGACCTCAACAAATCATGTGATTGATGACTCAGTTGGACGAAAACATGAATATAGATCGCTCCCATTCGTATGGTTTATTCTGGGATTGAAGTTTCTGCTGTTTCCAGGATTTTGGTGTGACACAACATACAAAAAAAAAACTATTCAAACGTTTAGTCCATAGTTTTAATGACACTGGTTCAGTAAAAGACCGTCCAGAAGTGACAGGCCAAGGGTGATAACCGAGAGAATGGACAACTGGATTTTACACCAACACAGACAAAACACGATCTTGACAAGAGCAGACAATGCCAGGAATGTAGGTGTCCCTAAGAACACCGTTTTAAGACGTTTGAGAGCTCGAGGTGTTTGAGAAGGAATTTCTGCTCACCATCGAACGGCTCCAATTCAAGGCACCTGACTGCACGGAGATATTGTGATGAAATTCTTGTTCCCAGCAATTGCCATTCATTGCCGAGCATTGAGCAACATTTCAGAATGACAATGCCAGTGGCGAGAATTTCACAGGAACTTCTTCAAAATGACAATAATGAGGTTTTGACCTGGTCATTAAGATCCCCTGACCTTAATCCAATCGAACATCTTTGGAATGACCTGGATAGAAAGATAAGGAAGGGGAGACAACTACCACAAAATAGAGCTTTGAATTAGATTCAGTTTACTTCAATCACACACAATATTCTTAATAATATGGTTTGATTTTACGAATTTACTATATTAAAGTTAAGAACTGTTTCTGTCTGTTATTTGGTTCTTTTATGGTCGGTACGAAACTGCTTCCTGACTGGAATATTTCTCGATACCAAATTACTATTATGACGAACAACTGTCTCCAGACCAGGCTGGATTCCGACCAGGACGGTCAACATGTGGTCAACTTCTTAACCTTACACAATTCATAGAAGATGGGTTTGAGACAAAACAGGTCACTGGCACAGTCTTCGTCGACCTCACTGCAGCCTATGACACAGTGAATCACAAGATCCTACTCCTCAAAGTGGCTAAAATGATAAAGAATAAGAAAATTGTAAATATTATCCAGTCACTTCTCGAAAACAGGCGCTTCTTTGTTGAAATGGATGGCCGGAAGAGCAGGTGGCGCACCCAGAAGAATGGTCTTCCCCAAGGATCAGTGCTGGCTCCAACACTTTTCAACATATATACAAATGATCAGCCTGAGTTCCCAAATATCCGCCGATTCATATATGCTGATGACCTATGCCTCGCAACACAGGATGTGTCCTTCCAACCAATCGAGAGCAGACTGACAAATGCCCTAGACACCCTTACAAAGTACTACACTAAAAACTCGCTGAACGCCAACCCAGGGAAAACACAAGTGTGTGCATTTCACCTCAACAACCACCAAGCCCACAAAAAACTTAACATCAAGTGGAATGGCCAGACATTAGAGTACAACTACCACCCAGTGTACCTCGGAGTGACGCTTGATCGAACTCTGTCCTTCAGAGAACACGTGAGAAAGACCAAGGCAAAAGTGTCCACGCGTAATGCCCTCCTTGGAAAGCTGGCAAACATGAACTGGGGAACTGACCCTAAAACTCTAAGGACCACAGCATTGGCCCTCAGCTACTCAACTGCGGAGTACTGCTCAGCTGTATGGGCCCGATCATGCCATCCTCCAAGCTAGACCCCGAGCTCAACAACGCCTGCCGGATCATAACGGGCCAGCTGAGAGCAACACCATTACCACTGGTCTACCGTGCAGCAGGAATAGCCCCACCACACATCCGGAGGGAAACTCATGCCCAAATACAAAAATACAAACAGGAAATGGACCAGAGACACCCCCTTCATGACCACAATTGCCCCAAAAGCAGGCTCAAATCAAGAAAAAGCTTCCTCACAGTAGAGAGCCTTCACCCAGACCACTCAGCATTCTTCCGCCTGGACAAATGGGTAGAATGGGACAAGACAGCAAACGATGCCCTCCAGCCCCCAACAGAAAAGCTCCCAGCAGGCACAGACCTCAAGAGAAAAGAATGGGTGGCGTTGAACAGAGCTAGAGCAAAGGTGGGAAACACCGCCACCAACCTCTTTAAATGGAAAATCTCACCGGGCACTGAATGCCCATGCGGTCACCCCAGACAGACCATGGACCACATCCTGTCCGAATGCTCGCTGGGACCTCACTGCACCAATGCTGACCTGAGGGAATGCAACCAGACTGCCCGGGACTGGCTGACTCATTGGCGCGACAAGATATGATGATGACTATTATGAATTAATTAAATCATTTGAGGCAGAAAACAGATTTTTAAACAGAAAACAAGATTCATATTGAGGTTAAAGGAAAGTGTGAAAATGAGACTACACCGTGTAAAAAGTAATCAATCATCCTTTGAATAAAAATCAGTATTTAATTGGCAAATATAAACAATTTGTGATTTATATCTAAATCATATAAATTATTTATTTATTTATCACTCTATTTATTTATTATTCAGTTAATATGTTATTATTATCATCTTTATCTTCTTTTTTATTTTATTTTTAAATTTACTATCCCCTAGTTTTTAGCTAGATTATATTTTTTTAAATCAATTTGTTCTATTCTCGACGTTTTGGTACTGCTTAACCAGCTCCACGGGTTTTCGGGTTTTGAAAACTATTTTGCCTTTTGAAAATTTATCTTAAAATGATTGCGAAAGAAAAGTGAGTTGTAGTTAGTAGTGCTCGAGGAAACAATTGGTTCCTTTGGTTGAACTATTGAATACAGCTCACGATTTGTTTTCTTTTGTGGTCAAAGACTTGTCTTCTGACTTCATTTTTTGGTCAGTGTCAGGCAATAAGTTTACGAAGGCTACGGTTCTTGTGTCGAGCTATCCGTTTACGATGGCTGCGATCGGCTACAGATTCGTGTATAATGCCCCCTACTAGGAACGACAGTGGGTTACTGGCCCTGGCAACAATGGTGTCCTGACGCGAGGACTAACAAAATAAACAAAGCTAAGATAAGAAATATAATTAAACATATTACGTTTTTGCCCTCTAACCATGACGTGGGAGGAAGATGAGGAGGATGAGGAGAAAGTGGAGGGGTGCAAGATGAGGGGTCATAAATAAGATGGAGGAAAAGAGAGATTTGGATTAAAAACTCTGTTTTCTAATCACAGAACTGGGTAAATAACTTGAGTAAATATTATGAAATTATTTAAAATAATTGAATTCTTGCGTAGATGATTAATAATCCGGAAGAATGATGACATGTTGTGATGGCTCATTATGATGACATAGAAAACGTGTATTTGAACTTAGAAAATCGAAAAAGGGGGGGGGGGGGGGGAGACCAGACACTTGTGAAAAATAAAAATATGAAGAAATATGTATGATGATATTGCCAGATAAAGCAAAGATACAAAAAATAAACCGCCCAAACAATAATAAAAAAAACTACACAAAAAAAAAAAACCACATTAATTTAAACATCCAACTTTTCTCTTAGGGGAATCGAACGTAAGATCCCTTGATTACTGATTACAAGAAAACTATCATTGGTAATTTTGAGCATCTTTATGTAGGACAATATCCACTAAACGTTTTAAAAGCGCTTTATAAGGGGTACAAAGCCAACAGCAATACTGAACAAAAAAATTTGTGCCCTCCAAGAAAGTGAGTTTTGTTTCTTAGACTTTTACAAAAATTAACTTCCCTATTTCTTATTATTTTGACCATGAACATGATAACATGGCCGGTAATCGTCTCTTTTTACATTCTGCCCAACTCTTTAAAAACACATTTTAAATAAAAGAAGTCACATGCTTTAGAATGTTTGACCAGATGAGGATAAATTTTAATCGATCAATATTTGAAGGACGAATAAAAATGTGTTGTTTTATTTTCAGAGTGCGGCATCATATTCATTCATCCCGTCTTGAGTTTGTCGGTCACGTATTATAAGACCACGAAACCAAATTACAACTGATCTTATTAGTTACACCAGTCGACTGGAATAGAAATTCCAGTTTCATAATCTCGGTTTTAATGATTGATTCTAACAAAACCATTCATGTACAATTATACAACAATGTGTTTTTATATGGCCATTAATCAGTTACTGCCGTACTCTTGGAAAATCTCGTATTTAAAAGTTTGGCCAGAAAACTACAAATATTGATCAGTTTAAATCTTAGCCAATAAGCCTCAAACCTGGGACTTCGGCTAAAAAAATAAATTCAATTTGACGTCACTCATCTCTGCATTTTGGGTGATCAGTTCTAATTAAATTCTCTTTGCCAGACTTCAAACATAGTTTTGTGTGTTGGTACGGTCATGTGGTACATAGAACAGGTGAGTACTTTACCTAAATGCATATCACCAATACGGCATATGAAATTACGATATTAGAATTTTAATATCTGTTGATTACACGGCTTATTGAATTCCCGTTAAAAGTAATTTTTATATCTTTGATATTTGTAATTGCAAAAGTAAAAGCATTTTAAAATATATTTTATAATTATTTCCACATAACAAAAACAAACACACACACACACACACACACACACACACACACAAAGCTCTCAAATCTGGGACTTCGGCAAAAAAAATTAATTCAATTTGATGTCACTCATCTCTGTATTTGTGATTAGCTCTCACTAAATTCCCTTTGCCGGCCTCAAACATAGTTGTGTTGGTAAGATCATGTGGTAGGTAGAACAGGTGAGTTTCTACCTAAACGCATATCAACAATACAGCATTTGAAATTACGATATTAGAATTTTAATATCTGTTGATTAGATGGCTTAATGAATTCCTTTTGAAAGTATTTTTCGTGATCGTATTTATGATAATTGAAATTTAAAAAGTAAAATCATTTTAACATATATTTTAGGATTAGTTCCACACAACAAAACACACACACACACACACACACACACACACACACACACAAAACATAACAAATACCAAAACAACATTAAACAAACGATCAATGAGATACCTAAGTCAATTGTTTACATGATAAATTTTTCACAAACAAAAAAAATAAGATTCTATTTGACCGAGGGAATAAGAGGATGACCTAAAATAATTTTTACAACAGATCATTTCGTGTTTGTCAAGAGGCCACCGATAAATGAAATGAATAATTGATTTATATTTGTCGAGGGAGTTCCATAAGCCAATAAGAATAATGACGTTTTGTGTGTTTTTATAAATAATGTTGGTTGGAAGGTTATAGTGAGCCTGTACGTGGCAGTAGGCCCTTTTGTAACGTATCAACACAAAAGAAAAAGGTAGGGGGGTGGGTGGGGGGAGGGGGGGGGGTGTTGAAAAAACCATGGAATTTTAGTTTTTATATTGTTCCATTGGACGATTAAGGAAAGAATAATCTCTAAAAAGTAATGATTTGTCACCAAAAGTGGGGCTCAGCATGGCTCAGCGGTACGAGCTTTGCTTCGTGCCCGATAGGTACCGAGTTCGATCACCCGCCGCTGCGCTATGTGGCCTTGTGCAAGTTACCTCGCCCTAGCTCAATTCGCGGCGCTGCACTGCGGCTGACGCCTGAGTTATTCCAATCTTTCCTTGGAATAGACCATAGAGACAAATTTCCCCTGTGGGATGAATAAAGGGAATTTTATTTTATTTTATTTATTTATTTTAAAAAATGGGTGGACATAGTATTAGACTGTCCATATTATTTCGACCCTCAAAGAGCCTATTTCTGCTAATTTAGAAAAAGTTTTCTTTTCCTCTTTCTGGACCGTTTTTTATATTATTCAACCCATAGAAACTTGTGGAAACTAATTTTTAGTCAGAGCATAACATCAATGGTGTTTTGTGTGTCAAATTTTACAGAAATTTCCTTTTGATACAGCATCCAATGGTGCTCACACTACTATGTTATGACGATCGACCCAAGATGCTAATTCCGTACCGCACTCGTGCACTGTCGCAAACCCGCCCGGAAGCTTCGTCACAACGCGCCGTTCAACCATATGCTCTGCGGTTTCGGGCTCGTTACCACAACCGGTACATGTTGGACAAATGGCAAGTTCCCACTGATGTAGTGAGCGTGCTGTTAAGCAGGTTCTCGACCGAAGCCAATTGGCTGCCACCCAATGTCTCCTCTTGCTAGTGGAAAAGCCTGGCAACTTCTCCCCCAGTTTCGAGTAGTCAATGTCCCCGTCCCCTCGAGGGATTGTAGATTTTTTACCTTTCAAAACACGGAATTTGTGACACACCTTCACACGTGCTCGGACAAACATAGTTGGTGGTTTCTAAACAATAAAGTGACTTAATTCGACCTTTCTCTGATCATTGTTATTGTTTTCATACCGCCAAATGGGTGACTAGTTATCACACGATATTCTCGATGATATTATAAACGTTTAAGTTTACACATATATTTCTCTGTTGGTTTTATTTATCAAGCGGTAGACACATACCATCGATAGTAAAATCCATCGAAATAACGCCGCCATAAAACTGGTTTGAGAAGATGAGTCACAAATCAAATAGGCAATTACAATTATTATTTGTGTTATCCTTGCATACGGAATTATTGCCGTCTGTCGTCGTGAATGGCTTTGATAATATTGAAAGAAAAATACAAAATCATGAAGTGCTTGTATTGTATAGAAAGATGAAATCTCACCAGTCAGTAAAGAGTTGTTTTGCAATTTATATAATTTTTCGTTTTCGTTTTCATAATCTGAATGCCAATCATAATAACGTGGTATTTAGATAAAGTTCTTTCTTAATATTAATTATACTCAATTCTTGAGTTGATTCGTCAAATATACTTGTCTTGTTTGGACGGACTCGAAAAATTTATTTGGGTATTTACTTGAATTAGGAAATAGTGCAAAAGTTCAGAATATCGCCCTATTCCCCTCTTTCCCATGTATTGTCATACAACGATAAAAGTACTTTACAAATTAAATATGCGAGTTCTAAAAAGTTCTAATCATTTAAATTGTTGTTAATCCACTTTGTACTACCCTTATCATGTTGGGATCTGATTGAGATTAATATGCTGTATTAAACATACTGAATGTCATTTTGAGAACTAAAAAGAAATAAAATTCTGTAAAAATAGTAATTTTGACTTTAAATTCAGTTTTCAGCATTTCCCGGCATAAGCAAAATTAAGGGGGGAAAACAGAATAAGCCATTATGTCAGTAGATGGCAGATCGGTATTCTTTTACTATCATATTTTACCTATTTATTCAAGTATCCAAATACAGTTAAACGTACTGTGAATCATATTCTGAAAAAAATCGAGATGTTTACATTTCTTTTGGTTTCGTGTTTGTTTATTTTTGGGAAATACGAGATAGTCTCAACAACATCGGCAAATATTTCATTTAATTAGAATCGATATCTTATCTCTTCAAAACTCGTGACCTGGTTGTTAGGAGTTAACGTTACTGAAATCATTTTAAAAAAAAAACGTTTTTGATCCAACATAGTTGCTTGGTATTGCTCAACCCGACAAAATTTAATCACTTTTTATTCGGTCCTAAATTAAATAATGATCTGTTTAAACAATTGCAATACTTAATAAACTGAAAACGTGTCGTATTATTTTATTATTCAACTTCAGTTTCAAGAGTTACATAAACCAGAGTTTGCTTAAGTGGTCTCTTTATTTGCCTGTGTTATGCTGTCAAAACATGTTGTCTAAACCTTTCTCTTTCTAACCCAATAAATAAGGAAAAAAAATAACTTATTAAAACAATGTGCAATGTGTGTACGATGGGATATTAAACTCCTATCTTTAAGTGAGAGAGAGGGAGAGATAGATAGATAGATAGAGAGAGAGAGAGAGAATGTGTTTATGTATGATTGTGTTGTGTATGTGTATGTGTGTGCGTGCGTATGTGTATGAGAGAGAGAGAGAGAGTGTGTGTGTGTGTGTGTGTGTGTGTGTGAGAGAGAGAGAGAGAGAGAGAGAGAGAGAGAGAGAGAGAGAGAGCAATGTCGAATAAAAGTGCCCCGAGCGTGTTACAACATGTCCGAGCCAATAGCAAAACTTAACATGTAGGACGATATTATGTGCTGCCTCTATTAAAGTGCTACCATAACATCTATCTGGCAGAGGTAATGGTGTTATCGCCGCCTATGTATTTATTTTACATCAAGCAAGGTGTGATTGTAAAATGTAAGTAAAGACACAATTCCCAAGAACCCAACTTGGCCCTGCCCACAGTAGGATTTTGTTTAATCCTGGCGTACAACAGCAAAACAATATAGAGGAGTCGATTTGGAAAACATACTAAGTGGCATTTTTATTAACAGAGAAAACTGCATTTTTTGTCAAGTAGTCTATATAGTGACTAACATAGGAAAATACTTGCCTTGTTAACCTCATAAGACAATAAATAACCTGAGTGTTTTTTAACTCCAAGTTTTCCCTGATGATTTTATAGAACCCAATAGTTTGCTTGGATTTTAAACTCTTTTTCTATCTGCGTGTTTAATAGCGGCTTTTGAAAGTCTATTTACTTTCATCATATATCCATAGATTATTACACTTGACATTGAAGTGAGTTGCTCAGCGATGTGCTGTCTGGAACAAAGACGAGAGACAGGTCAAATATTGCAAGAAATTTATTCTGTTTGCGATCCCAGCTTTTCAGAGTAGAATGAATGTTGCCAATCATAAAACCAAAATTTGTCCCATTTTTATTTGTTTGGAGCATTGAACAGAAAGTATTGATTTCTTGCAACCCTTTTGGTATGACTTGGGCTTACTGTAATGTGTCCTCTGTCAGATGGCACTTAGATCCAACAACACAATTATGTTTGGGTATAATGTCAGAGGGAAAAAATCTGAAAATAGTCAAATCAAGCTTGTTTGTTTTGTTTGCTTTGTTTTGTTTTGTTTTGTTTTGTTTTTGTTTTGTTTTTTTGCGAAGAATTTGAGTACTCATCCGACTGAGCCACAAAATATCACTGGCTTATCAATAAAAGGAAAATATGCCCGCCAAAACCACTTTAACGATCGCTCTTTTTGAGTTTCCAAAACTCAAAAAATGAAAATACAGTCTGGACGCGCGTGTTCTGCAATAGAAAATGACATTATATTATTCATATCCTTGCGAAAACAGAATTGATAATATGATACGTATCTTGCTTTGATGGGATAATAGCCAATGGAGACAATTTATCAATCTGTATTAGGAGATTTATATCAATATTCATCAGATCTGCCGCGCCAAAACAATCAGAAATCGATGCTTCCAATAACCTAACATGTGTGTGACCTTAACCGCGATGGGGATCAAGATAGCTTAGTGGTTGAGCGCTCGTCTCACAAGAAAAGGAACCGGTATTGATCCTGATTTCAATCGAGATTTATTTTTTCTTATCCCCTTGCCCATCCCTTGGCGATCGGGTTGCTGGGTAAGCTATATCTGACATGTAGTTTTTTTATTAGGGACTTCCTCGTAACCAAAAGATAGCAATCTGTGGTCACGTGATCTTGTTGTATAACAATGACTTTCGGATCGGAAGGTCCTTGGTTCGAGTCCCGCTCTGAAAGGCGCATAGTTGAGTCTTTGGAAAATGCTATTTACTAATATTCTCTCGCCGTATTCTGGTGTAAAATGAATACTTCGCCATTAACAGCGTTGTCTCTGTCGGAAAAGAAAAATTGTAATATCGCCTAACAGTTGTCTGGTCATGTATGTTAAGTGTCGTTGTTGGCTAGGGATCCCTTATAAAGCTCTTTGAGTAAGTTAAGTGGATATTGCGCTATATAAAAGCTCCAAAATCTCAAAACTGGCGAAAACGTTCTATCGAGACAGACTGGCTTGTACTTATTTGCAGGTCTGACAACTCAAAATTGTTATGGGCTCAAAGTTGTCTTCGGGTCTTTGGGTCTTATTGGCACCAGCGCACAATGCACAAATCTGTCACGAAACAAACCAACATACAATAATATATTATTATTATTATCTGAATCATGTTAAGAGCTTTGATGAATGTCTCTGTATTTTATAAATCGGTAATTTCTGGCGGTAATGAATTCCATTCGCGAATAGTTCTGTGAGGAAAATGATTTTATTTGTGTTGGTTTTTGCAAATGGTTGTATGTATTTTGATGCTCTTGTATTGCACTTGTTTGATGGTCTTTTTTATTAGGCCTGGGATCTGAATTGTTGCAAATGAGTGTTTGACGGGTTTGTGTAATATTTTATTTCAGGTTTATTTATGTCGGTTCTTGAAGGGCCTCCAATTGAGACTTAGAAGATGTTTGCATCTCAGTTCTTCCGATGTGAAACCCGTAACAAAACGTTCTGCTGCTCTTTGGACTTTTTCAATAATATTCATGACCGTAGGCGAATGAGGGTCCCAAAATCCAATCGCATATTCTAAATCTGGTCTATCAAATATACTATTGGCATGCTATTTGACAGTGTTTGGACATTGATGGATATTGCTTTGCAGAAAACCCAGCATTTTGTACGCTTTTGCGATAATTTGTTGAACGTGGGCATACTATTTCAATGTTTTGTTGATGTGGATTCAAAAGTAGGTGATGTTATCAGCGTGTCGTAATGTTTGACCAATCATTCTGTAGTCGTGAGATAAATGAATTTTCTTGTTTGTTATTGCCATCATAAAGCATTTAGATGGATGAAAATGTATTTGCCATGTTAGTATTTCACCATTTGTGATGGAATAACTCTCAAACCAACGAAAATAAAATTCATTTCATCAAGCTTATAATTTTGTTCTGTTGTTTGAACTGCAAATATGTGGACATAGATATAGACTATATATAGACATTTCCTTGGGAAAGGAATCAAAGTGATTTCAATATACCTTGGTAAGATACGAGATTCAATCGTTTAGAGGATTGAATTATAGGAATCCATTAAAGTTTATTTTGTTTTTGCTTGATATTTCTGTTGTTGTATTTTCTTTTTCTTTTTTTTTTTTACATCTTGTTTTTGTGTGTGTGTGTGTGTGTGTGTGTGTGTGTGTGTGTTTGTTTTTTTGTGTGTTTTTATAATTTTTTTGCTTTTTTTATATAGATATAGATACTTTTTTATTGGCTGTCTTTTGTTACTTGGTTTGAATTTGCGTGTTTTGTTCCATCTTTTCATTGATCTAATAGATGGTTTACAAATTTCTATCCAGGATGAGTCCCATTCTGTGCTTTATAATGTGGTAATTATGCAAATGATAACAAAACAGCAGGAAACAGAATAATTCCATCAAAACGAAAGTATGCAAATCATGTCGCCTCCATCTAAAACATAACCTATCCTTCTTGGATACATTACGTTCGGAATTTCATTACCCATTGACCGGTGTAACCCCGAAATAATGCCCGTGTCAATCACCCGGACAATATTCATATTCAGCTGGAGAAAAGACACAATTTTAAGGATAAAAAGAAAAGAGAAAAATTCACTCAAACGCATAGATTATCTCACACGTCGCCCTTTTTTCTTTTTTTTTTTTTCTTTTTTTTTTCGTTCTTTTTTAAAAGGATAATAATATATGACAGGGTCGCGATATGGTTGTTCTTCAAAATGCTGAACTATTCGATTACAACTCGCTTGTTTCAAATATATGTTCATTAAATTTTCCCCCTTACAATGCATTGCTTTAAAGTTGCAAGCAAAGTGTCATTTTGTTTTCAAATCCAGCCATTAAATAATTTGAAAAGTGTCACCTACCAAAATATAGATGTTTTGATTTTTGTGTTTCAATTCGTTTGTTTGTTTCCTTTTATGATTTTAAAAAATTGAATACTGGATTTTTATACGTACACTTTTTGGTTCTAGTTTTGTAAATGTCTTTTTGACAACCATGTGAAAGGACAAAAGGTTGACCCAGTAACAAGAAAACAGTTAAGAATCGACTTCTTGGCCATAAAACCAACTGGTCATTGAGTTTAAAAGAAATCGTTGAGTTTTATGATAAGTTACTCATCTATTCATTTGAATTATAAGAGAGATTTTGAGGCTTGGAACATTGCAAAGACGTAGATTTAAAAAAAAAGTTAAGTACTAAAACCCGATGGAGTCACAGTTTATTACAGCTATGTAGCGTGAAAGAGATAATGATATTTATTTGCTCGATGCTCTTCTAGCGATAAGTAGCTGTCCACGGGCAAAATAAGACAGATACTGAATCAATACTCGGTGGACAGCGAGACATGAAAAATTCAAGTTTCCATTATAAACAAAACGAGGTGTCGATAAGGGGCCCTTCTGTTCTTATAATATATGTCGCTGTCTTTAGCGCCAAATTTCCCTTCTACACCGGAATCAAGTTGGGCAATGTGTTATAAGTGTCATATTCAAAGAGACGACACCAGAGCCGGAGATTTTTTATTGTCTTTGTCATTCACCCAGACATAACTATGCTCAATATTGCCTGAACTTGTTTCAGGGCGATACAATTTATTGCTGAGTCCGAAATAACCAAACCAACCACTATCACTTCATCAAATATAGTACGTATGACCAACGGTTTATGTGCCGCTGTGTGGTCTTCTGGCATGACACTCCTGGGTCCTGGGTTCGAGCCTCACTCGGCACATAGTTTAGTCCTTGGAAAAGGCTCTTTATTCACATTCTCTGACCGTATTCAGATGTAAAATCAGTACCTGGCCGTTAACAGCGTTGTCTCTGTCGGGAAAAATGTAATATCGCGAAACAGGCGTCTCGTCTCGTTCTACATGTTACGCGTTGCTGTTGGTCAAGAACCCTTTGTAAAGCGCTTTGAGCACGTTTAGTGGATATTGCGCTATATAAAACCTCAAGAGTTTTTTTACTGTTTAGAGTAAATAAAATAGAAAAATGGCACAACAACAAATTACAGTTTAACTGTTTAAATCAGACATTTGAAGGGATAATTGCAAACTACAAATAAAAGAAAACCAGTCAAGGAGAGAGGAGCAAGAATCTGTTTTCAGTAATCCTGTCACACGTGTCAACAAACTAACAAATACCAACATTTGTACAGATATGGTATTTTGTAACCAGGTAATGCAAACGATAAGAAAAGTAAGGTCACTGACCAAAGGTTCACTTATAAACTTTATCCATTACTTAATCGATGTTAACTGACTATGGTGATCAATATCACACTGCAACATGCTTTTTTTCATTTTGACCAGAATTATTTTATTTCAAATTAATATCAACACGGCTTAAGCGCCTTAAACGCGAGAACTCTTGAAATTTCCGACACTGAGTGTGACCAGATCTCGTTTGCGTCTTTGGGCAAAGCCCCACTCAACACCGGCATAAATATTTCTCAATAATTTACGGATTCTAGTAGCAAAAATTCGACTTATGGTTCCTCACTGTCTTTCAAATTGTTAAATGAAGAATTATGAACTGTATTTAGTTTTGCGAAATCATGAACATGCTTTATATTTGATCGTCATATACATTATTAGCTCAAATAAGAAAAAAGAACAGAAAAGAATGCGGGTTTTTATATAGGGCAATATCCAATAAAGGCGCTCAAAACTCTTTACTAGGGGTCCCAAGCGAACATCACTCTTTACATGTAGGACGACAGCTCGTGCCGTAAAGCGAATCACGTTTTTTTCCCGACAGATACCACGCTGTTCATGACCAGGCACTCATTTTACACTTGAGTATGGTGAGAGAATGTGAGTAAAAATCCTTTTCCAAGGACTCAACTACGCACCGCTTAGAGCGGGATTCGAACCCAGGACCTTCCGATCCGAAGGTGATGCCATACCAGAAACCACATAGCCGCGATAAAGAATAGTCAATCGACTTGACAAGCCATTGCTATAAATAGGTCGGAATAAGATAATAAAAAAAGTTGAACAAGTCAAGCCACAGAACGCGGTCATTCAGCCTAAAATAATGATCCCTTGGGTAACAAGACGTATTGGGTTCTTACTTTTTCTTTTGGATTTCAGTCATCGAGTATTTAAGCCACTTTTTTTCAAGTTCAAGAGGGGGGAAAAGGGACCAAAGCTCGGCGATTTAATTCCTGAAATGAATAATTTGGAGACCTCGTTTGCTTTGAAAGCAGTGTTTAGTGCTTTTGCACACGCAATCCGTTGGACATAGACCGCCTACGTTAAAAGTCGCCGAGTTTGAGATTTAAGGCTGTCTTCTTAAAAGGTTGTTTATGTGACTAACGTTCGCCACAAAAATAATATAATTATAAGTTATTTTGAAAAAACTAAGAAAAAATTCGGCTTTTGTTTTTTGTTTGTTTGTTTTTTTGTTTTTGTTTGGTTGTTTGTTTGTTTTTCTCAGTTAAATATTGTAAAATATACCAAAAACTAGCAACCTAGCTCCAAAAGAATAGCAGATTTTTTTTCTCTCAAAGGTTCAAAAAGTGTGGATAGAGTATCAACTTTGATAACAACTCAGAATATAATATTGACGCTAGATCCAAAAGAAATTGATGAAAGAGAGATTTTTCCTTGGTATTTTCCAAATACCCTAGAATTGGAGCATTTTTGTGGCGACCGTTACAAACGACCTTTTGGCACAACCTCATGTATTAAATGTAAGGAATTTTATCCGTGATCCATAGAGCCTAAAATGAGAATTTCATCTAGAGACAATAACATTCTTTAATCAATGTTCTCGGATTAATCAATCTGAGAGAAATGAAACTATCTAATCTGATATTTTGAAGATTTTCGTTATGAATAAAACAATTTTGAACTGGTGAAAAGTCTTAAAATATTTGATTTACAGGAGATTGGGAAAAAGTGTGTATTGACTCTGGGTGAAAAAATCTATTTTTAGAATGTTTGAAATAATATACCAATCAATATTGTAATATTAAATTTATAAATAGTTTTTGATCTTCCTTTTGTTCATCAAATTTTTCATATGATAGAATATGACAATAAACACAATAGGATTTGAAAATGCGTCACATAAGTTGACACAATCACCATATATTTATGGATCAGGAACTCGGAATGCCCAAGCACAAAAGGTTTTGTTCTTACGTTTTGCAAATGTAGGATATATCTCAAGTTATAGGAAAGACTCATTGAACAATCGAAAAGTATCAGGGCCTCTAAATTCACTATCTATTTAGTACCTGGTTACTGGCACAATAGCTTACTTGAATTATTAAGAAAACTAATGAACATTGATAAAAGAGCCTTTTAAAATCTAACCAAAAAAGTTCAAAATCATATTTCAATATAATATAGATTAATGTGACTTAACTTTAAGATCAACATTTGTGAGTTTTTGACAATATGAAGGTGATTTTAGTCGATCGATATTTGGAAGGCGAGTTTCTGGCCGAATTTGCTTTTAGATTTGGTGATATTTCTTTTTTTCAGAATACGGCAGATTAGAAGTTTAAGTCTTCTTGGCATATAACCAATCAAAATAGAGAAGTAAAATGTTTTTGACGAGATTATTAAAAAGGTGTCCTATCATTGCAAGAGACATGCAGTTTCTGAAACCTCAAAAATATACTTCTCATAATATACAGTGAGCAAATGTCATGCTTCTTGTCAATACATACAAAATATAACTGTGTTCAGTAAAAGTTTTGGGAATGCCCGAAAAATTCAAGCACTGAACGAGCACTGGGGTTGAAATGACGTTTGGAGATGAGTGCAGATCTAACTGTTTTGAGTGCAAATAATAATAATAATAATAATAATAATAATAATAATAATAATAATAATAATAATAATAATAATAATAATAATAATAATAATAATAATAATAATAATAATAATAATAATAATAATAATAATTTTGATGATAACTTTTGTTTTATGAGGATTCTTGTTAGACCATTCGATATACTTCTCAGTTTTATCAATTAAACAGGAAACCACTTCTCTGAGCAACGGTTAAACATAAAATTATGTCTTTTTAAAAAATTCGAACAAGAAAACGTTAAATATGCTACAATTTTCTTATAAATCATAATGCATTTTACTACCCAGTGAGGCTATGCGGTCTTCCGGTATGACGTTCGCTTTCGGATCGGAAGGTCCTGAGTTCGAGCCTCGCTCGGCGCATAGTTGAGTCCCTGAAAAAGGCTTATTACTCACATTCTCTCACCGTACTCAGGTGTAAAATGAGTACCTGGCCGTGAACAGTGTTGCTTCTGTCGGAAAAAAATTGTAAAATCGGCTAACAGGCGTCATATCTCGTTCTACATGTTACGTGTTGCTGTTGGCCAGGGACCCTGTGTAAAGCGCTTTGGACATTACACTTTATAAGAAAGCTCAAGTTTTGAATGGTTTTCCTAGATTAAGGCAGGGGAAATCTCATCCCCAGACAAACACGCACGGGATGTTCTTCAGCCTATGATATTGACATTGTCGATGAAAAAGTCATTAAAGCTGTTTATGATAATATAGGAAAGAGTATCTGAAACATGGTACATGATACTGGAATTTCAGCAGAAGCATGTCGTGACTCTAACAAAACATCATGGAATGAGAAAGATCGTTACGTGCAATTGTTCTACTGCACAGGTCTTAACCCTCTCCTTACCACCTGCATCAAAATCGTCACATTTGTTACAACACAATATACATTTTTCTTATTCAGATTTATTTTGTACATCACAACCTTTGAAGAATGATCTTTGTTTAATTAATAAGAACATAAAGTTGTTTTGGAGAGAGATTGTTTGAGCTTTAAAAAATCAATTTTTCTGCTGGGTAAGCCTGCCATTTAGGGAAGATATTGAAAAGGATCTGTAAGGAGAGAGTTAACCCACCGCAGAGAAATCGGAAAGTTGAAATTGTGAGGAATTGCTATTGAGATGGAGAGAGAGAGAGAGAGAGAGAGTGAGAGAGAGAGAGAGAGAGTGAGAGTGAGAGAGAGAGAGAGAGAGAGAGAGGGGATAAGGATTTCAATAAAAAGATAATTCCAGGCGTGAAACTTGGGTTTATCTTCCCAATCAAGCGAATGAAGGCAAAACTTCTCAAAAAATAGAATGCACCAATTTGAAATGATCGTAGAGAATTCGCAGAATACTTTGAGGACTGCGTTCGACATGACCTGTTAAACTGCTTTGAGAGTCGGAAATGTCCTTGTAAAGCTTGTGTAGATTTGACAATGATGTATTTGGGGAATCAAGTGGGGGTATGGTAAATACGTTTTTCCATTATAGATTTTTTTTTACCCAGTCCCAAAACGTATTGAACACAGTGATATTCTCTCTCTCTCTCTCTCTCTCTCTCTCTCTCTCTCTCTCTCACTCTCTATCTCTCTCACATACACACACACACACTCTCTCTCTCTCTAATTCTTTCCCTCTCTCTTTCTTTCTTCCCCCCCCCTCTCTCTCTCTCTCTCTCTTGCTCTCTCTCTCTCTCTCTCTCTCTCTCTCTCTCTCTCTCTCTCTTGTTTTTTCGTTCCGCTTAACTAGATTTAATAATCCATCGAGTTATGGCTTTGCGTGAAGATAGAATATGAATTGCCTGTTTGGTCAGATTGTGGCTATGCTTTTTCATTTGTCAAACTCAATAAAACATTTGTATCAGAAAAATAAAATACTGGCTGTCTTGTCCTGTATGTGTCATTTAAAAAAGACATAGATCTAAATAATTTGCTGTTTGAGTCAAATATTCATTCTTCTTTTTAGAGGGAAGTGTGTTTGATAGAAAATATTCTAAACTAAAGGCTTCCATACAAATGTGCACGGTTGCAGTTTATCTTAGTTTCTTTGCTTTTTAATGGAAAGATGATGAGATTCAAGTCTCTCTCTCTCTCTCTCTCTCTCTCTCTCTCTCTCTCTCTCTCTCTCTCTCTACCTCTCTCTCTCCTCTCACCTCACTCACTCTCACTCTCTCACATACACACACACACACACACACTCTCTCTCTCTCTCTAATTCTTTCCCTCTCTCTTTCTTTCTCCCCCCCCCTCTCTCTCTCTCTCTCTCTCTCTCTCTCTCTTTCTCTCTCTCTCTCTTTCTGCATCTCCCTTGTTTCTGTATCTCATTGTAATCTTCATTTCGATGCCATCGGCTTGATTTAAAAGATAATCAATAAAACAGTACAAAGATTTGTCTCCTGTAGTGAGCCAATTTTACAATCATTTGAATAAATGTCTGAATGCCATCCCAGTCATGCCTCAGGAAATCAATGTATTTATTCAAAAAATTACCAAACTAAAATAATTCAAACGCGTCTTGGTTTCCTCAAATCGAATTAACAAAAAAGGATGACAAGAAAGATGTTCGCAATGTTATCTCCCGATACACAAAAATATTTTAATTATCTTGAAAATTACAGGGGAAATGTAAAATACCCCTCCGTTTCTTTACGTATTTACGTTAAAATGTAAGACTGATGTTTCGTTTTTCGGTCAAGAGATGGTAATAGGAGTAATGCGAATCGAATGCCTAAGGCTAAAATCGAAGAATTTCGTTTTTTTTTAATTATTTGCTTTTCATACAATAACTTGTTTATCTCAAAAGATAAAATATCATATTTCATCTTTTTACTAGTTGGCAAAAACAAAGATATATGTGACCCATTTTGGCATGGTGGTATTAAGTTAGAATGTACAAAATGACAGTCAACTGTTGTACTCTGGAAAAAAAAGGTAGGTATTTAAAATTTTGGACAGAAAACTCGTCCGCTAAATATTGATGGATTTAAATTACCCCTATATTGACAAAAACTCTCGAACCTGGGAATTCGCGAGTTCAATATTTGTAGGAAGAGTTTTCTGGCCAAATTCTAAAATATGTGTTTTTCCATATAACGGCAGTTAACTGGTTAACGGTAACATCAAAATGATCAGAATGAGGACTTCAAAGTTTTAAAGTTAAAGAAAATAAAACAACATTGTTGTCTATAACGTAGGCATTTGTTTTAACTCTTATATTCGAAATTTATCTTTTTTTAATACCAGGTTCACATTGGCATGACTTTGTTTTGGAAGGTATAGAGGTCTCAGGTTCGATCCCCAATCGACGCAGGCTGATTTTTTTGGGATGATTTCATTTTCTTTTATCTTTCTTTTTGCTTTGTCTGGCACTGTTCCAAAAACACTTTAAAAATATTTTTGTCTTACACCAGCGCCTCTCCCTAATATGTCAAATTGGTTGATCACACGTTACACAGCATCGCCACACGGTATTAAATACTCAACCTGCCATTGAAGAAATAAATTCTTCAGGTTGTAAACAAGAGTGATTTTTCCCATATTGATGCATAGACATGACTAGAAGGTCAACGAAGAGGAATTTCTCGTGGGTCGATCAGCTGTTATTATTGTGTCATACCGGAAGTGGCTCTTTTCGTTTGATGAATAGGAAGATCGCCGCTATCAATACACTTTTCTTGTCTGATGATATAGTTAAGCGAGGCGCTATCTTTCGCGACAGAGCTAACCATATGATGACGCCGCCAAAACGTGACCCAGATAATTCGATGCAAATGACCCGAACTAGGCTCAATTGACCCTTTAACATGTCATAAGGATCAATCAACATTGTTGTTTACATATTGCTGAGCAGCAGACTGTCAACTATCAAAGAAGCAACGAGGGATTGAGTGGGATACTTTCGCTTTTAAAAAAAAATCTCCTTACCCCTAACCCCCACCCCCGCTCCTCTCATTCTTTCACCCCTTCCTCTCTGTCACCCGCCCCCGCCTCCCTTAGCAAAAACAACAGCAAAAAGTCTTATTTGGCGATAGAGTAGAGGCACCACTTTAACTCCCGCGAACAACACGAACATAGTGGCAGGGGTCCCTTGGCCTTATCTTGTTCCTTTTCCTGTCGTGAGTCGAGAGTCAATAATATTATGAATAGGCTAGACGTTTGCTGGTTGAAAGTGTTGGGTGTTACGCATTAAGAAAGATGTTTTTGTTTGTTTGTTTTGTTTTTGTTTTAAACTTTTGTTGACATACCAACTACTGGCGGGGGGGGGGGGGGGGGGGGGGGGGGGGGGGGTTTCTGTGTTTGTTTGTTTTTATGATTGACACACGTTCCAGATTGTAACTGTGTGGGTTAATCTACACGAAATAATAATCAAATTCAATTCACAAACAAAATATATCCTCTCTGCCGGCTTCTCTTCTCTTGTAAACCTATGTTCCCTTGTTAACCCAAATAGAAAAAAACTAGGACTGCTTTCAATACTTCACAAAACAAACTGGCGGCGGAAAAGCAAAATAATGGTCGTATTCGGAAAGTTTAAACTTTCACTAATCTACCAAGGTTCTTTCTAGAGGTTTTAAAATGCTACTTTATATTGACAAACTTAATAAATAAACGCATGACAAAAGATACACGATGAAAATACAAATTGAAAGAAATGCTAGCACGGGGAGCTTTCGGAAGGCCTCTCGTTTGTTCAACTATCGTTTTAACACCCTCTCGCACCGAGTCCCACAATTTCGTGCACATCAATCAACAGATCACAAACTGTTACCAATAAAAACCCACGATCCATCTATTATTATGAAGCTTATCTTCTCTCAAAATGTATTCTAATCAACCACTGCATGAAGCAGACGTGAAATCGTTGAGTGAAGTTAGTGACTATAAGTCAAATTACGGAGTGAATCGTAAAGATGAAAACAAATCTACAAAGCATTCTAAAATTATGCGAGTGAGACATCCAGAGTTAAAGACCGGAAAGCTATTACGGGTTAACATTGAACTAAATATTTATAGTCGATACAAATAACAAACTCAAACACTGAAATTGAACCCCTTTGTATCCATTGGTTTTGCGTTCGAGGCCAAGGATTAGGATTTATAGAACCCGGAAAACGTTGCGCACAAAATAGGTCTCCCATTTATTGTAGTTTACATTGTTGAAAATACACTTTTAGTGAAAACAAACATGCACAAATGAAATTTTATCTAGTTTGATTCATCATATATGGCTATATTATTCTGAAAATCAAAGTCCAAATAGTTGTTTTGTTGAGACAAGCGCATTAATTTTGAATATTTAACTTTACAGCGGTCTAAAAAGAGAACGAAAGTAATTTTTGATAAATTTTACCATTTGTTTCACAAAATATCAATATCTAGACAACATCTGATTTGTGTTCGAATATTTATGAGTATGTGCTTCTTTTGCCATATAACATCCACATTTTTATGGTTACTTTTTTTTCTATAATTTGCTATGGAAGATGAGCGATCAAAGGTAGGAATGCGTGTTTTAGCATGTGCTGTCAGTCTTTTAGACGCCTCGATTAATAATTAATCGATTTTTTCAACAGATATTTCTCACTTATATTTACAAAACAAACATGCTTCATGCACGTTGCGTTTATAAATGCAACATAGAGCTGCAAATGATAGCAGTCGCCGTTTCCATAGATAAGATCAAACGAGGGAAGTGATCCTCATTATTTCTTGTTAAAATATCAGTATCGCTGCTATATCGTATCGTATTGATATAGAAAATTTCTGATATCGCCCAACACTAGTGTAAAAACAAGGCGGAAGTAACTTCGGAACTGTTGACTTTAAACAGCTTGTTTTTATTTGTCATACAATAAGTACTTTATGCTATTTCGAAACAAAACATATTTTTATCGTGACAATTATTATTTGGAAAAATGATATATCATACATATAAGTTTGAAATGAAACTTTTAAAATTGACCTGCTTAAAAGTCTGCATTCTATGGAATTTTTGAATCTAGTTTTAAACTAATTTAGCGTTTAAAAGGAAAAAGGAGAGTAAATTTTATAAGCCATTAACCATTATAATTTAGATAAAGATTTATATAATGGCAACTCTTATGATTGCGAAAATCGCAAAGATTTCAGAGAGTATATTATAGAGAATTAAGAGGAATCTAAGTAAACA
>NC_088360.1:86694712-86704712 GCF_034508935.2 Berghia stephanieae | reverse complement strand
TAATAATAATAATAATAATAATAATAATAAAGTGCTCTTTTAAAGCGCTAAACGCCGAAGCCTCAAAGCGCTTTACAATATATTTATCAAACCATAAACACACTCGTACCGAGCCAAACACACACAACAGTCGCACACACTAAGCGAACGAAAAAGTTGATGTGTAAATCAAAAATAAATGAAACAAAGTCAAGGAAAGGAGGACATTAATCATATTGTGAACTATAAAGGAAAGATACAATTTGCTTTCTTCATAAACATTCACTAAGATATTCCCGTCCGGAAATAGATTTGATAGCAAAAATTGAAATTTTCTGTTGACGGGTTTTCTTGTCAGACTATTTTGTGATGTAGCATATTGTAGTCTGTTTGCGAATCTGATTATCAAATTATTGGAGTCCCATTGCTGCAATGAAAAAAAAAAACTCGAATCAAGACAAATTATTCTCCATTGCCCACAATTTTAAGTTTTAGATTTAGTATCAGACTTGAAAACGTTGAGTGCGCGTTGATGATCGTAATTTGTCCTTTTACTTCTATTAACATTGTCAGACAAAAATTCAGTTCTTATTTATCACAATTTGTAATACGCTTTTCTTCTGATATTCACATTAACTTTGTATTTCGGTATAAACATTAAATTACATTAAATGACAGTGAAAAGACAGCAAGCAATTCATAATGGCGTTGACACTTAAGTAAACAGTAAAAAAACGTATGAAACATTTTGAGAATACTCTCTTATTGCCTCGGTAAAGATTGTATGGCATCTCTTTGGAGTTAATGGTTTTTCCTGAGAAAGGGCCAAGTGGTATATGATTAGCCCGACGACCCGTCCGTCTATTATGATAACTAGGTTAATATGTCTGCTAGGAGAGGAGAGTGGTCTGTCATATATTGACATAACACTAGCTTTCATTGTGTTTCTTATACATCACACATCGATAAATCAAAATGACTATCAACTTTTAAAAACGTCATAAAAACTGTGAAATTCAAATAAGACTTAAGTTTAAGGCGTGTTGATAAGTTGAAAGTCATATTAATATGTCGATACATGAGTTTAATGTTTTTTTCTATCGAAATAAGAAAAGCTGTTTTGTCAATGTATTGACTAGTGGACTTAGCAGCGGACCACTTGTAATCTGTGGTCCGTGCTTCAGGAAGCTAATATAACTCAACAAATTAGGTTATTGTAATTTGGGTGTTTTTGCTTCAAATTGATCCAAAATGTGGGTTTAATTGGGACAACTATTGTTCTATTGCTTAGAATTTGGGGACGGCAGATGATAATGTTCTTCACATCAAAAAAGATAATGAAATAAAAACTGATAAAAAAATTAAGAGAATAACTGTTTAAAATAGCGATGGTGACTTGCCTACTTTAAAAGCAAAAGTTAGTGATAATTACTTCTTTTAACATTGAGGTCAGTATGGTGTTTGTAAGAAAACCAGGACTAAATGGAATGCAGATCAGCGTTAGCTCTCTCTCTCTCTCTCTCTCTCTCTCTCTCTCTCTCTCTCTCTCTCTCTCTCTCTCTCTATCTATCTATCTCTCCGTATATATATAATATATATATATATATATTATATATATATATATAAATATCCCTCTCTCTCCCTCTCTCTCTCTCTCTCTCTCTCTCTCTCTCTCTCTCTTCCTCTACCCCCCCCCCCTTCTCTTCCTCTCATCCCTCCCCCTCTCTCTCTCTCTTCCTCTCCCCCCCCCCCTCTCTCTCTCTCTTCCTCTCTCCCCCCTCTCTCTCTCTCTCTTTCTCTCTCTCTCTTTCTCTCTCTCTCTCTCTATATATATATATATATATATAGTGAAGTCCCAGGTTTGAGAGTTTTTGACAAGATTAGGGTCATTTTGATCTATCGATGTTTGAAGAACAAGTTTTCTGGCCAAACTCGTTTTAAAAATTTTGTTGGGTATTTTTTTCCCAGAATACGGCAGTATTGTCAGCACATCCGACTTTTTTTTCGTTTCTTTTTTATTTTTTATTTTTTTTTTTTTTTTTTTTTTTTCTTTTTTTCGGTTTTTTTTTTTTACTCGTATTTTATTTTTATTTCATTACAAAATTGAAAATGAAAATGTTTCTGTCTTGGAAAACGAATGAGAAAATTTCGAAATATAAAAACATGATGAAGTTTGACGAGAGATTAAATTTGAAGATTGATTCAAAACTTGAAATTGATAGGCTCAGGTTGATTGTGCAGGGTGAAGCTATGCGAGTTAAATTAAAACGTGTTGAATACTTAGGTAGCTTGTTTCTACAATGTTATTGTACTCAATGCGTTTTAAGGTATTCAATTTATTCCCCCATGAATCTTTAGGGAACAAAATTTTCAGACCATATGGTACACATCATTTGTTTATATAGATAGTATGCGCTTGGCTAAGAAGCTCATAACATTGCCATCCGGAAGTATAACGGACGAACACACAAAACTATGTGTAACCATGAACTTTTATAGTCTGGTTAATACAGTTCAGTGAGAATAACTCACAAACGCGGATGGCAAAGTATAACAACAAAGGCTTGAGTGACGTCATCTTCGAACTATCTATAGCATTTAACCCCACGAACAGAAAGGGACAACGCCGCTCAACTGTATGGTCTCCGACTCGTAATCCAAATGTACCCAAAACATTTCCATTCCCATCCTTTGGGCGTCTGGCCCTGAATAAGTTTCCTCATTCTACCCCACAAGGGAGGAAGGGGAAGTGCTATTTAATCATGGGTCCAAAATTGTGCCAATCGCGCAAAATTAATTTCCCTCATAAAGATTAATAAAACGCTCCAAAATATTATATACTGTGCTTCTGCATCACAGGTCTGGGATGACACTCGAAATACAAGCGTTTACGAAAATTATTTTTGCAGCGGTTTTTAAAAATCTATAGCTATAATTTAATAAGGCTGCCAAATTAGAACTCGTGAAATGTCCAACATTATTCTATCGTTATAAACCGTTCATGTCCATAATGACCAATTCACTTAATTGGATCAATATCGGAGGTCTTTGCAAAAGATTAGCCTCCTATATTGGATTTGTGCTCTAACAGTAATGGATCTCTCGGTTATATAATATAACGAGGTCAGAGCAATAACCACGAACAATTTACACTCAACATAGATAACGTTTTGGCTAATCGGGGATAAAACTAAAAACCTCCAAAAGGATAACACAAAAGGGTCAATTCTACCCTATTTTGACATAACGCCGTCTCTCATTCTGGCCGGAAAACTTTTATTTTCTTTATCAATTGATTTATATCATCCTTAAATTGTCAATGGTTCTTAAACCCGAAACATAACGAAAACAGTAGCTGGTTTAAGAATCTAAGAAAAGTTGGTGGCCATTTTAATCTTCGATGTAAAAAGCAAAACCTTTTCTGGTGAGAAGGAGAACATGCGTTTCGTCAGTGTGATGCAAAGTCATCTATCTTATACCGATCTCCATCACGGAAAAGAACAAAAACAAATAGATCCATTAACGTCAGTGTTCGATTCTTACATGAAACTGTTCCTTGTTCTTGCGTTCTTGCGTTGTTCTGACTGGACAATTACCATCCTTCCGGACTCGCTAGAAAATTCAATTACGCTTTGCACTTAAGCCAGTTTTCTCGTCAGACACCTGCGGTCTGCCGTTCCATAAAAACTTCGCATCTTCTATTGGTGACTGTTACAGTTTTTGAACGGTGTGAAAAGTATTCCCAAGTTCTCGACATTTTTCCCAATTCCGCGTTTTGAAATATGATTGGTCTTTTTTCTTTCTTCAGAATTTATTTTCAGAGTCTAGTGGTGTCATGAATTATCTTTAAGGGGCGGTTTGGGTCTAATTATTAGGAAAATCCTTCAAAGAATTCATTTTGAGATTTTGGTTGACAAATATATTTTATTGAAGTCCAATTTCTCAATATATACTATAAAAACACGATCGAAAAGGGTATAAGTAGTAAGAAAATGTGGAAAAAAATGGAAAGCCATTTTGCTATTTTCTCAATATGGGATACTGTGTCAACCATTTCTCAGAATGTATTTCATGAAATTGTCTCCAAAAGTTCCACAATGATCAAAGAGATAATGTATTATTTCACCATTATAGAGAGATTGTTTGATAGGGTATGTTAATTTGACTTATAATCCAAATTATAAATTTTTAATACCAATTTTATCATATAATTTTGATTCGCAACTTTGCAATGATCTAACAAAAATCCTATAAGCTAAAGCTGTAAAATCTCTCTATCGTGACACAGTTGGCTACAATGTTGATATGAGGGAAGAATATGGAGGTTAATCCTTCATTGATTTTTGCGGAAAATCTGCCACAAGATTGTTATAGTTTTTGATGCGAGACCCCCAAATCAGCACGCAAAACAAGTAACAACACAGATAGCGTATTTCTTTCACCAAAAATGTTGTTTTAGAACCTCTAATAACGATACAGAATTATTAAAACCGCCCTCTATATGTACTTAATTTTTTGTAGAAAAGATCCAAACCATCCCTTAATTGAATTAATTTTAGTTCTCTTCTCTATTCTATGACAACACTATTTTTTATGGCCAGAAAACGTTTATTGGATACTTCAATCGATTGTGTTGACTCCCCCCCCCCCCCAACTTGTCAAACATATAAATCTGAAACGTCCAGCTTGACGTCAAAGATTTAAAACTGATATGTAAGTTGAGGGTCATTTGCATTTATTGATATTTGAAGTAGAAACTTTATGAAAAAACGTGTTTTGCAGTTGAAGGCAGTATTGACTATTTGTCTTCCTTTGGGAGTTTGTATTGTGTTCTCCCTTGCGATCATCTTGTATTTGTCTTCTCAAATAATGTTGATTACAATTGAATAAAGAAAGAAAGAAAAAAAAGATAAAACAGGGCTACTCAATGCAAGTCATTTTAGATTTTTTAAAGCACAGACTGCCGTATTCAAACTTTTCTACCTTTGATGACTGACTTAAGGAGAATATATTTTATAAAGTAATATTATGTTTGTATTACAAAATTAAACCAACATTCATGCTGTGAATATCTCTCAGGATGTAACTGAAAATGATATTGTTAAAGGGGAGTTGGCAAAGCAGGATCCGCTGATTTGCTCTGTGTGAAATAAATGTTTGACTGACGGCGTGTTATGATACTTTATGAAGTATTGTGGAGAACACATTGAGCATTGTGAACCATGTAAATACATTATATAAATGTATAATTCGGTTGGGTTTGTTTTTCTCAAAAATACTTTTGCATAAACACAAAAGCCCAATGGGTTTCTATAGCGTTGTTGGTAGAAAACTCAACTCACGGGTAAGGGGAAGAGTTTTAAATCCATGTCAAGGCTGGTTTTCTTTTCTTAGTTGTCTGTTGGACTTGCAATTACTGATTCTTTATCAACCTGACGGAAAATACTTTGCAATAGACTACATCCTGTGCAGAACGTTTTGCTAGAAAATTTTAGTGTCCGCCAAATGCTATAGGAACCAGATAATTTCTGGCTCTATGGTACTGTGAGTCTGAAGGACTACATTACCTGCAAAAGCCAAAATTGCCAGCATACTGAAATGTAACTGAGAATACACAGAATCACATAATTCCTTTTGGGAACAAGGTTGGTCAATTTAACTTTTTTAAAAGCCCCCAACGATTCAATTTGATTTATTTTAAATTTGAATTTTAATCCTTATCACACAAAAGTCAGCAAACATTTTATGAGATTATGTGACTTTGATTTGGGGGGTGACGGATTCAGGGATGCAAATATTGAAGTCTTATATTTTACAACGTAATAATAAACCACCATTTATCAATTATCTTGGAGAGGGAACCAACCTTGACGGAAATGTTATGGAATGCATCAAAATCTGTTTATGAAAAGCAAATGCAACTTTTGGACAAATGGCAATTATAATGAAATCAAAACATCTGAACAAAGGAATGAAATTATAAATATATAATCCCACGGTCGTCCCAGTTTGAATATGGCTGTGAAACTTGACGTCAACATGCTAACGTCAACCAGTAATTTGATGCGTTCTACCGAAGTGCCTTAAAAGAATCTTAGGCATGCAGTGCTTTGATGAAAAGGATTAGAAACAAAAAATAAACGAATTAAACTATCTCGAATGAAAGAATTGTTTAAAATTATCAAGGAAGAAATATACAAATGGTTTGAGCATGTTGTCTGAATGAATACTAAAATATCTTTTGAAAGAACCTGAAATTGGAAGTCAAGGGGTAAAGGAAAAGGGGGCCGACATAAGTTATCTTGCAATGAGACTTAATAATAGAAAGAACTTCAAAAAGAAAGGTCTACCTTGGGAAGACGCAGAGGAAACAGTTTACGCCATAGCGGTCAATGATATGGGGCAGACTAAGGTCTAATTGATCGTCTAAAAAATTGAGCTTTATATAGCGCTATATCCACTAAATATGCTCAAAGCGCGTTATAAGGGGTCCCTGGTCAACAGCAACATTTAACATGTTGGACGGGACATGACGCCTTAGGCGATATTACACTTTTTCGGACAAAGACAACGCTGTTAACGGCCAGTTACTCATTTTACACCTGGGTACGGTGAGAGAATGTAAGTAAAGAACCTTTTCAAAGGACTCAACTATGCGCCGAGCGCGAGGCTCGAACTCAGGACCTTCCGACCCAAAGCGAGTGTCATACCACTATACCACATAGCCGCACACACACAATCGTTGGAGACTTTCAGGGACAGGGAAGATTGCTGAGTTATGATCAGATCATCTGTCACTGAGTCGCAATCTTGATTCACCTTTGAGATCTAACTGAATGGCCCAGTGTACGCTGTTGGCATTAGCGTCAGGTGCTATCTTATAAAACCCAGTTGTCCAGATATTTTTCGTCAGACAAGTAGATCAGATGTATATGCCTATACTCACTGAATGGGTAAAACCATAATTTGAAACACTACCAGACCCATTCACATTTTCTTTTTTTAAAACCATGTTGCAAATCACAAGACGTGGCATGCGGGCCTTTCCACGCTTAACCTGAATCTTTCTGATTATGTAATTCCCACCACTAAGGAGCCTGTGAGAAACCTAGGAGTTTTATTTGATACCAAATTAACATGTCTGTCCAAGTCACTAATGTAACTAGATCCTGCAATCTTTATCTTAGATCTATTGGTGCTATTAGAAGGCTTCTTGATATTAATACTACTAAACTTCTTGTTGTCTCTATGAGATTTAGCCGCCTGGATTATTGCAATAGATTGCTCTATGGTTGTGATAGTAATATGTAATGTCATTAATCGACTCCAAAAAATACAGAACATAGCATCCCGATTGGTAACGTTATCTAAAACATGCGAGCATTTTACCCCCATTTTTGGAGGAACTACACTGGCAACCTGTAAAGTTTAGAATTGAATTTTAGATATTTACCCACGTTTTCAATTTCTTAAACAATTCTGCTCATGATTACCTTCAAGAACTTATCTACCTTAATGAACCCAGTCGAAATTTAAGATCTGCTAATTTAAATCTCATGAGGGAACCCCAAAATCGTTAGTTTTTCATGAGAAATCCTTTGACCACCACGCCCCCCGACTGTGGAACTCTATCCGTATTGAAACTAAAAAATAGTGAAAATCCACTTATATTACTTTTAGAAAATGGTTAAAAACTGAGCTTTTCTATAGGGCATATAATTTGGACTCTTAGTATGCATTTTATTCAAATAAATTATTTTATCATCACATTTATGTGGTTTTTAACATGTGAGTTCTATATTTGTGTATGATACATGATGTGTTGATGTAAAGCGCCAGTGAACAATTCTTAGTTGGAACTCGGTGCTATATAAATTATTATTATTATTATTATTATTATTATTTTATTTTTTTTTTATTTTTTTTTTAAAATAAAGTAAATTGATTTATTTTCAATAATAATTTTTCTCATTACATATTTGTCAAAACTCAAAATATTTCAACTTCCCTATCATTGTGTCATATCTTCTATGGCCTTGATAAAAACGACCCTGCGTGCTGTATATTTGGAGTATAATCAAATCCCGCCCCAAGCCACTGATATTTGAATCTCGCGAAATCTCTCGAGACACATCACATGGAACACACCGTTCAAACAGACAAGACAGATTTGCTGGTCTATTGTTCTCTAGAGAACGTGCAAAATGAAGTGAGTGAATAATCAAAATGGGACAGGACTGACCTATGGTAAATAACTAATAGACTATTTCCCCATTCCTAATTCCCTCTGACCAATAAACAGACATAGTTAGTTGAACCCGTAGAACTTGATTAAACACTCCCGAAGCCAACAAAATAAATAATCATGAACATGAAGGCGACCGGGTGTATAGCAGTATGTTCAAGAGTTTAAATGTAGTCTTTCAGAGCTATTAGGCCCATAGAGCGGAGTATGTCGCGGTTTCTATAACGTGAAATGGACAATAATAAATGCCTTCTATCATTTGAGATAGGACGCAAGTCTAACGCAAAGTAATTTCCGCCTTGTCTAACTGACCCAGCTACCCAATCACTGCTACTGCTAGATGGACAAGGGGCCAGAAAAAAAATATTGACTACAGCCGGTATCAAGGACAGGGCCTTTGCGAGTGAAAGGAGTACTCTACCAACTGAGCTATCGGGAACTCAAAAGTTTAAATGATTTCATGAAATTAATATCAATATCATTTTTTGTTTGTTTTCTTTTCTTTTGTTTATGTTTTTATTATTTTTTTTCTAAAGATATCAATTTAAGTTTATTCTTAGTTTCGTCTTTTGTGACATTAGAAATTGTGTTACTTACCCGAGTGAGGCATCTTTTATTTAAAAAAAGCTTTATAAACTGTCGGTTGCAAAATAATAATCTGAATAGCTAGTGTAATTAAGTTAAAGGAGAAAAAGCTGAGTTACGTCAACTTCGTTCCTTCTATAAAACTAGGAGTCAATTTCCCAAACGAAAGAATTAATTTCAACTAAATTCTTATAATTTGGACTATGATTTCAATATTCTGCATTTTTTTTCATCCCAACATAAAACAGAAGACTGAGGCGATCGGTAACATTTTTATTCACGCTTCATAGGTTTTTTGCAAATTGATTTTTACTAATTTTGTCTCAACGCTACTTCCAAGAGGAAGAGGGAACAACAGTGTGATGTACAAACACTGGTTTCAATCTCATTGGAAGTGTATAACTAGTAGAGCTGGGGCGGGAATTGGTTTATACAGGTCTTGCAAATTCCGAGTCTTTTAAGTGAAAGTCTTTCGAGCTCCGAGCGGCACGGAATGGTTTGCTGTCATGGCAAATGAAAGCTAGATGTATCGTTTTGTGACCTTGATGAATCGTTTTGTGTGTGCAAGTCATGCGGGTAAGTACAGCGAGCGTTTGCCAGACAGAAAAAAAAAGAGAAACAGCAATTTGAAAAAAAGTACCTGAAAGCCCCCCAATAACTAAACCTTTCAAATGCGAATTTCTAGCTTACGTGAACCTAAACGAAAATCTTACCGTTTTCATCTCCCAATGTCCCCCTCCCTTCAACCACTATCTCTCCAATCTCACGGTAAAACGGAATTTCCTGCTCGGATTGTGAATTGTTTTCTCTTTCGTCCAATTAAAACCAAGACATTGGGTTATTTATTTACTAACTATTGCATGTGAATTGGTTTGAAAGCGATACAGTTCCGACTTCCAATTCAATACTCGATTAATCGTTTTGCCGCAAGGGTCTCGCTGACAGCGAAGTGTTCCGGTGGCGGTGACTGGATACATACCTTGGGTAACTAATCTTATGGTTTCAGAGTGACGCCATCTTTTTCCTAGCCTAACTAAATACTGGTTGTCAATAAAAGATCATAAATTCTCGCTCTATTACTCCCCGTAATTATAAGAATCTGCCCTTAAATCTATTTATAAAACGGTTATGCCATTATATTCAATACGTAACCTATTTATTGTTAGTAAGTCTTCCGTAGCATTAGTTACA
>NC_088360.1:86684712-86689712 GCF_034508935.2 Berghia stephanieae | reverse complement strand
TCACCATCACCGTTTCAAGTATTGCATTCATTTTCCTCTGTTTATCTCGCACTTCCAATGATGCTTTGGACTTTTTACTTCAGCCCTTGTTGAATTTTAAGAATACTTTACATCTTTATCATTGAACCATTTTTGTTCCAATATTTTTGCAAGAGGACACAATTTATAAGATTGGGTTTTTTCAATGTTTGCTCATCTCCCGTTTAGCCATCAAATGGATTATTCACCACCCCCCCCCCCCCCCCCCGACTTTAAGTATTCTATTGCACACCGACAAAACGCCCTTTTTCATTCGAAAATAGATGATTTTAGATGACCGTCAATATATCAAAGATCTTCAAAACCGAGTCTCCCTTTGACGCTAACATTTAATTTGTTAAAAAGTCTTAAACCTGAGACTTTTTGACACTAATTTGTCAAAATATGTCAAAACCCTTAAACATTAAGTTTTAAACAATTTATTACTATCTAAAGTAAAACGGTTTTTGCCAAAAATGTTTTGAACAATTATTTATCAGCGTACAAGCAGTAATATTGTTTATTACGGATGACTAGGAAAAGGCAATGGTGAGTACAAAAGATGTGTTGTAATTATAAAGTGAGTTGATTTGGGGTTGAGAAAGCACGACCCTTTTATCAAATGTTGAAATAGATTTTAAAGGTATCGTGGCTAGGTGGTAAAATGGCAAACAACAGGAAATGATATCCTTATCCACATCCCAGAAATGATCCTGTCCAATTCGGTTTATAAATCTAAGTAGGAGAGGGAAACACGAACGTCCAATTAGATAGCTCCCTAAACCTAAAAATATTTTGAGAGTTGAAATTCAAGAGAGTGAGGATCTCTAAAATACTCGAGATTTACACACGTTGTCATTTATGACTTTATCAATGCCTTTTAAGATTTGCGTTTTGAATCTTGAAGAAGTAAATAACAATGAAAGATTATAGTAGAAGCTTCAAATCATTGTCTTTATGAATTTAATTGAAGTTCCTATTCCATTAATCTTACTGTTATTTATTCAATTATTTTGTTGCGCATCTCCCTAAGATAGCCGAGTGGACACATTGTAATCTTGGAAGTCATGGATTCTATCCACACATCTGGTATTTTTGTTGATTCTTGTTGGCCAAGATTATTGACTCACTCTGTTCATTGTTCTATGTTTTGTTGTGTTTGTTTTTATTGGAGGGGGTGTTGTCAAGTTTTATTTTGTTTTTCTTTTTCTTTTGGACGAAATGATTCATGACGGCAAGGAATGGGTTTGTCTTTTTTTGGTCAATTATCTAAATTTGTTCATAACATACTTGGGCAGAAACGCATAATGACGCCGCAATGTATGATGCACCTGTTGAATGCAATTGAATTGATTTAAAGACCCACTACACGTTTTCAGAGTTCATGCAAAAAAATCCGATTCAGCACAAATTCTTTATAATGTATATTAAATATCATTAGTTCTATAGCTGTGTACTTTGTTATACCAATAGGTATCTTAGTTTTACTCACATTTATTTGATTTTGTTTGATTTCTCTTTTCAGGAGTGGTTGATTTTTACAGTCTAAACAAACAAAAACAATATTATATATATATATATATATATATATATATATATATATATATATATATATATATAACCTGGTTTTATCAATTTAGTCATGATTATATCAGAAATTCGTTACCATAGCAACGGTTATGTATTGCATATTCAAGCTTATTTCATCTCAAAGTGTTTTCTGTTGATTTGTTTTGTTTATCCCGATTCTTCTGTTTTGTTCATTGACGTTTTATTTGGTAGTTAGTTTTATTCTATTTTATATTTACTTTCTCTGGATCTTGGAAGTTGTCAGACGAAAGAATTAATGAGAAGTTTTGATTCATATTAGGCGAGATTGTTTTAATGGCTTAAAGGCGGATTGTTCTCTCTAGTCAACAACAATCCCAAGACTGTGACTAACTTTGCAGCCGAAACAAAACTTTTAAACATAATAATTCGTTCTAAGCCATCATTAGTACCTTGTAATACGGTTTCGAAAGTAATCTGTTTATTTCGCTAACAGAATTTGTCTATTTTCGGAGATACTGTGATATTGATGTATGAGATTAGCTCACAAATAAACTGTGAATGAAACCCTACATCGTATATTTATCATTGCTTAGTATAAAGTTTGAAATGATCAGCAGTTTGAGTGAATGCATGTGATACCAAAGTCAGTGTGCGGCTATGTGGTCTAGTGGTATGACACTCGCTTTCGGATCGGAAGGTCCTGGGTTCGAGCCTCGCTCGGCGCATAGTTGAGTCCTTGGAGAAGGCTCTTTATTTACAGTCTCTCACCGTACTCAGGTGTAAAATGAGTACCTGGCCGTTAACAGCGTTGTTTGTGTCGGAAAAAAAAATGTAATGTCGCATAACAGGCGTCATGTCTCATTCTACATGCTACGTGTTGCTGTTGGTCAAGGACCCCTTGTAAAGCGCTTCGAGCACGTTTAGTGGATATTGCGCTATATAAAAGCTCAATTTAAAGCTCAATTAAGGGCCGAAGCACGGGGGACATTTGTGATTTGGGAGTATACATCTAAGTTGTACTTTTAATAGTTTCACATAACGATGATTCACATTTATTTTATTAAAGTTTTATTTCAGTAAGAATGGAGTTCATCTCACTCCAGTTATATTTCGGTAGGCTTAGAAGAACTTTATAACAACAAGATATGAAGTGAGTAGGAATGCCAGAAGACAATAGAGAATAAAAATGTTGCGCGGCGTTGGGGGCTCGAACCCGCGACCTTACTGGTACGACAACTCCGCCTGGCCGGGGAGAGCGTGACTCTACCGTATGAGCTATCCACGATCCCAAAAAATGATCGCTTTTAACCCTAGTCTTTTATTAGAGCCATTGAAAAACGTTACCTTCTAAAATAAGATTATCATTCCTTTAATAGCCTTCTCTATGAATTCATTTCAAATTAGTGAATACTTTTCTTTCCACCTTCTGTCACGTAGCCACTTATAAAAGCTGAATGATTTAATCTTCCTCACTCACTTCTCTCAATAACTCATGCCTTGACGGCCAGACCACTCCACTCCTCATATCACTTATATTTTAAAGATTTATATCTTGCTATCGGGACTTGGTGGAAAACTCCATATTTGATTCCACTATCAAGACGCCGGAGCTTCAACGTTCGCCTTTGCCAGCCACAAACTGTCAGGATTGTCGTGTCCGGATGTTGATGAACAATATGTCCTCTGTCTGGAAGTAGGACCTCACAAGTCCATACAACATTATCCTCAAGATCACAGAAGTTACGTGATATTGTCATGTTATCATTTGTTACTGTGATCATTATTCATTTATAATTATAATAATTTATAACTTTCATTTAATTAAATTTCATCTTTCTATATTCCAATCATCTTAAACTAACTCGTCGTTTGTTCTTTATTTCAAAAGTAACTATCAAATTTTGGGGGCCTTATCTGTCACATCTTTATTTTATACATGTAGTCGAATTAGCTCTTGAGCACTCATAAGATCATGACAAGTTGTGTTCGACACAACTAATGCCCAGAATCGGTAACAGACGCATTCCCCTTTTTGTGTTGTCTTTTAGAGCTAGTTAGCCATATAGAGCGGAGTTAATCTCGGTTTTTATAGTGTAAAATGTAAAATAGCAATTCCTTGCTTCTCTTTGGATAGGACGCTAGTCTATCTCACGTTTATAGGAGTACCCAAGTGTAAAGCAAAGGACTTAATACGCATTTATGTTTTCTGTGTAAAGTAATACAAAATAGACTACTTCTAAGAAAGAGTATTAATAGTAATAGATCCCATGATAAAACTGCAGTACTCCAACAAAATACATTTATTCTAATTTTGGACAGAAAACTTTGAATTTAAGCATTGATCGATTAAGATCACCCCAAAAATGTCCTAGTATCTAGACGCTGGAAAACGATATGAACAAAAATGAATATAACAGCTTAAAAAAAAAAAGAACAATTTACAAAATTCGGAAATTCGGACTCAAAACCCTTCTTATGCCAATAACAAAAACAGTAAAAATATAATTTATACATCACTTAAAATCCAATCGGACGGCAGAAAAACGTGTCAAGATATCATAGACCTGTGGCTGGAACACTCACGTACCTGTCTATTTTGGAATTCTCAATGTCTTACCAAAATCAACCAAATGATCCTAACCAAATATGATACGCTCAAATAATGGCCAATATATTATCAATAGCAAACACAACACACGGCCCAGAGAAACGATTATCAAACATAAAATGACCACAAGCATGGTTAACGGTTAAGACAACGTCAGCCAAACAAAGTAAAACTAACAGAGTTGAAAAAATAGCAAAGTATGCACTGGTGCAGGGTACAATCCTGAACGATATCAAATTAAGAATGTCATGTAATGTGCTATGGTACCACGTCTGACCGGTAATCAGAAGATCTGAGGTTCGATCCCCAGTCGAAGTCAACTGATTTTTTGGGATGGTTTTTAAATATTTTTTTTCATTTTTCCTTCTTGCTTTGTCTGGCACATTTCATACACACTTGTTCAGTTCTTTATCCTGGACGAACGTGTATGATGAGGTACCTGGCAATTCATAAAGAAAAATGAAAGAAAACATTATTCTAAAAAATCAATCTCCCTCGACGGGTGATCAATTCTCAGACTTTCTGATTTTCTGTCCGAAGGAGGATCACAAGTGGGAAGGAAAGTCGTGACGTCACACCTTTTACTTTTCTGGTACCAAAATCCTTGGAGGTGTATATATGACCAGTCGGAGGACTAATCTTTTGAATAGGTTACATCTTGAATCATAAGATGGTATAACTATTTTAGTAGCATGATGTATAAACATATTCTAAGGATTATGGGACGTAAAAGATCGAGGAAGGATGATCTTTATTGACGCCCAGCATATAGTTAGACTAGAAAATAGGATGCTATCATTCTGAAATCAGAAGATCATTTACA
>NC_088360.1:86627212-86679712 GCF_034508935.2 Berghia stephanieae | reverse complement strand
TTTATCATAACAGTGCTTTTTTAGCACTTTTATTTTTTCCTATATAGCATTACTTATCTGAGAAAATAACCACGACAATACAATGTGCTTTCTAAAACTTTAAATACACCGGTAACCATTTAGGGTAGCTAACTGATGGTTATTTCGTGTTGTAACTAGTAGATAAAAGCGGGAGAGGGGGAGAGGGGAGAGGGAGAAGGGAGAGAGAGAGAGAGAGAGAGAGAGAGAGAGAGAGAGAGAGAGAGAGAGAGAGAGAGGAATTTTACTCATTACTGTACTAACCTAACTAGTAGATAAAATAGGGAGAGGGGGGAGAGAGGGAGTGAGCGGGAGAGAGGGGGGAGAGAGGAGAGAGAGAGAGAGAGAGAGAGAGAGAGAGGAGAGAGAGAGAGAGAGAGAGAGAGAGAGAGGAAGAGAGAAAATTTTACTCATTACTGTACTGACCTAACACCCCCCCCCCCCCCCCCCCCCCCCCCAACAAACACACACCCAGCATCTACACAAGTCCGTGCAAGGCAAACCGGACCTTAAACACTTGCATCGGGTGCCGATACATTCTCTCTTACATGAACATTTGATGAGTTTTTGGGACACTTTTGAAAATTCTGGAAATAACTCCACAGTGGTTCATGTCGATCGTCACATTTGTTGCAGGGTTCTCTTCTATAAAAGATATGTTAGCAAAAGTACGACTTCTTTCAAGAACTGTGACATCATGATTATCATCAGCAGTGACATCTTTTAAAGCTTGCTTTTTTAAAGTATCGTGCATGACAAATTTTATGGTATAGGGCGGTAGTGTGGCTCCTGAGGCGACTAAATCTCCTCCGACAATAAATGACAACATATCAGAATCTTTTATAGATAACGCTATATCACGAATATTTTCTTCAATATCTGTTGTCATTACAGAATGGAGTACTCCCGATTCCATGTTTTTACAAAAAAGCACGTTTGTTTATTATAGCCAATCTCTAATTGTGAACGTTGTCTCATTATTCTCGTGGGTTGCAAAATATATTCATTCGGTGACTCCTCCAAGTCAAATGACGAAGTTTGGAATTCTTGTAGGGCAATTCTTTTAGATTTTTTAAATTCTAATCGCCTAATTTTGTTGGCATTAAATTTTACACGACAATACTTATGCCACTTAGCATAATTTTGTTTTAAGCTTTCAATAATCTCATTATTTTCTGATGAATTAAAAAAATAGATGCATCCAACTTGTTTTCATCACAAACCAAAGAATTGAATTGTGTTAAATCTTCGAAAAGAGTTTCATAGCCTTGCCCTTTATCATACCTCCTCGACTTAGAGGAACATTATAAACGGTCTGTGTTATCTTGTTGGCATGTCAAACACTTGTCGCAGTCTCTGGGAGCAGTTCTTTTTGCTATTGTACTTGTATCTGAAATCATGCAAACGCATTCCTTTATTAGGCATATGCAATATTCTTTCATTACTCTCTGTCTCTTTCGTTCGTTCTCTCTGGTAAAAACCCATCATCAGCAGGCAAAATGTGTGCAGTGCCTTACATAAGGACACAACAGTATAAATAGAACATTCTCCCATTGTCCCTTTGAGGTAAATAACGTAAAGTAAATAACTTGCCACAATACAGCATCATAGTGGTTGATGATGATGATAACGATGATAATTATAGCAATGTAAGTGGTATGCTGACTCTTTACTGTCATCAAGTTTGACCGAAACAGGTTTTAACTCACGTAAAATGATTATAGCAGTATTTTTGGAAAGAAAAGAAAACAGGAGGAAGGGAGAAGGAGCACTGTCCTTTGTCAACACCGGTTATCGGCATTTATTGAGCTGTGTTCTGCTAGTCTGTTTTGTCTACTCCTCTGCTCGTCTTCCGTCTGCCCGTCCGTTTTAGAGCAATTGATTATACTTATTAAATCAGATGCAGAAAAAATCTCATATTAGATATAGAATATTGCTCGCTAGACGTGAAATTGAATAATATTTACGATTAAATATTTTGTATGGTTCGTGAATCGAAAGTAAAGAAAAAGGAAAACATCCGCTTCGACGCTAAAAATAGTCACCAATGGGAATCCAAAGGATGACGTAAAACAACCTTTGGTCGGCTTGCCTCGAATGTTTACACAATAAAAATGAAAGAAATTATTGTCGTCCATTTCAAAATTTTTAATCTTAAAAACCTTGTATCTCAACTAATACTGATCTCTCAGAGTGGTTCTATATCATAAATTATAGGGTTTTTCATATTCTACAACATATGTAATTTTCATGCTTTCAACCCCGTTTGCACAATTCAAGGGTTTTTTGGACCTAATTCCCCCTACTATTAAAAACGAATTTATTTCTGGTGCCAGAGCTATCCTATAATGGAGTTAAAAGCATAATTTCCACTTATCATAGACAGGTTGGTGAATTTTATAGACAGTTATCATGTCTACTGTGCTATTACCCCAGAAAACTACGAATTGTTCATATTTGAAGTAGGCAGGTCTAGCAGACAGGTCACACAAATATTACATTGACTAATGAAGATCGATGTTCATCGCTTTATTTTCTTTGGTTCGGAGAGTCTGTACTATAATAGGGCAGAGAAGTCGTAACCTCATAACTTCCTCTCTTCCGGTTAAAAATTCACTAGAAGGGTGAAACCGGTTATCCGGACAATGAATATAGATAGAATGAAGTTGACATCACTCGGGTCTTTGTTTTTGTTTTTTGCCATCCACGTTTATGAGTAATTCTCACTTAATTGTGTTTACCAGACTATAAAAGTTCATGGTTACACAGAGTTTTGTGTGTTGGTCCGGTATACTTCCGGATGGCAATGTTGTGAGCTTCTTAGCTAAGCGAATACTATCTATACAATGAATAATATGTTTTATGTTGAATCATTAGGTAGCATAACCATTTTAGTATCAAAATGTATGGGCAGATTCTTAGGATTACGAGGCGTAAAAGAGCGAAGGTGGATGATGTTTTTTTGACAACCAGCATTTATTTAGATTAGTAAAACAAGATGCTATCACTCTGAAACCAGAAGATCAGTTGCACAAAGTACGTATCCAGCAGTTCTCCGGTAGACTGGTTTTGCACTTCCAATAGGATTCAATAGTCTGATGTCACGTCGCTCAGCAACGACCAGCTTGGTTCTAAACAAAGAAAATCGTTACTTTTTATTCGTCATGCTGGCAGCAGCCTCTTATGGTTTTCACACTACTATGTTATGACGATCGACCCAATCAGCAAAGTCTGGTCCGCATTCGTGCACCGTCGCAAACCCGCCGGGTAGCATCGTCACAACACACCGTTCGACTAGATGCTCTGCCGTCTCAGGCTCTTGCCACAGCGGGTACATGCTGGACAGTCAGAAAGACCCCATCGATGAAGCGCACTGGCCGTGAGGCAGCTCCTCGTCCGAAGCCGATTCGCAGTCACCCAGTGTCTCCTCTTACTGGTATCAAAGCCTGGCAACTTCTCACCAAGCTTAGAGGAGGTTACGTCCCCGTCCCCACGAGGGATTGAATTCGTCCAAACCGACTTCCATCTCGTATGTGCAGCTCTAGACGTAGTCAGGGATTCAACGTACAAGGGTTGCCGGGACTTATTTCGGCTCAAAACGGGGACGCCATCCATTATGCGCATCATAGGGGTATCCCCATTCCCTCTCTCTTTGATCTTACTCAGCTAGTTTCCCGTAATCGTCTCCCTCCGGACATCGGGGGGCTGGATCGCTGCCATTATCGGGCCCCATTCTCTAGGAGTTGTTGCTAGCGTTCCTGACACTATGTGCATCGACTTGCGAAGTTTTACATCCACCTTCTCAACGTTTCTGCTTCTACCCCACACTGGAGCGCAATACTCCGCGGTGGAATAGCTTAGTGCCAAGGCGGACGTTCTCAGGAGCGCTTGGCTAGCGCCCCAAGTAGATCCCGCCAGCTTCATCAGAAGACTGTTCCGCTTCTCTATCTTCCGGGCAACCACTTCGAGATGCACCCGATAGGTAAGGCTGCGATCCAACGTAACCCCTAAATGTTTTGGATATGGCTAGAACTTATTCACATGTCATGTGATCAGAATGTATAACAGTCAAAACATGATCTGATTTATAATGTTTTTCTCCTTTGGATACACTTTTATGCTCGTCGGAGAAATATTATATAAGGGCGTCCGCCATTGTTCCGATAGTTTAGAACCAGTTACTATGTTACTATGCGTCATTACGAGGGAAGTAACGTCACGACTGTTGAAGCGTATTTGAACCTGTATTTTGACATCACACGTCTGTTCCCTATTTGGAACAAACTTTAGGCCGCAGGACTAAAACTTGAAGGTGTCTAAGTAATACTGGGGTTTAAGACGCACCAGATGGGAACAGAGAATAATAATTTTATGGTGTCATGGAGTCAATCCCGGGACCCAACTACTCTGCTCGTATGACTCAGCGCTGGTGCGTTTGTTTGTTAATCTCTACCTTTCAAAATTATTTATCTATCCATCCATCCATCCATCTATCTATCTGTCTATCTATCTATTTATCTATCTATCTATCTATCTATCTATCTATCTATCTATCTATCTATCTATCTATCTATCTATCTATCTATCTATCTATCTAAATATCTATCTAGCTAGCTTCCACTCTCTCTCTCTCTCTCTCTCTCTCTCTCTCTCTCTCTCTCTCTCTCTCTCTCTCTCTCTCCGAGAGTTTTGAACCAGTTACTAAGTTACCATGCGTCATTACGAAGGAAGTCATTGTTGATGTCTATTGAAATTACCCATTTGTTCCGTTATTTTCGGAAGCTATTTGAATTTCTAAGTCCCTTCCATCAAAACAGATGTCTAAGTGACAGCCAAATACTTAGCGTATGCACATTAAGATCTCGAGTGTTTCAATTTCCACCGCAATGATATGTACCCCACAGCATCACACGGGTTTATTGTGTAAGATAAAGCGGTGCGATTAAGTGAATTGAGAGTTAGAGTGATCAATAACGTGAAATTCTAAGTTTACGCATGTTATAAAACGTTATTCATTCTACTCAATAAAATATAGTTAAACCAAATTCGTGGGGGGGGGGGGGGGGGGGGGAGTAGTATGTGCGTGTGTGTGCGTGCGTGTGTGTGTGTGTGTGTGTTAGTGTCGGACACAATGATATGATTATTAGTACATACAAAGTTCTATTTAGCATATTATGGACATCATAAACTTTTATGTAAAGGCTGCATCATTATTTGTATTATTTTGCCAACCATAACATTAAAACCAATCAGTAATGTTGCTTATGAAAGCCGACGTGTGTGAGTAAAAGCCAACAAGAGGGGTAGTTCATTTGTCATAAGGTTCTGTACGGAGCTAGTAGCGAGTATATCGCGTTATGTATAAGATTCCTTCAAAATTACAATTATTGTCATGGACAATCCCATCCATCTCATAATATAACCATACACAACAAAACACTTTATCAACCGGAGAAGGGATGGAGAGATACGAGGCGATAATAGGCTTTTCTTCGTCCCAATTCCAGCCGAAATTATGCCGGATTGCCATCAGCAAACTCTTTTACGACAGAGACGGACTAGGCCAATAATTTTATCCCGAGATTTTCCTAGATCCAATGATGAAAGACAATTTGAGAGCTATAAGAAAACAATGGCATACACAGCGATGGGACCTCGACACATTATTGTCTTCCTGCAATCTCATTGGTGTGGAGGGGAATTGACGTAATGGCAACATTCACTGCTCTATTTCTAACGATGGATTCCGTTGAACATTGGGATTCAACATCAAATATTGATAATTCTTTCCTGCCCCCCCCCCCCCTCCCCTCCCGCTCTCTCTCTCTCTCTCTCTCTCTCTCTCTTTCTCTCTCTCTCTCTCTCCTTTTCTCTCTAACCCTCTCTCTCTCTCATTCCATTTCTCGCCCTGTCTCTTCTCTCTCTCTCTCTCTCTCTCTCTCTCTCTCTCTCTCTCTCTCTCTCTCTGTGTGTGTGTGTGTGTGTGTGTGTGTCCATCTATCTACGCGTATTTTAAACACACACACACACACAAACACACGCACAAACACACACACGGGAATGCATACTTAACCTAATTAAATTGCCAATCATTTTTTCGCATTGCCCTTCTCTTCTTGTCCTGTCTTTCTCTCCAAGTTGTGAAAATTCCCTAACCCCCCCCCCCCCCCCCACCCCACACCCCCACCCCCATCTTTTTTTACACCCCCTCATAATCTATTTCTTTAACTCTCTAGCCTTCCATATATTATTTCTTTATCTTTACCCCCGTCCCACTCCTTCATTCTACATCTATTTAAAAGCAAGATTTGAATCCAAACGAAGCTTATCTCTTTTGTCATACCAGCTAAAAGAGAATGGTAATATCCCAACCCTGATAACACAAACAATATGTTGTTACATGCGTTTATTATTTCTTATCAGGTAATGGTTAATAACAACAACAAAAACGTGACCTTGTATATAGTGCAATATCCACTAAACGTGCTCAAAGCGCTTTACAAAGGGTCCCTGACCAACAGCAACACGAAATATGTAGAACTAGACATGACGCCTGTTAGGCGATATTACATTTTTTCCGACAGAGACAACGCTGTTAACGGCCAGGTACTCATTTTGCACATGAGTACGGTGAGATAATATGAGTAAAGAGCCTTTTCCAAGGACCCAACTATGCGCCGAGCGAGGCTCGAACCCATGACCTTCCGATCCGAAATCGACTGTCACACCACAAGACAACGTAACCGCACAACGTGTACTTATTTACAGGTCTGATATTGTTGTGGGCTGATTGTTCTGATTTTTGCAGTGGAAATAGTCTCAAACAATGTTAAATCAAGCCCATAAATTGCCTTCGGTAATCAGACCTGCTAATATGTGCACCTCGTCTAATAATATAACGCCTACAAATAACTTTTGAATTGAATTGAGTGAAAACAATAATAAAAATGGAAGAAGAAAAATGGGTGGTAATTAATCGTTGCAAATTATTGAAGGATTAAATAGTGTCTGTAGCACATCTCATCAAATTCCAAAATAAATATTATTCTATCCCGCCCCTAAATGACAAGGCGTAATGATATCAATTTTACAAAAACATTATCTGACGTCAGATTGCAAGGCGTTTGTTTTTTTAATGACAGAAAACACGTCGTATCGTTTGTTTGATTTTTGTTGTTGTTGTTGTTGTTGTTTTTGTTTTTTGTTTTTTGTTTTTTTTTGTTGGTTTTTTTTAATATAATAAAATTCCTTAAATAAAAAAATAAATAAAATTGAAATATTTAAAAAGTCAAAATCAGAATGATTTCAATTTGAAGGGTAGAATAAACGATTTCCAAACACAGAACGTTTCGGGCAAACCCTTTCAGCAAACAGAAAACAACAATAAAGATATAAATACATTACTAAAAAACCAAATTAATGACAAATATTAGGTATCTCTGTAGAAGAAAAATCTTGGAAAATAGTTAGATATTTCAAACATAATCAAACGTTTAAGACATTAATTTCAAATTTGTGACCCATCACCACAATCTGGTATTAAGCCGGAGCAAAACAAATACCAGCCGAAAATTAAATTTGAAGTAAAATTGATGAAAATTTGAAAGTTTAACTATTATTTTTCTTTTTGGACAAATTTATGGACTGCAAAATGGAACAACTTAATTAAAATGAGCAAGTTGTTTTGCGGCTATAATATATAGGTCTTGTGGTATGACATTCCCTTTTGGATCGGAAGGTCTTGGATTCCGAGTCCCATTCTGAGCGGGGCATGGTAGGGTCTTTGGATAAGGCTCTTTACTCACATTCTCTCACAATACTCGGGTGTAAAAATTGTAATATTGCCTAACGGGAGTCGTGTTTGTCCTATATTATGTTAAGTTAATAGACACCCTTTGTAAGGCGCTTTGAGTACGTTTATTTGATAATGTGCTATAACAGCTCAAGTTTGTTTGTTTTTTGCTGTTGTTGTTTTCGTTTTGTTTTTGTTTTTTGTTTTTTGTTGGGTTTTTTTTTTGTGTTTTTTTTGTTTTAAAAAAAAATACAAGTCGAGTTTTTTAGGCTTCAAATTCAGGGTCATCTCGACATAATATCAGATTAAGACGACGGATTCCATTGTTGTATCTTGTATTTTTATAATCATCTCCCTCATAAATCACAGAAATTTTAATACGTTCGTGTCCGTGTTCATCTCCAAAGAACATCAAATGGAGCCACAGTGATGTCGCATTAGTCAGATAATATGACAAATACGCATGCTATCATTTATTTATACTTTTTCTCAAAATCAGTGTAGAAGACAAGATGCGTGGGTGTGTAATGATGGGGGGAAAGAACAAGTTATAAAAAGCCAGTTTTAGCCTGCAAGGCTGGTCTGATCGTCAGGATTGCCAGTTTTGCGTTTTTGAAGCCGTTTGACATGAAAAACATTAGGTTTGGCATTGGCAAATGCGTGGCATTTGTCTTTTAAAATCGTTTAATTTAATGACAAACCGACGTGTTTGTAGGTCTGATAACCAATTCATGATGGACTCGTTGTTGTAATGGAAATCTCAAAAGACGAAGCAAAGTATTGTCCATTACAACAATGTTAAACTAGACCTATGATGCGTTCGGGTGTCAGGCCTGCATATATATATAAACGTCGTGACAAACAAATCAACGCTTATTCCACTGAATTTACTATTTTTCACTCATAAAATTGACGAGTCTATGTGACAAAAGTATAGATAAAAACACTTACACAATGATAAATAAAGATCAATTTCTACTTCTAAATACATTTTAGCAGGACTTGTAAAAATGTGGCTTTTTTCAGACTATTTAGCATTTCTCCATACCCTGTCTCGCATTTTATGCAAATTTTATCTGGTAACTCTTCCGAATATTAGCTTGACGTAACATAATCTTGACGTAGTGTAAGGGGGCTGTGAGACCGCCAGCTTTCGAGAAAGGGTTGTGAACAGGAAGGTAGTATGTACAGGGTATTGATCAATCATTCATTTCCCGAGAAAAACACAGGCCATAGTTATCTCTAGCACCAGACGTATCTTGTCATTGGAAATATTCTTTTTTTTTATTGTGATAAAAATCACATTTTATTCATCTTGATTTTTAAAATATGATATATAAAGCCTTTTAAATAATACATGTTTTTATTAAATCTTTTTTCAAACTCAATATTGAAATATCCTTTAAATAACATTTACAAATGCGTGTGAGAAAGTTAGTGTCGTGATGAGAAGGAAAATGTGGAGAGGGGAATAATATAACAAATCTGCAGTGGCATTGGGATGGACTCTAGATGCAACGAGAGAGAAAGGAAGGCCTAAACCAACATGGCCCAGGATGGTGGAAAAGGAGAGAAACGAAGTTGGATGGCGCTTCTGGCAGAAGGCTAGTAGGGCTGTAGCCAAGGACCGGATGAAATGGAAGGGAGATGCCCAGGCCTTATGCGAATCGTGGCGCGGAGAGATTTAAAGTGAAGTTTAAGGGATACAAATAATTGTGATTAGATCATACTATGCGATTTTTGATGGACATCGCAAATTATGTTCACCAGGGTGCCGAAAGACCCGAGTTTACGAGGTATCTCCTCGAGGTCAATAAGTTATCGATTTCGGTTTGAAATAATATTTATAATGCCCTATTCTCGTATCTTAAAAAAATAAGAATACCAAATGGTAAAATTGAATGAAATTTATGATGACACTACCCTTTAAGGGTTAATATTTAAAGATAATTAAACGGTGTACAGATCTGAGATCGACAGATTTGTTGGTTGGTGTGAAGATAACTCTCTGAAATTAAATCTAGGAAAACCCAAAGAAATGATTTTAGATTTTAGAAAGAACACAAATTCCATCAGTCCACTCAAAATTAACAATCAAACTGTTGAGGTTTAAAAATATTTGGGTATTTTAATTGACAACAAATTGCAGTGACATTTACATACCGATTCTGTTATCATTAAATTGAACAAAAGAATGTATTTTATTCGGAAACTTTCAGATTTTGACATAGACAAATCGTTATGCACCTTTTTTTATAGATCTGTTTTGGAGACCGTTATTATTATTTTTTTTTTGTATTACAGCATGGTGTGGAAATGCCAGTATTTGTGACATTAAGAAAATTGATCGGATACTTAATACGGCCAGGAGTTATACTCACCCAATTTCAAATGTGGAAGAACTGTTCACGATATTTTGTCTTAGTAAACTGGAGAATGTGATGAAGGAGCCGTCGTCTTTTATCAATGAAGACAAAGACAAAACGTAGCCTTAGTTCATTTTTACCACTCTAGTGTTTGAATTGTTAATGCGCAACTGTGATTTAAATTTGGTTTAAATATAGAGTACACACACAAGTTCGGACAAGAGGCCATAATAAGAACAATCTATCTCAATTTATAAAATTAATATATAAAGTGGTATATAGACATTTTTATGCATGCTACGTCTGTAAACGAATTTCCATTTTTTTGGATGAATAAAGTATATTATTATTATTATTATTATTATTATTATTATTATTATTATTATTATTATTATTATTATTATTATTATTATTATTATTATTATTATTACTATTATTATATTGTTAGTGTTGTTGTTGTTGTTGTTGTTGTTGTTATTATTATTTTTATTATTATTATCATTATTATTATTATTATTATTATCATTATTATTATCATTATTATTATTATCATCATCATCAAATAGAACAACATATACGAATCGTGCGAATGACCTCATCAAGAGTTCATTTTAAACAAAAAAGGTTTTGAAGTCCCTAAACACAATATAAAAACGTCACAGGGAAAATGTTAACGACCGGGCAACTTGTAAACTCCAAGACCACTTTGAAAAAGCCTTTGCAATTACATTACATCAAACATATATCTAAATAAATGGCCACATCTTCAGAGAATGTTTGTAGAATCGATTATCAGTATAATATAAGTGTTCTCGTTAAACTAAGCCACGTATTGGTCGATAATTCATTTCCAAACCATGTTGTGATTTCTCTTGATCGGTTTGATTAGATTTTGCGATAGAAGTCGATTTAATGTTTACATTCATGGCTGAGCAAGATGAGACAGGAATTCCGGGGGAATCGGTTTAAGGACAAAGCAATAAGTGACCTCCCATGATTTCCATTTCATAATGAGGAAGAGTATTATCATAGGTGTACACATTTACAGGTCTGGAAAACAAAAATACGTTGGGTTAGTTTGAGAGTATTTCCATTTGTCAGATCTTTTACTTCAAATTAGTTCACGTCGCCATTATCCAATTTACTAATCAACCAGGAAGTGACATTTATTCATTTTTTTTTAAAAATCAGTTATTTGACATATTTTACACATCTCACATTTCGATGATCAAAGTTTAAATGAAAAGTAATGGTAAGTGAAAGAATGTTAATGATTACTTTTATAGACAGGTGATAAAATCGATAGTCCAGGTAAAAATGATTATCATTCTTTACATTGTAATTTGTGGAACCAAAATTCGGAAAGTATATTCGTCCTAATTTGGAAAAACACCAAACATCTTTCTTCTTCTTCTTCTTCTTCTTCTTCTTCTTCTTCTTCTTCTTCTTCTTCTTCTTCTTCTTCTTCTTCTTCTTCTTCTTCTTCTCTCTCTCTCTCTTTCTTTCTTTCTTTCTTTCATTCTCTATCTCTCACTCTCACTCTCTCTCTCCCTCATGTCAACACTTGTCCCCACAATATCTCCAAGAATATAATTCTAGACTATTAAATCAGAGGTTACGTGATATTACTGTCTTTAAAATAAATCTGCTCATATCAGATACAAATCTCGACACACAACCAAATGCTCATTTCCTTTCTTTAAACATAAATGTCCAAAATGTTTCATTTATGTCATTTGTAACAAATCTGTAATAAATTTGATAATTTATAACGCCCTCTTCGCGGCATTTTGAGATGCCGTTGCCTATGCATTGTGCGGTTATGTAGTCTTGTGGTAAGACAATTGCCTTCGAATCGGAAGGTCAAGGATTCCAGTGTCGCTCTGAGCGGCGCATGGTTGAATTCTTGGAAAATGCTCTTTAGTCACATCCTCTCACCGTACTCAAATGTAAATTGAGTATCTGGCCGTTAACAACGTTGTCTCTGTCGGGAAAAATGTAATTTCTCCTAGCTGGCTTCATGTCTCGTCCTACGTTAAATGTTGCTGTTGATAGCTATGTAAATGCTCATGCCCATCCCAAGATGGAAGATAGATAATTCATCAGAGAAACGTCTAATGTCTATCAGTAATCACAGATTTTATCCAATGTGAGCAAATTGGAGTTAATGTTCTTGCCCAAGAAAAAAGGCGAAAGTGTCTGGAGCGGGTATTTGAACTCAGGACCTCCCGGTTCACAGTGTGAGGTCTTATTATTTATAGTTATTACTTATTAACCAGTTAACTGCCATACTCTGGGGGAAAAATGAGGACCATTTTAATTTATTGATATTTGAAGGATGAATTCTCTGGCCAAAATTTTAAAACCATGTTGGCATTTTTTTCAGAGTAAAGCAGAAGTGTCACATTTAGGTTAAATATTTTGCATTAACCGTTCATATACGCGTGCCCATCCGTTATTGTAGTGAATGTCGTAAAACTGAGTAAATTCTTGGTATTTTTCACTTTCGAATAACCCATAACACACAAAATTGAAGCCTACCAGAATTACAGATTCAAGTTTCAGATGCTGCTGCCAAGGTGCCAAGACAGTTGTTCGAACAGTCAAAGCAAATACTACACCATGTAAATTGCAAATTTTACAAGCAACTATTGTTGATCTCAAATGGAGATCCCTCTTAAACATTAACGAACATCACTGACAGGACTGAGCTGATGGCTCAAAACACATTTTGCTCTTCTGTAATGTACTTGCGTCAAAAACAAATAGAAAGAAATATGGAGCAAATAACAAACAAACCGGTGTTACCAATGGGCGGTTGTCATTTGCGGCACTCCAAAAGAATAAAAGTTACAAATGAGACTCTATTGATTTTCGTTCATAATTGCATATTTCATTTGCGGCACTAGTGAAAATAATCGATATTGTGAACTTGCAGCCAAAATATCACCTAACACTCTACGATATCGGTGACACGTGGTTACAACAAAATATCCCCTCAGCGTTACAGCCTTGGGACTGTAAAATGAGTTTACATGATACATATATACTCATTTGATATTTTGATGTTGAATTTTATTGAAAGATAAATGATGAAATAAAACTTTATCAAAATGAATTTAATATGATTTTCATTTTAATAAGAAAATTATTTTTAAAAGATTTTACAAATCAAACAAATGAGTCATTCAATTTTATAGGGGTATGGTGATTGGCTGAGCATTGTAACTAATCCGACCAACGTATTTTTTCCTGTCGATTTCTTTTTTCGTCGAATTCTTTTCTGGCATCCATCATCCATGTCAATTTCTTGTTTTCTTGCCATTTTGCCGGTCTTGTGTTCTTTCTGTCGTTGATCTTGAACGTGTTCATCAGCATGATGTCCTTGTCCCTATCTATTAGTTCAAAGATGGACCGGTGAGCATGATAAAACATGCTATTCAATTGTTTATGAAACGCCTCTTCGAGATGGTGTAAAGTCGTTCCATATACGACTACAGGAGAGTCGAGCGACGTCATTATTTTGGCATTTCAGTATTTATTAACGCACAGCCAATTCTTGGATGTCACGCCAAATTTCTTTCACCGGTAGAGAAAGCCATAGAGAGCAATGGCAGGTTTGCCTTTAGTTGTTTCTCCAAAAACAGTGATTAGTTTATCATAGTTGAATAAAGTTCATATAATTTTAATATCGATAATATCGATTATAATAATCAGTGCCGCAAATATAATATCAATAGAGCAGTAAAGTTAGGTGCCCCAAACGTAAACAAAGGTCGAGAAGCACGTGGCAAACCACATGTTCCTGTCTTGACAGCTCACGTTCCAATGTAAATAATAGAAAAAAATAACCTTTAAAATTTGGCTGTTAGGTGGCAAAAGAAACACATATTCATAAATACTCGATCATGCATCAAATAATGTCTAGATATGGATATTTTATGGAACAAAAGGTAAAATTTTCTACAATTTATCAAAAGTTACAGTCTATCTATTTTTAGACCAGAGCAAATTATTGCGCTGGTGTGAACAAAACGAGAATTATTCGGAGCCTGATTTTCATAATAATAATTTAGCCTTATATTATTATTTCTGCAACTTTTAGATTTTATGTAAACATATTTTCAATACTGAAAGTGTATTGCCTACAACTCAAACTACAAAATTGGGAGACCTATATTGTGCGTAAATTATTCCGGTCCCTAACGGAAATCACTAGCAACTTGTTATTGTTTACGTTTGGGGCAACAAACTTTACTGTTCTATAAGGGCCATTGTTATAGTAACACAAATGTAGTATTTGTTTTCTATTGTTCGAAATGAGTGCCGAAATGTTACACGCCTTTACCTTTGTAGAATATTAATCATAAAATGTATGTTTACGAATGATAAATATTTAATCGTTTCACCTACAATGTATGCTTTTGGAAAGAAATCCCTCTCCGGTTTAATGTTGATATGTAAGTATCTGACCGCCCCAACCTGATATCACATAAGGATGAATCACACGGCTGAAAATATATTTAAACAAAAACGTCATCTGTCTTTTTCAATTTCTGAAGGCTCAAGAGTCGTTTCTCTGATTTGAACACCGCGCTTTTTTTTTTTCTCAAATTGTGTATTTCACACTCTATTATCAATTTTCAGGGTATTGTCCACACTCTTACAATACTAGATTGATGCGGCGTGTTGCATATCAGAGTCTTATAAATTTATCATTTGTCGATCAAGAGTTTATTTCCGGAATCCAAATTGTGCTCTCATTTAAATAAAGTAATTGAATTTTTAACAGATTTTAGTAACCATGTCGTTCCATGCTTCCGGCAGCCTAAATTTTATCTACACGCATTACAAAGAGTGTTTACAATTACAAGGCAAATGTACAAATAGAGAACGCAATTGCGGCATAAGGAATCCAAATGCGGCAAAGAGAATTCCATTTAGGCGTTCAATTTTATTGGCCACTTGTGAATGATTATATGCACTATTAATAGACACAATAGCGAATTCAAATGCGTCATTGTGAAAGCAATTTCGGCACATTAAAAAAAAAATCATTTGTCGATTGGGTCTGGGATTTGTTTCTGGTTTTGTTTTATTCACCTGCAAATTTATATTCAAAGATATCATTAAATGACAAGAGAAGGATTTTTGAAGAATATGAAAGAGGTGACGATTTTTTAGATATCTTGACAAAACATTAGGAATAAAGCGATTCTCTACCTATCACATCGTAAAACGATGAGTTAACGATGATGTTATTGGTCGAAAATGGGATGAAAATGTTAACGCCGCCATATCATTTTAATATTTCGTAAACGACCATCCAGAATTTTCTATAAAGCAACTAATTAATAAACGAAGGCATCGTTTACCAACAGAATATCATGCCAGTAGCATGACATTGAACAACATTATGAATCGAATACTACTGACCCTGAATAAACTTGAAGACTTACCGAAACATTGAAATACAGAAAACAATTAATACCTCGATATAAATTTGCGACATGGTTTAATGCAGGTTGCAATAAACAATTTTATTTATGTTGATAACACGGGAATCAACTTTTGGACAAAAGAACACGGGTTCTCAACAAGTTTCTTGGGGTTTTCGTGTTGTCATTGGTCGACTAGGGAAAAACATCGCGGTATTTGCAGTAAGTAGATAGTAGGTGTGTACTTATTTACAATGAATTACTGGGAGGTGGCATGACCCTTGAACGTTTAAACAATTTCCAGCATAATGCAAGCACATTTCATTTTGACAATGCACCAGTACCAAACATTTCGTTGACAGAAAATCATATGATTATATTTTTAGCACCATACTCCCTCTGTCTGGAGTCGCTTTCGGCTTTTGGGAAACATTATAAAACATTATTTAGCAGAAATTCGTCGTCATCTTCTGACAATGGAACACTGTGAACGAATGGCAAGTCCTGCTCAACTGTCAGAGCAAAGACACAGCTTCTGTCACAGGTGACGCAGTTTCATCTTCCTGCCTATTAGCCATGGATGATATCTAAACATGAAACTGAATATAATTTTTCAATATAAAAAGTTATCATTCAGTAACAGAGAATGGGCAGTTTTAAAGTGGCCATATAGGTAATATATTTTTCCTCCTCAATTTCAAGAAACTTGATAGCAATACTATTTACCTTTTGCTGAATTTAAATTCGCAATGCCGCATTTGCTTTCCTTATTGCAACCATAAACGTTTCCGTTCTAAAATTAGACCACTTAGAAAAAAGGTGAATGAATTTTGTGACATCTTGCACATTTGAACTCCTTCTGCCGCATTTTCCTTCTCTATGACAAGTTTCAATTCTCAATGACGAATTTGAAGACCCATAATGCATATTTGCTCTGTAAACACTGGAATCGTAAGAAGAAGCCGCACACGTTTAAGTTTATACATAGCAAATAAGTACACGTCGGTTTAAACCTTTCGAACCCACAACAACAATGATCATTCTATCAAAGGTATACCGACCTACTTCGTTTTGGTTGGACTAATCTTAGGTGCACATATTAACAAGTCTGATTAGCGAAAACTTTAATGGACTTGATTTAATGTTGTAATGGAGAGCGTGTTACGCTGTTTTGAAAGAATGTCCATTACAGCAGTGAACCATAACAATTTGGGTTTCAAATAAGTGGTCGTCGACTAATCATATAAAAGGGATGAAAGCACTATCTAGTACGTGCGGATTTTTTCCACTATCTTCTAAAAATATGAAACTTTGCATAAAAAAGAAGTTTTGAAAGACCGAGCAGCCATTTAAAAAGCAAATAAGAATATTCAAACAATCATTTTTTTATGTATCATGTGATACTTATTTTAACGCCACTGTAATTTTTAAACTTAAAAGCTTTGATTTGTGCATGTGACATCAGCTAAATGGACATATTATCAACCTGGTCGTCGAATGCATTTATTGGCATGGTTTAACATTATTGTATTGAACAATATTTTGCATTGGTATTTGGGTATTTACATTAAAACAGTGAGCCCCCAACAAACTGCAAGCATCATATACCAAAAGAAAAAAATTGAAAACTATATTGCCTCTCTTTAACGTCCTTCTATTTTGACGTAACTGACACTATTTTAAAAGCTTAAAAAACTTTAATTAGTGACACAGAGTAAAGAATTATAAAATTACGCCATAGCACTTCATCCCTTGTACGATAGCCCATAATTTTGTCTCAAATTTTCACATCCGAAACATAAATCTTGAAAGAACGCAATTTGCTTTAATGCGGATTGATAAGCAGTGAAGAACATTTCGTGATCTTGTGTGTAAACATCATTATAACTACTTCCATTAAATAATTGGCGGTGGTATCTTCATATTTCAACTGCTATATATGATATATATTAATCTATGGTATATCAATAATAAGAATCGTAAAATTTATCAATTCATTCAATTTCTATCTCCGGTTTTTATGGCAGGTTGTCTCCCAATATAGTCATTCAAAAAGTATATAGCATCCAAAATCATCATTGTAGTAAATTCAAATCCCCACGACTATGTACAAATTTAGAAACAGGGTTTTAAAATTCAAATAGCATGTATTCTATTGAAATCTGACCAAAAGATGTGCTCCTTCTTTTTTGCCATTAAAAATTACTTCAAATATCGGTCGATGAAAAGAACATAGAATTTGTCAAATAGTCTCAAACCTTAGAGCTCTTTAATTTAATCGATATTTGATGTAGAATTGCTTTAGCTAAACACAACAAAATGTGAGTTGTCAGTGTACGCCAGTAATAAAATAACCAGTCAAAATGATCAATCGCTAATCCATTTTGACTTTCGCTAACATCAATATTAGAATTATTTTCAATTTCTTCTAAAATATCATTATTGTAAGATGTAAGCAACAAGGCCTCCTGTATCTTATTTATTATGATACAATGCGGCAACAAATTACAAGCCATGTAATATATTTTATCATTTATATCTATTGCATTTCATTATTCTGAACAACATAGTATTTCCAGATTGTTTCATTTATTAAAATTTGACAATAGAGCCCAGAGGCCGACAGAAATGAAACTATTTAATATTCGCGATCGTTTCTAACTATTTTTAAAATACATCAAAAATACTCACAATAACGGGCAGTGCAGTTCTTGAAAAAGACAAAATATCAAACCAATCCCAGAATTTATTTTGTTCAAAATAGCATTACTTTAAATTACTTTTAATCATCGTTTTACTATTGATGATATTAGCAGTATCAGTAAGTTTAAAATACAAAATAATAAAAGAAAAACATCCAGAAAAAGAGGGGCACAGAGATAATTCGTTTCTAACACGAGACAACGGATAATAAGAATTCAAACACTTACCAGGCAATGCTTCCGTCCAGTATTCTACCTGGGTCCTTTATCGATACAATATCAACATAGAAAGTCTATGGGTCCTTGGGACCAGAAAACTTGATATCCTGTTGACTTATGTTCCGACCGTAAGCTTTGATTACTTTTTGAAATCGAAATGTGTTCCCTGTGTCGTGCACTTAGCATAAATAGCAGTCGTTGGAGGTAGCGTTGGATAATACGGATAGTGTCATATTACCATTACGCTGGTACTAGAAGAGATCTGAAGAAGAGTTACTATCCGCAGACGTTTTCTAAGGCAGCGGCTATTGTTTAACATAACTGTTGCTTTTTGAACTAATGGAATCAAACATTGCCATCGCAGAGTCTTGTCTCCATCTTTATGCTGAAAGTAAATGGAAAACAATAAAAATGAATAGCCTTAAATTGAAATTAAGATCAGTTATTGTTAAAATGTCTAGGAATCTGAAGAACTCGCAACCTGGGGAGGACTTCCATCTGAAGTCAGTTTTATAACGTGGTGAAGTCCACAAACGAGTATGATTTTAATCTAAGTCAAATCACGTGATTTTTATTCTACAAAGAAATACAGTAGATTGGTTTAAGTAAAAATATCTTTTGGCCCACGTAAATTTCAGTCATGGGAAGGCAATGAGTTATGTTAATTCAAATGGTATCAAATATTTTTATAAGAATAAGAGAACTTTGAATCAATATCAAAGAAAATATAAAGATAGTTGACACTTTGATTTTTTAAAATCTTCATTATACTATTAGAAACTAGAAACCATTATTCTCAAAATTATTTTTTATCAAAATTTCACTCTCAGCATAAAATTTTACTTTTGTGTTTCTTATCATTTAAACGCTCAATCGAGACAGTTGTTGCAGTTTTCTTGCTCTCACGCATTGAGTTTAAACTTCCCATATTATCTGAAAATTACATTTTTAAAATTTGGCGAGAAAACTCGACCTTCGAATATCACTTGAATAATTAATCTAATATCGATATTAGAAGCATAATTTTTTTGACCAAATTCCTTAAAATGTGTAATTTTCGATCGATACTTGAAGGAGGAGGTTTTTGGCCGAAATAAAAATTATAAATGTTTTTTTGTTTTTGGTTTGTTTGTCTTTTTGGTTTTTGGTTTGTTTGTTTTTTCGGGGGGGGGGGGGGGTGTTTTTTTGTTTTTTGGGGGGAGGGGGGGGGGGTCAGAATATGGCAGTAGCCCATTGGGATTTTAAAATGTCTTGGTGATTTCATAATCAATATGTGTTTTATTGTCATTTAATTCTTCCGTGTTAGTTAATCCCTTTCAATTAAAAAAAAGGAACCTCTTTAACCAGTTAACTGCCGTGCTCTAGAAAGATAAGTGTTTAAAAATTTGGCCAAAAAACTCGTCCTTCAAATATCAATCGATTCAAATTACCATCATCTCGGCAAAAACTCTCAAACCTGGGACCTCGCAAGTTCCTAAGTTTGAGAGTTTTTGCCAAGATGATGGTCATGTAAATCGATCGATATAATTTGGAGGACGAGTTTTCTGGCCAAATTTTTAAATACGAGTTTTCCAGAGTGCGGCGGTTAACTGGTTAAAGAGATCATTATAGACCTGTTATTACCTTCTCAATGGCCGAACGGAAGAAGCCAATAAGGTAATTGACGTGGGCTTGAGAAAAGACATTAGAATAGAACAATAGGCCAATAACAAAAGAGAAGGATAAGAGAAATAGCGGAGTCGTGGATATTATTGATGAAAGGCTAAACAGCGAAATTATTTTGAGCTATTCATTTAAAAGATGAACTAGATTGTTGTTTGTTTTTTTCTTAAAGAAAGGAATCAAATCGCAGTGGTTTAGCTAAAGGAAATGTCGAAAGAGAGCGTCTGCGACTTGGGTGGATGAAAAGAATGAAAATAAATTACAATAGAAGCTTTAGTGAAGTAGAAAAGACAAGTTTTGGAATAAAAAGAACGATTCGTGTCGTTAAATGTACGCTGTTATATATCTTTTGCAACAGAAATAACTGTCACTGATAAGGTACCTACTTATTTTACATTTGACTTTAGTGAGAAAATATGAGTAAAGAGTTTTTTTTCCAAGGATTCAATAATAAGTCACTCACAGCAGAAATGGCTTTTGTGTGGCTTTGTGGTCTTATATATATGACGTTTATATGACGGTTCGAGTCCCTTTGTCTGCAACCAAAAGCTGCGTCCATGGAAATAGGCTGTTTATTCACATTCTCTCACTGTACTCCGGTGTAAAATGTGCATAAGACCGCTGTCTATTAAATTGTAAGAGCGTCTTGCAGGCATCATGCCTCGTCCCACATCTTAAGTGTTGCCGTTGGCTTAGGACCCTTTGTAAAGCTCCTTGGGCACACTTAGTTGATATTCCTTTTTATAAAAGCTTATAATTCTTTGCAATTCCTACAGACGCAAGTTGAGTGTCATACCACTAGAGGTTTAATTGGAGAACAACTTTGTTCCTCAACAACAAGTCTCAAAATTTTGAAATAAAATTTCCGCATCCATTTGGCCCACCGGAAATAGCATAAAATATATTTTTATGACTTTAAAAGACTAAGTTATTTTTTTTTTCCCAAAGAAGAAAAAATAAATACGTGGGAATGTCTGTGCTCTCCAATAAACCTGCTATTAAGTGGAATCGGACACTGGGAAATGATTAGGGAGGACGGAATATCCCTAGGACAAATACTAGGAGCAAAGAACGTTGATAGGTTTTACTTTTCTCGGGAAAGGATGACTTGAAATAAGCAGATTATTTTTTTTTTTAATTGTGAAATTTTAAATTTATACAGACTTTGGTGTCAACTTTAATTCCTCTTAGATCTATGAATTCTCTATTGCGTCTTGAAGTGTTGAAGTATTAAAGTTTACCTTTGAATTTCTAATTAAGGATAGAGAAAAATTAGATTCTAATTAATCATAAAATATATTTGATAGTATTTGTATTCATGTCTGTGACGCCGCATATTTTTCAAAAATATTATAATTATTACGAAAAAAATATTTTCTATGACTATAAATTCCGAGTAAACAAACAGAGCAACTACTTTAAGAAATCAAAATAATTCTTTGATGACGGACATGCGTATAGAACAATTATTTTTTACCGGGCCATTCTTTTATATCTATTATTATCTTATTTAAAATGCGATTATATTTCTTAATTTTCCTGATATTGATATTATCAGTTATTATGTTCTTTCTTCCATGACGTAATTTACTACATGATTAGAATAAGAAAGTTCAATTCTTTTGAAGTTTAACAAACAATAATAGTTCTCCTTAATGAAGGCATTTATTTGATCTCAAATGCAATAAGAGTTAGAATCGATTTGAAGCATCAGGTTCACCTACCCCGACATAATAATGGCGTTTAGAGATGATTAGTCACAACTGATACATTGTGTCTTTGAACTTAGGTTTGTTTTATGATGTTAAGAAAATATCCATCATATCGTAATAAATTGATAGGTCCAGTGAGAAAGAGATTTTTTTTAGGGCGGGAGGAGGGTAGGGAGGGAAGGGAGGTGGTGGTCGACGTTTTCAGATTTGTATTATATGCATTATATTTCACTGAGTGTTGTTGATACCATATTATATACATTCGGGATTCCATGTAAATCACTTTTTAACATCCTAACATATTTGCCTGTTGTGTTTTTACCACACTAAATTTGTTAACACAGCAATGTATAATAGTATTTTCATATGCTGTCTTCAAAATATCGATTCCCAGGCAAGTTTGTAGTTATTGCATTGCAGGTCTGATAACCCTAATTTTTTCTGGGCTGATTGTTTTGGAAATTCTCTAAAACCAACGTAACATTTTGTCAGTTACAACAATGTTAAATCAATCTCATTACTGCGCTCGGCTGTGAGACCTGCTAAATACGTGTACCTGAGCTTTACTTCATCTCTAAGGAGTTTGTGTGTATATATGTGTGTGTGTGTGTTTGTTTGTTTGTTTGAAAATGACTACGGTGAACATGTCCGGATAATACACTTATTGGTAAAAAGTATGACAACATGTAACACACTTAAATTTACGATCGCTCCTTCGGTAATCAAGTGCTTAGCCCTCTTTTTCATCTTTGAAAAACAAAATGTTGTCATCTAATAAAAAAAAATGCCCTGCATATCTATGGGGAAAGCATCATCGGTGCCCTAGAGGCGTTTAAGCTTAAACAATAGAAAAATCATAGATGGATCAGATTATAAGACGAATAGTATGTTGGTATTATCTGCTGAAATTACTGAGCATCTCTATATTATTCTACCCATCCCAATAAATAGTGACGTGTAATGATATCAAGTTTACAATAATAATTTTTGACGTCAGATTATCAAACCTTGAATTCCACTAAAATTAGATTTTTAAAAAGAAATATCGTTTGAGTTTGTTTTTTTTTTAATGCCTTTTATTCAGAAATAACGAAATCAGAATCGATTGAGTGATAGAATAAACGATTTCTTACACTCTTGGATTTTGGAATTTGAACGTTGCTCCTAACGCTCACTCACAGGCTCGTACAGCGACTGGGAACTCTTCCGGAATTCAAAAAGTGAGAGTGTCAGAATTGAATATTATACCGCCTGGCACATGGTGAACTCGTGACTGCTCCACGCATTCTGTCGTACTCTGGCAAAAACGTAGTTTTTGTCATTTTAGCCAAAACACTTTTGCTTCATATTATATCGATCGATTAAAAGACCCTCAGCTTTTCAAAAAGGTTTAAACCTGAGAAGTCTTAGTTTTACCATTTTCAGTTAGTTGACGGTCATTCTTTTTGATCGATATTTGAAGTAAATATCTTCTGCCCAAATAGCAAAAAGTGCGTTTTGCCGAATTACAATAGTATTGTAAATATATCTGGGCATGCAGATGGTTGACTATTGATAAATTTGTTGTTGTTAAGCATCCATTAACTATCCCTAAACACGGAGAATATTTTTACAAGAAGAAACGGAAAACTTGATAATTATTTGGGTCTTTTTGTTTACACCTAGTGGGCTTTACACATTCACCTTCTTCACTTTTGATCTTATAAAGTACAAACTGCATACAATAGCATCAGGTCAGGTAGGCTTACATGATACATTATAGATAAACAGTGTTCTTTGACAGCATGAACGATTAATTTTTCAATCTGTCTGCAACGTCTATCCAAATATGAATTTATCGACTCTCTGATCTAATAGCTGCCATGTTGTTTTTGGCACGTGCGAACAGAATATGTTATCTTTAGAAAGACCATTTGACTCTTCATTTCAATTTTAATGATTTGAAGAGTGTTTTTTGTTTTTTTGTTTTTTTGTTGTTTTTTTTTTTTGGGGGGGGGGGGGGTGGAATAAACTTACACATTTCCATATGGCCATATTATATGTTTTTATTAATTTAAATTCACTTTGGAACGCTTCATCTATCCCCCATCCCATTAGGCCAAATGGATTTGATTTCTATGTCATATGATAAGTCTTATGTGACTGGTTTATTTCGTTTAAAAGCTCCTGATATTATCCGTACAGCTAATCAGCAGATACTCGTTTACAATCAGGCGTTGTGTTACAATGTATTTAAGTGACTTGCGATCTGTGTCAATTCAACATGACACCGAATGACTAAATCACAACAAGTGTGTTTATAAATCTAACACCAACAAAGTGTATTTTAGTAATAATAAATTATAGGTCTTTTAAATATGGTCTGATTTCGACAAAGATACCCAATCAGTCAATAGGTATTTGAAAATTAGGGAGAAGGAGGAGGGTTATGGAGAGGAGGGGTAGGAGTGGAGGAATAGATGATAATGCTTTTGATAATAATATTGATGAATTATGGTGATGATGATGATGATGATGATGATGATGATGATGATGAGGAGGAGGAGGAGGAGGAGGAGGAGGAGGAGGAGGAAGATAAATTAATTTGAAGTAAAAAGCAAAACCACCATACCTAATCTGTACCCACAAGTTCTCACCTGTATTGACTTGAGTGGGACATTCGACGCAGAATGTGTAATCATTTTGTTGAGACAACTTTCCATCAACAAAACAACGAATGTTGTTTCTTGCTAAATTGCAAAATAATTGTGTTATTGTTTGTTGCTTGAACCATTATCATAATCGTAAAATAACAGCATCTTTTTTCCTTGGGAGAATTTGGAGCAAGGTGTTGTGATTCCATGAGTTTTATGTCATAATAGAAAATGTCAATTACAGGGGTGAGATATTCCTAATTGTTACATATGTTCATGAGTAGGTTGGGGAGGAGCAAGATGTATAGAAAATGGCGATTTTAAAAATGGACTATAAAACCCTAATTGATAAAAATAAAAATAGCAATTTGTCAAAATTTACAAAGCGCCTTTCCACGTTTTCATCATACGGCACTTCATAATGCTTCACTCATCCTCTAATAGATGGTAGGGAACAAATGTTTAATTTCACAGTGGGCTAAGGCAAAATGATTGGCCCGTAATTTGGCCTTGACCTTGGGAATCGCCACCTGGCCACCCTATTGCCATCTGGTATGTTAATTTCCATTATTCAGGAATATAATAATTTTAAAAAAGATGAATGCCTGTTCGTAAGAGCCTTTATTTCTTCCGCGAAATCGCGGGTTCTCCACTAGGAGAAAAAAAAGATAGGCAGATCCAATTGCGTGATCACAAATTAAGAAGATTTCAAAAAAAAACCAAGAAAAAAAAATCCCGGAAATAACAAGTCATTCAATTTTACGAAATTCGGCACACTAACTGATGGGCACAAGTGTGTGAATTAATCAAACGTAACCGTTACTATTTTTTTTCCGTCAAACATTGACTCTTTCCAAAGCTACCAAAAACAATGCTTTGAATATGCTATTATTTTTGATAATAATATAAGATAGCTCTAGTGAATGAAAAGATTTTGATTAGACCAGATCATAGTCATATATCGCTCCCCTGTCGAGTGCCTACAACTAACCACCACCCGCCTATCTGCCTGATTCTAACAAAATACATTTTTTAATCATTTGGAAAGAAAATCTTTACTTTAAATATCGATCGACAGCGATGATCCCTATTTACCAAAATTGTAAAAAAGTTTAAATCTCTCCAAAAGTAATTTCAGGTTTGAGATATTTTGACAATTTGACATGTTACGTCATCGTAATGAATCCACATTCAAAGTTAAAGTTCTCTGGCCAAAGCGAAAAAAATGTTTTGTCTGCGCAGGGCAGATCGAATGCAATATCGTGTTTGATTTGGGTCTCAATCGAGTCAACAAGCACTTGAGAAGCCTGTTTTACCAGTTAATCGAAGAGGTTTAGTCTTTCTCCTCGGCGGGGGTGTTGGTAAAGATTGCCCCGGATTTCCCTGGCTTTGAAGACATGACATTAAACAAATATAGTATAGACCGCTAGGTGTCGACACCTTAGCCAATGGTTATTATTATTGATATCCTGGTGACGACCAATAGACGATTTGTACAAGTTAGTTTTACTGCTATTTTTTTCTTTTTCAATTTCAGCGAACACTATTACCTCCATTTTCAGTTTATACCTAACTTGTCAAAAATCATAAAATCCGGGACGTCTTACAATTTCTAAGGCGTCTCTGTTTTAAGACGTTTTGACCAATGGGGTGTAATTATAATATTCATATGTGAGGTAAGATTCCTAGCTATAATATATGTAAAGCGTTCTGTTACTGTTCGACAGCTTTCTCCCTGGCTGATGATAAATGGCTTAGTTATGGTTATCCCTTTCATTTAATGCATTCATATATTTACAGATGATTTAATCGCCTGGTGAATTATTAATAACACGTTGCTACACGCAGTGTTCATAAAATCGATTTATTACAATATTAGCTGCTTATCAACACACACAGCATGAGTAAAAATTTACCCAAATTTGGAGATGAATTTATAAGATCGCAGTTAATGACGTGTACAAAATGTAAATAAGAGCGCTTAGAATTTAGTTATTAACTAAAATATACATCATTAGGATAAAATAGGCCTACTTACTTTTTATGTTAATTTAGAATATGGAGCACTATATGAAAAGCACTTTTTCCGAGAGGTTTGTTTGTTTGTTTGATTTTGTTTTGTTTGTTTGTTTGGAAAAAAAAGTTTATGTTACCGATGTACAGACGTTAATCCAAAGCTTCTATTAGAAAAAAAAACATGCTTCGGGCCATTCTGTCATTTTGAGTGACAAATAATGGAGCAGACACATGTGTAAGATAAAGATCTGAAAAGGCATATGGAACAGCGCCAGCAAGAAAGAAAAATACTAGAAAGAAGAATGTTTGGGGGTTTGTTTGGTTTTATTTGTTTGTTTGTTTTGATTCTTTTTGGTGGAGGGGGGTTATTTGTTTTGTTTGTTTTGTTTTTTTAGGGGTTTTTTTTTTTGGGGGGGGGGGGATTTTTTTCTTCTATGCTTTTATCTGTTTTTCTATTTTAATATTTTTATCTCAAAGAATATGCAATGTGTACTGTCTACTATATTGTTATTTATTGAACACTTGGTTCATTTAAAAACCCTGTTACTGATATGATATTATATTGACTAAAATTATCCTCAATTTTCCATAAAGTAAACAAACCCGAGGTTTAATTGAATTCTCGGGATTGATACGTTTTGACAAGTTAAGGATCATAATTTGACTCGATGGAAATTTATCTGGCCTAAATGAGTAAATATGTTTTGTCAAAATCCGGCAGTCATGGCCTCATAGTCCGGCACGATCAATGGCAATCTATTAAATATGATTGAGATTGCGTGGTTGAAGTGATTAAGACGACCAACGTCGGGAACCTGTTTAGAATCGGGAAATGAAATAATAATCAACAACCGCACAGTAACAATCAGGCTGAAAGGGATACGTTATTAAAATCTCAAATTCACCGCCTTAACATTTCAAATAATAAGAGGGAGAAGAAGAAAAAGAGGAAAAGAAACTGAATTCAATATAATATTATGATGGGAGATAATGTTGGTTAATGCTGTGGTATATTGGTCATGGTTTTGTCCTCAAAAAGAAGTCAACTTGTAATTATTGGAATGGCAATTTGGTTACAATCAACCATTTTACTGGCGTACTATGGAAAGACATTTATTTAAAAATTTGGCCAGGAAACTTGTCCTCCAATTCTCGATAGATTAAATTGACACTCATCTTTGAAAAAAAAACCTCTCAAACCTGGGGCCTTGCGAGGTCCGAGATTTGAAGGTTTTTACCCAGACGAAGGTCATTTAAATAAATCGACATTAGAAGGACGAGTTTACTGGCCAAATATTTAAATACGTGTCTTTCCAGCGTACCGAGTTAACAGGTTAAACTGCTTGGTGAAGTAAATTAAATAGAGTAGGTGCTCGTGAAACAGTGAAAATGATCGGAGAATCTGAAAATCCCGGGAAATGTAAGGAGATCGCAAAGTGCATATATGGCACGTAGGAAAGTAAAATTAAAGTTATGAACACAGGTTCTGCCTGCCAAAACTAGACTCTTTAAACCTTTAGCAAAATGTTTTTCCTCGGCGGCCTATGAACATTAACAAAGGGTTGATCCACGTCAAATTAATTTTCTTAATAGATTATACAAGATAACAGCACCCAAGTGATAAAGACTCTTGTTCAAACTAACCAGTTAACTGCAGTGCTCTGAAAAAAAAATATTCTTTAAAATTTGTCCAGAAAACTCGTCCTTCATATCGATCGAGTTAAATGACCCTCACAAAGTCCCAGGTTTGAGAGTTTTTGCCACCTGAGGGTCATTTACATCGATCGATATTTGATAGATGAGTTTTCTGGCCAAATTTTTAAATACGTATTTTTAAAAGTACGTCTACGGCAGTTAACTAATCAAATTCATGCTGTTCAGTCAAAGTAAAAGTTGTGATAAGTAAAGCATTGCCAAATAGCAGTAATCACTAGATCATAGATTCCTTCAAGATAGCTATTCACCAGACAAGTGTGAGTTGTCGGTTGAAGAGGATGGGAGAAAAATGTTTACCGGTCTAGCTGACAATAAGGAATTTGATTCCGGAATTTAACTTTAGCAAACAGTCCCGTTCATTTAAAGATACCATCCCCTTTCTCTCCTCTCACCGCCCCCACCCCATCTCCCTCGATTGGTCGATTCCTGTTGATATCTGTACTACTATTTTTTTTCTTTTTATGAATCCATCAAAATCCAAAATCATTTTCTGCCCATCACAGAACCAATAAGCTATACCGTCTTTTTGTCCAAATTCTAAAACCTGAGACTTCCTGAAGTCCTAGATTTGAGAGTTTTTGACAAGAAGAGGGTCATTATCATCGATCAATATTTAGAGGACAATTTTTCAGGCAAAAAATTTTTTATGATATTTTCAGAGAATGAAAAATGTTATGCCTAATTTGATACAGGAAGTGGTTAATACAGCGGATCAAGAATGTAAATTAGGGCAAAGACATTTGCGAGGAAATTATTGGTCTTTCTATAGTCAAATTCAAAGTATTTTCAAATCAAGGGTTGTTAATGCCTCCATTGATTCATTAAAACTAATTCTTTGAAAATGCTTATAAGTCTAATTAAAGAAAGACATAGTTATACAACTTTGTCTGAACACACAAGTAAAAACTTAAAACAGATTCTCCATTTTACAAAAAAAAAAAGGTCTTGATCATTCCACGCTGTGACTCGAAGGCAAAGCTATATTTAGGTGACATATTACAAAAGTATAAATAATTTTAAAGAAAAGTGGAGGTAAAAATCTCTCAATTGGAAGGAGGGAGAATGAGAGAAGCTTATCTGTATTTTAAAAATTCATATTTGAAGCTATCGTTTCAATAGTAAAATGACAGGAGGTTGGGAAATGGCAATAAAAAAGAATTCAAAGTACTTTTTTGCCAACAGTGTAGAATGCATTATAATAATATATAAATATTATATATATATATATATATATATATATATATATATATATAAGTATGAAGTATAGTAGTAGTAGTAGTAGTAGTAGTAGTAGTAGTAGTAGTAGTAGTAGTAGTAGTAGTAGTAGTAGTAGTAGTAGTCGTAGTAGTAGTAGTAGTAGTAGTAGTAGTAGTAGTAGTATTAGTAGTAGTAGTAGAAGTAGTAGTAATAGTAGTAGTGATGGTGATATGATGGTGATGGTGATGTGATGGTGATAGTAGTCGTGTTATAAGTGTCAGTGCATAACACAATCAGTCGGAAGGTGAAAATTTTGGATTTGAATTTTTTTTTTCCATTTTCTGAAAGAATGTGCCCACCAGAGCATCTTAATATTTATTTGAAGTAAATCGGGTGATTTTTCATGAGGTTATGATCAGATGTATAGGAAAGGTATCCAGCAACTTTTCTCAAATTTCATACTTTTTCAACTTCACTATATGTAAAAATTATTTAGAAGTGAAATTAAGTTTTGATATTTCCCGAAGATGTGCAAAAATGGTTAATCATTTATGACAAGAACTCATTTTTGATAAAAATTGACCCTCTAACTACTCTAACATTTTCACCATGATTATGTCATTCACTGTAACATATATTGTTGTTTTTGTCATTTTCATTATAGATCAAAGCTTACCAAAACCTTATTCTTATACTCACATAAACAGCGTACTATTATGTGTTAATTCACCAATCTAAGTGCGTGATATCATATTTCAATTAACACGAACGCACTTCATTGAATTGTTTACAATATTATTGTCACAGAGTACAATTACCGATACTATGTTTCTTTTATAATGGGTAGAGGGGCGGAGAGTTTCTAACAATCAAAATGTAAGAGTTTTCAACTCGCGAGGAAGTGAACAAGGTTTAACTCTGCTTTAATGAAGTTATTCAAGACCCCTCTCTCGCCTCCAGAGTTAAATAGAGCAAAAATATGCACTGCAACATAGTATGTACTTTCAAAGGCGTAGATAGTCTATTTCTTATTATTTTGGCCATAAAACGTTTAGTATAAATACTGAATGATTAAGTGACCTCAATCTTGTCAATAAGTCTCAAACCTGAAATGCTATTTGGCAAGTTGAGGATTATCCAAATCACTCCATATTTGAAGTAATAATTTCCCGACCAAAAGGATAAAATGTATCTAGTCAGAAAACGGCAGAATTGTCAGTGCAGTTTAAAACAATCTAAGCCATGGGTTTCAATGGGTGTAGTTGATGATAGTTCTCGCCAAGGGTAACCTATTAAGACAATTGTAGAAGAGAATAAAATAATCATTGCTGTCCAAATTTTGTATTTGTTTTCTAACAACAGTCTACACTTTATTTTATTTCACTCTCTATACTGCACTACACAGTTCCTCTCCGCCTCCCTTTTTTGTATAATACTGAATGATTAAGTGACCTCAATCTTGTCAATAAGTCTCAAACCTGAAATGCTATTTGGCAAGTTGAGGATTATCCAAATCACTCCATATTTGAAGTAATAATTTCCCGACCAAAAGGATAAAATGTATCTAGTCAGAAAACGGCAGAATTGTCAGTGCAGTTTAAAACAATCTAAGCCATGGGTTTCAATGGGTGTAGTTGATGATAGTTCTCGCCAAGGGTAACCTATTAAGACAATTGTAGAAGAGAATAAAATAATCATTGCTGTCCAAATTTTGTATTTGTTTTCTAACAACAGTCTACATTTTATTTTATTTCACTCTCTATACTGCACTACACAGTTCCTCTCCGCCTCCCTTTTTTGACTTAATTGATTGCTCAACTTTTATAAATATCTATTGTTCTAATTTAATTCGTGCCTTCTTACAAAGGAGCATACTATTTCCTGTCCCATCAATGTTTTTGTTTATTCACCTTAACAACACCACTATCACATCGTCTCATTCGTCTGTAGTGATTCATTCATTCTGTTTTGTTGATAAAGGAGAAAACCGAAATGTCCACAGTAACTGTCTTCGTCTAATAAATTGAAGCTTATAAATTCAATACTTATCGTTATTTTAAAATCACGTTCTTTCTGCGTCTTCTTCTACACTGAAATTGGCGTTCGTGCCCGCACTGTTCGTCGGAGTTTGGTTGAAAACGGATAGAGGTCGTATAAACCTTTAATGAGACCTATGCTGAAAAGAACAAAATAATCTATACTCAATAGGCAACATCAATAAAGTGGAATTTGAATGTCCTGTTTATTGATGAAAGTCTCTTGAAGTTGGCAATAAAGATAGGATAATGCGATTTTATCATTTCAAAGGTGAATGGTAACATCCAGATACAACTGAGGAACTTTCTATCAAATAAATTGAAACAATATTACAACTACATGTTATTCCTTTCATTGAAGCTGGATAAAATAGCATTTTACAACATGACAACGCAAATAATCATCGTTCGAATGATGTTAGGTAGTATTTTAAAAGACAGTAACATCCCATGCATTGATTCTTTGCCAGTTGTTTCACACGATATGAACCCAATCAAACATATATTGGACCAAATGAAAAGATAACTATGAGCCCATCCATACACCGATAACAATGACGAACTGTTTCAAATTTGATTGCCATTTGCGAGGCCATTTCAATCGAGCGTTTTGAAATTCTGACATCTTCTATGAGATGCCGTATTCCCCGTTTAAAAGATACAGTTGGTGGTGATGTCATGTTATACGATATTAAAACTAAAATTGGCTTAATTAAAGTAGACATCTGGATCTTGTCTGAATTTTGTGTTTGTTTTTATTTTTGCCATCTTCGATTTCTCAAATATTTTCGTGGAAGAACCAGAGCTCATCTGTAAATAAAAATATTTTACTGATCTTTAATGTATCAAATTCTGAAAACAATGAAAACCTTTCAAATGGTTAGACCGGTCTATAACGTGTTTATCAGTCAAGGCTGTGAAACCAAATACAGCTCCAAGTAAGTATATACTTATTTTTGTCCAATAGTATATCTATTTCCTGATCACCGTTTTGCTCATTAGCAGCATTAGTAATATCATATCGTATTATCGTAGTCATCGTCACTATCATCATCATCATCATCTTCATCATCATCATCATCATCATCATCAACAATATCATCATCATCATCATCCTCATCATCGTCATCATCACCATTATAATCACATAACTATGGGATATTCCCTTGGCCCTTTAGGCTAGGCACTTTACACAAAGTATCTTCCCTTCACTTCACAAGGGTAGGAATGAATTCCTTACTATTAGCAGTAACGGATAATGTAAGAATGCTTGTTCTACATCAAATGTAAAGGTAGTTCTTTATAGGCTGCTAAAGGTAAATAAATGAAGGAAGCATTGTGAAGCGCAATGATCATGGCGAACCCGAGAAAATGATAAACAAAAATGATGAGAGTTTTCTTCAAAAGGCGGCACCTCCGTATTTAAGACATTAAGATATATACTTATAATATACACTTATACAGCGCTCATCAATCCACTGACAAGTGCTCTATGGCGCTTAACAATCGCTCGGACGATACACACATACACTCACGCCCACATACAGAAACTTCTCCGCATTTATTGCTCTCATCGATGCCAATGGATATATTAATTGGGTTAATGACGAAGGACAATCTGTACACAGAATTTGGTACACCTCTGTTCTAGACGATAACACTGGTGCCTATTCAATGGAGGATAGAAACAATTGTCATTAGCGCTATTTTTAAAGAATCTTACTGAGCTGAGCAACAATCAAAAGTCAAATGGCGGATTTGGCTTGTCCAAACGCACGATAATATAGATAGGTAAGCTGCAATTCTCTGTATAACCATTCAGATTGGACACTACTGAATCAAAGTAAAGTGTCGTTGAGATAAAATTATTCATTGATCCTACCTAAGACTAACAAAATACGATTTAAGTTTCCAGAAGGACTAGAATAGATAAATATTGTTTCCCTAAGTAGACAACGTTGGAGAGATTCGTGGTTAAAGTCACGTCTAGTTAACCCACACATACGTGCCCATCAGCTAAAGTGCTGAATGTCATAAACTTAGTGACTTTTTTTTTCCTGAAAAATGTGTTGGTCTGTGGCACGCTAGCTGGCTACCATTTCTGGCACCTCTCGAATCAATGAAAAAAACGTACAAAAACCAAAAATATTTCCAAGGAGTAATTTCAATTTTATGACATTTGGCACAGTGATTGTTTTTATGTGCATAGACTAGTCTACTTGTGGCATTGATATTGTATTGAAAAGGTGCGTGGAACTGTTTGAATATGGAATAGAGTTGCTAAAATGATTTCTGTAGTTATTATCATCATCATCATCATCCTCATATTATTATTATTATTATTATTATTATTATCATTATTATGATTATTATTATTATTATTATGATTATGATTATTATTATTATTATTATTATTATTATTATTATTATTATTATTATTATTATTATTATTATTATCATTATCATTAACAGTATTATTATTATTATTATTATTATTATTATTAGTATTATTATTATTATTATTATTATATTATCATTATTATTATTATTATTATTATTTTTATTATTATTATTATTATTGTAATTAATAATAATAATAATAATAATAATAATAATAATATTATTATCATCATTATAATAATAATAATAATAATAATAATAATAATAATTATTATATTATTATTATTATTATTATTATTATTATCGTTAATAGTTGTAGTAGTAGTAGTAGTGTAGTAGTAGTAGTAGTATGTAGTAGTAGTAGTAGTAGTAGTAGTAGTAGTAGTAGTAGTAGTAGTAGTAGTAGTAGTAGTAGTAGTAGTAGTAGTAGTAGTAAGTAGTAAGTAGTAGTAGATAGTAGTAGTAGTAGTAGTAGGTAGTAGTATAGTAGTAGTAGTAGTAGTAGTAGTAGTAGTAGTAGTAGTAGTAGAGTAGTAGTAGTAGTAGGTAGTAGTAGTAGTAGTAGTAGTAGTAGTAGTAGTAGTAGTAGTAGAAGTAGTAGTAGTAGTAGTAGTAGTAGTAGTAGTAGTAGTAGTAGTAGTAGAGTAGTAGTAGTAGTAGTAGTAGTAGTAGTAGTAGTAGTAGTAGTAGTAGTAGTAGTAGTAGTAGTACATCTGTTTACGTAGCAAGCCCACAAGCGATGTACGTGAAATAAAACGTTAAAACGTACACATTAACGCAACCAGTTTTGAATGATTTTCTGCTTTGTTGGATGAGCTTTGCTAAATTTATTAGATTGTCTTTCAGTATTCAATATCATAATATTACATACTAGATAGTCAGAAATTTAATTAACAGGGTGCTTGTGATTTCAATTTCCAATTTATAGATTAAAGCCGTTCAGTCAAATGTCCATCTGTTCTCATTAATTGGCAACACAACAACAAATAATTGTGACCAACATAAAAGCTATGCCAATATTAAATAAGCAAACCCCCTATTCATGGATGACTTTTAACTAATCAAGTCCCTATGTAAATAATAAATAAATAAATCCTCCATTATTACTGGCTTTTCCGTTGCTTTTTGTCGTGCTGAGCCAAGCATTTTCCAATATGTAGCTCGGTGGAAACGTTTGTTTGTTTTGTTTTTAAAGGTTTTACGGCACTTGGAAAACATTAATGAAATATTTGATTTCAATTGGCAGTATGAGAAGGCGCTACCAAAATGCGAGGCTGACACACATCTAGAACATAAAGGAGCGTAGCAAATGGGCTCCAACTCCAAATCTTGCTTTCGTGCCGGGCAAATTGTCAGATCTCGGACTCGCTAGCTCAGAAAGAGTTGGACTGAAACGCTCGGTTCAATCCATGGGAAATTGATGACGTTCTGAGTAGTATCTATGACTAAAGTAAATCAACAGGGACAGAAGTTTGGTGTCATTTTGATCGTCGGTACATGGAAGGAAAATAAACGTAATTTCACTGAAAATCAATATACGAAGGAAAAAAAAAAATTCGGTTACTTCATATCTATGGGTAATTTTCTGGAAAATCTGGCAAGAATGTTTGCCAAGGTAGAGATAATATATAGGTCTACTCGAATAATCGTACATTTTGTTTACGTCTTCTCCAATCAACAGAATGGCCATGTGCTATTTTTAAAAATAGAGCTCATGGAAATGCTCCATAGTGTGACGTCAGCAGAATAATCTATTACTAAATGGACAAGAATAATGGTCCAGACAAATCCTCATTGAGGCTCACCGTATTATGAGCAATGAGATTTGAATACCGTCTGCGGTTATTGAATATAACCTATCATAGGCTATAAAATTATCAAGAAAAAAATGAATTCAAAACATAAAGAATCAACCCAAAAAAAAAAGACTCTACCTAATTCAGTCTTGCTCTAAATGCACAAAGAGCTCGTCCTCTTGTGTCTGAATCTGTGGGGTTTCATATCATTATCATTATTACATTTATAATAATAATTGTTATTATTATTATTATTATTATTATTATTATTATTATTATTATTATTATTATTATTATTATTATTATTATTATTATTATTATCACCATTATCATTATAGGCAAGGCCTAATGATTTATTTGATCCGTCTTGAGAGGCAACCAGTCATTTATATAATATATCCGACCGCAAAGGGTGGAGAGGGCAATTGACTACTACATATATTATTATTATGAAGACATTTTTCACATCAGATTTAGTACGCAATAACCCCTTCTTCCCCCACCCAACCCCATCCATCCCTCACCCATCCGTCGTTCGATTACTATTTGGTGATTTGGAACTTGATTATGATATAGAAATGGTCGAAAGTGCGTTGCGATGTACGAATGAGAAAAGAAGATAGTGCGATAGATACTGTCTGTTTCCAGCTTTTTAAAAAGTGAATATATTCCTATTCTACTCAGCACCTGGCTAAATAAAGACGTATTTTATCATTCAGTGTGTTATAAAAAAACAATGGAAAATAAATAACCATTACAAAATAGCTCATTATTTATCACAATACCAATGGCATCATATAAAACCGAGTATGACCAGGTATCTATAATACTAATAATTATAATAGTCTTTTCCCCACACTGCCCATCTACGCATCATCATAATCACTACCCTCATTTGCTTACTTGGTGGCCAGTGGCCATTTGCTTCGTTACCCTGATTACCCTTGCTTCCCCCGTAAACGAATATAGATCCCCCCCCCCCCCCCAACACCACCAAAACTCCGGGTATTTCTTATGTCAATAATCTTCCTTTCACTGCTGCTCTCTTACCAAACACATTGTTTTCATTTTGGCCAGACTTTTACTTCCGATGACTATCGATTTAAATGACTCTCTACTTGCTAAAAAAATTAGGCTTAAACCTGATATTTCAAAGAAGTAGATTTAATTTTTGTTGTTGTTGGCTAATTCAGGTTTATTTTAATCGATCTATAGATTTTAATTAAGAGTTTCATGGCAAAAAGTTTCAACATGTGATTTGTCAAAGTTTCGCAGTTCTGATCTCACCTGCAGAATGGACCTACGTTTTTGGTGTAAATCTGGTGATATCATTAATCGTTCAGGGTGAGCTAGATTGGTTGCTTTGTGATAAAAGCTGAATTGTTGGTTTAAAAGGTGAATGCCATAAAATCTAACGTAAAGCTTTCAACTGTGATATATATTATATAGCTTTGTATTAGGATGCATGTCAAAAGTAACCTTTGACTTGCTTTTATTATATTTCTTTCTTACCTTGGAAAGACCCCCATCCTTTGTCGACCAATCATATTTTCTCACTTTTTCTAGAATATGGGGTAATTTGGAACATGTTTCAATGGATATAAATTACATATAATGTAAAACATATATGTCAACCTTCATAACAACAAACTTTAAAAATCCAAGAGCATTGAAATTGTATTACTTGCAAAACCACTCCGGCGGTGGCTAGTAACGATAAAGATGAAGCAGTAGTAGCAGAATTAGAGGTAGTAGTAGTAGTAGTAGTAGTAGTAGTAGTAGTAGTAGTAGTAGTAGTAGTAGTTGTAGTAGTAGTAGTAGTAGTAGTAGTAGTAGTAGTAGTAGTAGTAGTATAATAGTAGTAGTAGTTGTAGTAGTAGCAGTAGTAGTAGTAGAGAAGAAGAAGAAGAAGAAGAAGAAGAAGAAGAAGAAGAAGAAGAAGAAGAAGAAGAAGAAGAAGAGGAGGAGGAGGAGGAGGAGGAGGAGGAGGAGGAGGAGGAGGAGGAGGAAGAAAATGAGAAATTGAGTTATATATGCCTCCAAGAAGGCATTGATAGTGGAAACAAATTGTTACCAATATATTTTGACATTTCATAAACATCAGATGTGTTGTTTAATTAGAAAGTAAAAATCAAATATACCTAACTCAAATTTTTATTAAGGGCGATTCTGGTTGGCATCCGCTATTAAAAGTAGCCCTTCAGAGCCATTTGGCCAATGGAGCAAGAGTTTTTCCTAGTTTCTATAGCGTGAAAAGGACAATAGCAATTGGTTGCTACTCTTTGGATAGGACGCTAGTTCTTTCCGCCAGATCTAACAGACCCAATCACTGCTGGGTGGAAAGTGGGGTCAGAAAAAAATCTCGGCTACACCCGGGATCATTCTCGGTCCCCCTGTTGTGAAGTGAGTGCTCTACAGACTGAGCTGTCTTGACACCCCCCCCCCCCCAACCCCCGCATCCTCTACAGTTGCTTTTTTTAATTCTTATTGAACTCCCATAACATAATATCATAAATCGAACTTAGGAAATCGTGCGGCTATGTGGTCTTGTGATATGACACTCGCTTTCGGATCGGAAGGTCCTGGGTTCGAGCCTCGCATTGTTGAGTCCTTGGAAGAGGTTCTTTACTCAAATTCTCTCACAGTACTCAGGTGTATATTGAGGACCTGGCTGAAAAAAAAATGGTAATATCGCCTAAAAGGCTTCATGTCCCGTCCGCAATGTTAAATGTTGCTGTTGACCAGGGACCCCTTCTAAAGTGCTTTGGGCACGTTTAGTGGAGATTGTTCTATATAAAAGCCTATGTGTTTGTTTACAGATTTTGTCGGATAATACCATGAATCTTGTGAATTGGAGAGCTCTTGCTATACGTTGCTATACGTTGTATTTTCACTTTTTAGATAAAAGGATTATATAAATAGAAACCAAACAGGAAACACAGACAAAGATACGACAAAAATACAGAAAAATATCAACCGATTAAATGTATAAATTCCATTCAAATATCAACAACCGTGTTTCTTATAAACGAATTCACAACTGTTCTGAGTTACTTTGTTGAAGCAAAACAAGAAACCAATTTCCAGTGACAATCATTGCTTCAGACGTGAAGTTTCCCATGCACGGCGCATCATATTATTAATCACCATTCCTCAATATAACCAATTCATCTGGGAATAACCTTTTGATTTCTCATCGCGATTAACGGAGTCCTTGTCGAAAGAATGTTTCCCCGGGATTGATGAATGTACAAAGCATTGTTAACCAGTTGACTGCCGTACTCTGGAAAAACGCTTATTAAAAAGTTTAGCCAGAAAACTTGTCCTTCAAATATTGACCGATTTAAATGACCATCATCTTGGGAAAAATTCTTAAACCTGAGACTTCGCGAAGTCCCAGGTTTGAAAGTTTTTCCCAAGATGAGGGTCATTTAAATCGATCGATATTTGAAGGACGAGTTTTCAGGCCAAATTTTGTAATTCTTGTCTTTCCAGAGTATGGCAGTTAACAAGTTAATTAACTCTGTTCGTTTTAATGAAAAGTATTGATCACTGAATAATTGTGGTAATTTTTTTCGTTCGATAATTTCTATTTTATTCATTAATGAAAACAAATATGCAGATTTATGTCGCGATTTCCTATCTACTGTTTTCTACATCTCGTAGCTGTTTCCTGGCTTCCTGTCCGCTATAGGATTGATTACAAAATTGTTTTATGAGTCTTCAAATGCCTAAACAATTTAGCCCCTTCTTTATTTTACTGAACTTATAAACCTTAAGCCTTGAACCACAAGCCTTCGGTCATCCAGCAACACCAGTCTGTACGAAAAGGCAAGTTAAGATCGTTATTATTATTATTATTATTATTATTATTATTATTATTATTATTATTATTATTATTATTATTATTATTATTATTATTATTAGTTATTAGTATTATTAGTATTATTAGTATTATTATCATTATTATTATTATTATCATTATTATTATTATTATTATTATTATTATTATAATTATTATTATTATTATATTATTATTATTATTATTATTATTATTATTATTATTATTATTATTATTATTATTATTTATTACTTTAGCAGGACATAATAATGTGAATAAAGGGATCAAGAAGACGTGTGAAATCTCCTGGACGTAGCCTAAGTTACATTAAAATACATAACGATGATAAATTGCCGATAGAAGCTACATGTGATAACTTCATCCAGGTGTCATATTTGTCATCAATCAAAACAATATTCCATCACAATCCGGGCGGCAAACATGGCTGAAATTAAACTTTCTACAAATGATTGTATCGGGACAAGAAAAAACAATGCCGCATTTTTTTTTTTCTCAATAAAACAGATCGGGTAAAGAAGACGAGGGGCTGCAAGACAAATATTTTGTGTAAACTAATGACGTAATCACACAATTTCAAGCTTTTTAATGAGGAACTTGTACAATAACTCTGTCATATCAATTAAATGGGACATGTTTTTGTCAGAACAAATAATCTATCGGCGAAGGCATTATCGTTTTTTCCCTTCTCCATAATGCATTTCTATGCGAAATAAGAGGATGGATGGATGGATGGATGACGATAATGATGATGATGATGATGATGATGATGATGATGATGATGATGATGATGATGATGATGATGATGAAGGGAGGATGAGGAAAAGGGAAGGGTGAAGGGAGATATGAAGAGAAGAGGACTGGGCGATCTTTTAAAACAAATTTGGGAGACAAATCATTCATTTCACATCATCAATATAATAAGCCAACGGCTAAACACGTTGTAATAATTGGCATGCATGGAAAGCATGAGTCAAAGTAAATACGAAGGTTTTAGATGCTGTGGACTGTAAAAAGTAACACAAAAATGAATATTATTCTACCGTCTCTCCCAAAATAGTAACGCGTAATGATATCAAGTATACAATAATAATGTATGACGTCAGATTATAAACATTTTCGCGAATTTCACTAAAATTAGATTTTTGAAAAAAGAAGTATCATCTAAATATTTTTGAAAATGTCTTTTCCTTAGAATGACGAAATCAAAATGGATTGAAGGGTAAAATAACAGATTTATTACACTCTTGTCTTTTCGAATTCGAACTTTGTTCCCAATGCCCACTCTCAAGCTCGTGCAGAGGTTGGGAACACGTCCGGATTTCCAAAAAGCAAGAGTGTAAGAATCGTATATTAACAGCTTCAAATGATGAACAAAAGATGAACGAAATACCCAACAGCACTGTTTTATACACATTTTTCCAGATCTTTAACTCTTACAAAACACTCTTTTTTTTATTTTGGACAGAAATGTGTTACTGCAAATATTGATCTATTAGAATGACCTTGAACTTGTCAAAAAGTCCCAAACCATAGAAGAGTGCGGTCATCTGTATGTTATCGACTAAATCTCTCATTAGAAAATTCACCTACTGCTTTATTTGTCAAAACAGTAGAACTAACTAACAAAAACTACTAAGTAGAATGTTGGGCATTTGAAAATTGTGGGCATTTTTCATGAAATGGGTCGTTTTGTTTTTTCATGTGTTCAAACCCTTTTGATAAGATGAGAGAATTTTTTTTGACTAAATCGATCCTTTCTAAATTCAATTATTATCCGACGTCAATTTTTGAATAGACGTTTATTTGAACTATTAAAGTTGGAGTACAATGTATGATATGTTTTTGAAATTGCAACAATACTAATACCTAAACTATTAATTTATGAATATTATGAAAATTTAGAAAGATAAGAAAGGCAAGTGGGCTTCAATGTAGTTTTTCAGTGAGCCCAATCTAGGAACCCACAAGAGTATATATATATATATATATATATATATATATATATATATATATATATATATTATATATATATATATATATAATATATGTATATGTATATGTATATATATATATATATATATATATATATATATATATATATATATTAGGGGATCGAAAGAAAAAAAGAGAGAGAAGAAGAGGGGGAGGGGGAGGGGAGGGGGGGGGGGAGTGGAAGTATGAAGAGAGAAAACTTCTTTTTTTTTTTGAATTGCCTGATTGTACAGTTATTGGATGGGCCATTAAAACTGTATTCCAAAAAAGGAAAGACTACCTAATGAGCGATTTACTTAGAATAGACATCAACACCCCCCCCCCCCCCTCACACACACCCCCCCCCCCCCTTCACACCCTTATGCATCACGAGTGTCGAAAGATAGAAATAATCACTACTAATCCTCACGCCTAAACACAATGACTTTTTCCTGTATTTGTTTACATTCTTTAGTAGTCATTCAGAAACATTGATCTCATAGTGCCGGAGTTTATCCCAGTTCCTATAGCGTTAAATGGACAGTATCAGTTCCGTGCTACTTTTTGGATAGGACGCTAGTCTATTGAAATTGGAGTACAATTTTATATTTGTTTTGAATACTGCATCTTTAACAGTATTTATTAGTTTATGAATAATTTGAAAATTAAGAAAGATACGGAAAATACGTGGGCTTCAAGGCAGTATTTAAGTAAGCCCAATTTTAGGAAAACATAAAAACAGATTCCCACAAAAATAGATGTACATACGCATGTCATACCAGAGAGAGAAAGAGAGAGAGAGAGTGAGGGAGAGAGAGAGAGAGAGTGAGGGAGAGAGAGAGAGAGAGAGAGAGAGAGAGAGAGAGGAGGGGGGAGAGAAAGACATAGAGCGAGAGAGAGAGAGAGAGAGATAGAGTCAGAGAGAAAGAGAGAGAGAGATGGGGGAGGGGCGGGAGGAGGGTAGAGAACCTTTTGGATTGAATAGCCGGATTGTACAGTTATCGGATGTGTCATTAAAACTGTATTCTAAAAACAGACTAATGAGCGATTTTCTTAATCTCAACACCATCACCATCACCACCACCACCATCCATGAGTGTCGAAGAATAAACACTATCACTCTAATCCTCCTCCTATTAATTCACGCCACAACACTTTCTCAATAACTTTTTCCTGCATTTCTTAATGTTCTTGAGTAGTCCTTTAGGGATATTGGGCCCATAGAGCCGAAGTTTATTCGGTTTCTATAGCGTTAAATATACTTTAGCAATTGCCGGCTACTCTTCGGATAGTACTTTCCTCCAGATCTATCAGACACAGCTACCCAATATTACTTGCTTTAGACACTTTTTAAAAAAACTCTGCCTCTCACTGAATAAACATCGTCATCGTCGACATCATCGCTATTACCATCACTACCACCACAGTCATGGTCGTCATCCTCATCATCATCATTATCATCATCATCATCATCATCATTCTCGTCTTCGTCATCGTTAGCTTAAGCATAGCTATGATCATCACCATCATCCAGATGGGGTTTGCTTGTATTTTGTTGGGGTGTTTTTGTTGTTGTTGTTGTTGTTGTTTTGTTTTGTTTTCTGTGGAGGGGGAGGCGGGGTTCATCTTATTTTGTTTTTTAGCACATCCACACAGTTATAAATGATTTATTGATTTTTGTTTAGATAGACTGTTATATGATTATGTTGGTTTCGTTAATTGAAAATTCTAGATTTTGTTTTATGTTATTGACAAACTGCCTAAAACCAAACGTGGAATCTTGCATCTTATCATCAAGAGGGCAACGTGGCTCATTAGTACGGTCTTTGCTTCGTACCCTACAAGTACCGAGTTCGAATTTCGCTACTTTCTGTGGCCTTGAGCAAGTCACCTCGCTCTAGCTCAGTTTGCGGCGCTGCACTGCGGCTGACGCCTGAGTTATTCCACTCTTGGAATAGACCCTAGAGACAAATTTCAACTTTGTGACGAATAAAGGGAATTATATTTTATTTTATTTTTAATTAGTTTGAGTCTTTGACTACAGTGGGCGCGGCTATGTGGTCTTGAATGAAGTATGACAAGCCACGTCAGATATGAGCGGCGCATAGTTGAGTCCTTGGAGAAGGCTCTTTAATTACATTCTCTCGCCTTACCTGGTCGTTGTCTCTGGCGGAAAAAAAGAAGAAATAAATCGACTTACAAGCGTCTTGTCTTGTTGTACATGTTTCGTGTTGCTGTTGGCTAGGGTCCCCTTGTAAATCGCTCGGGGCACGTTTAGTGAATATTGCGCTACATTAAATGCTCTAGTTGTTAGTTTTTAAAGTGGAGAGCTCGAACGATATTGTCGTATTTACAGTGTAACAATTGTAATAAAATGCTTGATTTTATCTTTGCATGTTTGACTGCAGCAATAAGTAATTGGTGTCACTAAGAAAATACAACAATAAAAAAAGCTAAAAAGCAAAAGTGAAAAATGATCGGACAACAGTGATGTTTGGAACGAAAAGAAGAACACAGAGAGTATGAAAACCTGAAAAAGTGTGTATGATACTGTGCTAGATAAAGCAGTGAGAATAATACAAGAAAAACATCCCCCAAAATCGAATAATAATAATAATAACATATTAATAATAATGATAATAATATGATAATAATAATAATAATAATAATAATAATAATAATATAATAATAATAATAATAATAAATAATAATATAATAATAATAATAATAAGGGAAAAAACCTTGTGCAAATGGACGAAAATTCTATTTTCACCGGGGGCCTAAATAATCACTGCCAACGTCGAATGGTAAAAATTTTTTTCCGCTGAATACACTTAATTGAATAACAAATGCTATATTCAATTGACATTATTGTTGACCATGAGTCTAATAGAAGGGATGTATCTGTATAAACACGAACTAAACTGGCTGACGTCACAGTCAAATCAAGTCAGCGAGACTGACCTTCACTTTTTACTCTTTATTCTTCGTGCTGGATCGAACTGTTCCAAACAGCATGCGATCAGAGTACGAAGTAAAAGTCAAAACATGACCAGATTTATAATGAGTTTCTCCTCGAAATACATTATTATGCTCGTTGGAGAAGGGCGGTGATGGAGATATTGGCCATCTATAGCGTGACCTTCGTAAAGTTATGGCCTGATACCGTAGCCATCGTTATGTTATAGCCTGAAACTGAAATCCAAAAGGACTGGCAGTTTGACGTCATTATTTGGTTTTTGCACCGCTTAGTGAGTTGTCGTTAGTAGAACTCATGGAAACAAGTTATTTTATTGGTTGAACTATTGAATACAACTCACGATTTGTTTTCTTTTGTGGCAAAAGACTGGCATTTTGACGTCATTTTTTGGTCAGTATCAGGCCATAACTTTACGAAGGCCACGCTGATACTGACCAAAAAATGACGTCAAAATGCCGGTCTTTTGCCACAAAAGAAAACAAATCGTGAGTTGTATTCAATAGTTCAACCAATGAAATAACTTGTTTCCATGAACTCTACTAACGGCAACTCACTAGACGGTGCAAAAACCAAATAATGACGTCAAACTGCCAGTCCTTTTGGATTTCAGTATCAGGCTATAGATAGAATGCGCTTGGCCAAGGAGTTCACAACATTGCCATCCGGAAGTATAACGGACCAACACACAAACTCTGTGTAACCATGAACTTTTATAGTCTGGTTAATACAGTTCAGTGAGAACAACTCACAAACGCGGATGGCAAAAACCAGAACAAAGGCCTGAGTGACGTCATCTGCATACTATCTATAGATAGTTCGAAGATGACGTCACTCAGGCCTTTGTTATTGTTTTTGCCATCCGCGTTTGTGAGTTGTTCTCACTAAACTGTATTAACCAGACTATAAAAGTTCATGGTTACACAGAGTTTGTGTGTTGGTCCGTTATACTTCCGGATGGCAATGTTATGAGCTTCTTAGCCAAGCGCATACTATCTATAACATAACGATGGCTACGTCTATAGTCTGGATAATACAGTTAAGTGAGAGTTACTCATAAACGCTATCCGCGTTTATAAGTAATTCTCACTAAACTGCATTAACCAGACTATAAACGTTCAAGGTTACACATTGTTTTGAGTGTTGGTCCGTTTTACTTCAGGGTGGCAATGTTGTGAATTTCTGAGATAAGCGCATACTATCTATATCGCTGTCTCCGGTTTAAGGTTACACATTGTTTTGTGTGCTGGTACGTTATAGATAGTATGCGCTTGGCTAAGAAGCTCATAACATTGCCATCCGGAAGTAAAACGGACCAACACACAAATCTGTGTGTATCCATGAACGTTTATAGTCAGGTTAATACAGTTCAGTGAGCATTACTCATAAACGCGGATGGCAAAAAACAATAACAAACACATGAGTGACGTCATCTTCGAACTATCTATAGATAGTATGCAATCAGGCCTTTGTTATTGTTTTTGCCATCCGCGTTTGTGAGTTGTTCTCACTAAACTGTATTAACCAGACTATAAAAGTTCATGGTTACACAGAGTTTGTGTGTTGGTCCGTTATACTTCCGGATGGCAATGTTGTGAACTCCTTGGCCAAGCGCATTCTGTCTATAATCGGTTGGCGGATGTTATGAGCTTTTTAACTAAACGCGTAGCATCAATATTTGTCCGAGCAAGCTTGAGGGTGTGTCACAAATCCCGCTTTTTGATTGGTCAAAATCTACTCGTTAATCATTGGACGCCATATATTCTGAATCATCTTTGTCAAAAAGAAGTATCAAGCGAAAGATTTTAATAAATGGCAAATTAGGCGGGGAGACACGCAGCGTTTTGAGTACAGCAATCATTCTACATTGAGTTCATTCCAGCGCCAAGCATATAATATCAATATTATGACGCCTGTTTGTTTTGTCTTGTTTTTGTTGTTGATGTGTTTGGGGTTTTTTGGTTTTTTTTTGGTTTTTTTTTTTGTGTTTTTTTGTTTTGTTTCTCTTTTTGTTTGTTTGTTGTTATCGTTCTTAGCTTGGCTATTTCATGGAATGTTCATTGTGTCAATGCTACAAGATAAAGCATTATCGCTGTTCTTGTTTTCTGAAAACAATTCAATATAAACGGAAAAGAATCTCTAGATTAATATAACAACAACCCATGAACCGACATCAATAATTTATAATTAGTCCAAGGACATAATATAAAAGAGGGACGAGAGACGCTGCCACTGTTTCATGGCAGGCTTTTGAAAGAAAAGATGCAGAACTCTAAAGAGATGGGGATAGTTTACCTGATAATCGAACGCGCTTTAACAAAAAGAAAATCAAATAAAAAGAAAATATTGTAATAGCGCGCGTCAATGGATTATTCCTGGACTTGGTTTTGCTGGGCAAACAATACAAGACAGAGCTTTGTAAACAAGCCGGGCCCAGTTTTAACCCGTTGTTGGAACTCGTTCCAAAAACACATGCGCATATCTTTCGCGCATATCTTTCGACCTAGATATTTCTCTCTAACCTTGCTGCGCATTGTCAATAAGATGTTGTTTGAGCTTTCCACGATTTGTTAGTTGGGTTTTTTTGGCATTAAAAGTGCAAAGCAATCGCCTGTAACGCATAATACTTTCAATTCTGTATCAGCGTCATAACCAAAGGGTGACAAGCAATGGTAACTTCATGAAAACAAAAACAAATGGTTTCCGGCTCTAGGGCTATTCGAGCACTTTTGTTGAATTGAATCGGGAGGTTAGATCTACCAACTCTTAAATAGCACGGATAACAAACAAAAAATCTCAATAAAATTGTCTCCACCGACATAAAGAAGACTCCCGATTTCTAGAGTGACAATTAAATCACCTTCCCGTCACTTAGAACCACAGCTCCCATTCATTCGCTCTATCCTTTTTGGTGTGCGTTATTGAAAATCACCTGTCAATTATAACCTAAATCCTCTGCAGGGTGAGAATCGATTTTACTTTAACATGACACCATAATTGAATTTTCATCAAGAAAGTAAGCAATGGCGATCTGTCTAAGGTTTAATCATATCTCGCGTGGCATCACTGATAATAGTTTCTTGGTGAAAAACTGTAAGGTTCGCAATAATGGCAGAATGAATAATGGAGAAACAATTATTATGGAAAGGACATTCAGTTTCGCCATTAACGAGTTAAGCCGCTGAAGAGTTTGGAGTCTGTCGGATTTGAGAGTAAAACAAATTTTCCTATGCCAATATTATGGTGAGAATTGAGGCTATGCGGTCTAGTGGTATGACACTCGCCTTCGGATTGGAAATTCCTGAGTTCGAATCCTCTTCTGGGCGGCGCATAGTTGAGTCCTTGGAAAAGGCTCTTCACTCACATTCCCTTAGCGTAAAATGAGGACCTGGCCGTTAATAGCGTTGTCTCTGTCGAAAAAAGAAATGTAATATCGCCTAACAGGCGTCATCTCTCGTCCTACATGTGAAGTATTGCTGTTGGCTTGGGACACCTTGTAACTCGCTTTGATCACGCTTAGTGGATATTGCGCTATTTAAATGTTCCATTAAAAATCGGCGATTTTATTCGGTTTCACCATACTAAATGCCTTTCACAACAGCCTCCATTTATCAAGGCTCTTCATTTCTTTAGCAAAGTTGGGTTTTTTCTACACCAGTTCACAAAGGTATATTTTGAAGACGATCGACCAACTTATTATTATGCGTGGGAATAATGTTTCGGTTAGCAATTCTTTAGTTTTTGTAAATTCATAAATTAATTATAAATAGAATTTATAGTCTATGCGTTAACGGTTAAAACCGTCTAAGAATTGGATTGGCAATAGGACAGAGACTTTATAAGTACGGAAGGAACGACTCCTATAAAAAAATACACCGAGATAAAAACCATCTAGTAACTGGTAAACAGCAAATAGTCATTTTAATAGATCGATATTTGAAGGATGAATTTTCTGGCCAAAATTGTAAAAAAAAAAATGTGGGGGGGGTTTTCAGAGTACGGAAGTATAGAAATAAGGTTTACTGCTACCATTGGCATGATTTTCTGGACATGACCTTTAGTCTTGTTATACATGAGCTTCTGGCTTACGTTGACTAAATGGCTTTTAAATTTTTGACAGTAAACTTCTACTTCGTACTCCGATGGTTAGAATGACCTCCAACTTGTTAAAAACATTTAAACCCAAGAGGTCTTTAAAGTTTGATTATTTGGTGGCCATTTCAATATAAAGAATAAAAGTTGCGTGGTCAAAATGCGGTAATTAATTTGTCAACCATTAATTTTACCATCAAGGAAAAACACATTTTCAAAATTATGGGCAGACAAAAACTGATGTTTCAAATATTGATCGATTAAAATGACCCTCATCGTGTCAAAAACTCTCAAATATGGGACCTCCTTGATGAAGTGCCAGGTCGTATGATGATTGTCAAAATTAAGGCCGTTTCAATCTATGATATTTGTGGGACGAGTTTTCTTGTCAAAATTCCAAACATGTGTTTTGTTTTGTTTTGTTTTGTTTTTTTTTCAAAGTACGACAGTAATGTTATATCTATACCAACATTTACTTATATATAATCTGGTAATAATCCAAAGTGTTATGGTCTTGTTTTGGATGCGTATGTAGGCTACACGTATATCCTGTCACGTTCCTACTAGACGTTACGAAACATTTTAATCACATAGACAATGCTTTAAAGAGCGACCTTTTAGTTGATCATCCCGTTTTCGGAGTCACTGACTTTAACCATTAGGCATTCTTTGATTATTATTCTTTTATAACTCTAATCGTGCACGAAACTCAAATGAGAAAAGAATAACATGTTGAGGATGGATTGATAAAATAGCGATCGATCAAAAAGACGGCAGAGCATGGGAGAAAAGTAAAGGAGAGAGAGAGAAAGAGAGAGAGAGAGAGAGAGAGAGAGAGGGGGGGGAGAGAGAGAGGGGGAGAGAGAGAGAGAGAGAGAGAGGGAGTAAGAAATTGAGAGAGAGAGAAAGAGAGAGAGAGAGAGAGAGAGAGAGAGAGAGAAAGAGAGAGAGAGAGGTAATTTCCTTTCCTCAAATCCAACTATAATATTGTTGATGAAGGAAACGCTCGAATGTGTCAGCAGATTATTGAAAGATGATAATATTTCAAGGTACATCCAAGTATTTGCATGTAAATAAAGTTGTTTGTTTTTTTTTTGTTTTTTGTTTTTTTTTTGTTGTTTTTTTTTTGTTTTAGTTTTTTGTTGTTTTTTTTGTTTTTTTTTTTTTTGTTTATTGTTCGTTTGTTGCTTGTTTTTGTTTGTTTTGTTTTGTTTGGTATTTGGTGGGGGGGTTTTGGGGGGGGGGGGTCGTTTTTTTTTTTTTTTTTTGTTAGTTTTTTATGTTGTTTTAGCACAAACTTATATTAATATTTTGAGAAACCAATCATAATTATTTTGATTTTGGTTATTGACATCTTTATTATAGATCTATTATGACTCTGGATGTCTAACTGATTCCATTTTTATTTTCAAAACGTAAGGGCTGTTTTGACACAGGGTTTTACAACTTGAAATCTGACTATTAATAACCTGTAATTATATATTTGACGCACTAAAAATAGATGCAAAACAAAAACTTGTTTTATATTTTTCTTCCTTTGAAAAAAATATTATATACATATTCGTTTTTGTTTCACGCTAATTCAGTTTGCTAGCTGAAGCAGCCGAGTTCTTACTAAAATGAAACAATAACGGTTTTTTAAAAAATGGCACAAATTCATTATTCTTCACATTTTCAGACAGCTGTTTATAGAATAGAAAGTAAATAAAACTCATTGTAAGGTTAGTAACTTGCCCTCCCAATATCTTTTGCTGTATCTGATCTCCAATAGTATCTTAATAGGGCGTCACCACAATAAATCTGTGTTTTGTACTCTCAAACTTTTGCAAACTTTTCACTTGCAAAACATCGATGAATTCATCTTAAACCATAACATTATGTTCAAGTAGCCAAACCAAGAATGATCTAACCCAGCGTCCAGACAAGATTCTTTCTTCTCCTGGATCGACGTCTCCAACTTAGCCATACGCTAAAAACTATTACTCACGTTAAAATAAATAGAATTTTCAACTGGGACCAATTTAAGCCAGAAATCAAATCCGTGTAAAAATTCAATTTCACTTTTTTAAGCTTGTAAGATTTTTAAAATAGTCCATCATCTCATTTTGTCAAAACTCTCAAACCTGGAACTTCAAAAAAGTCTAAAAAACAAACAAAACAACACTGTTGGAATAATCGTCAACATTTAAACCTCTAACTAAAGGCATTCCTAGACATAATTCTTCCCTTAGCATGTCAAGATTAGACATAACATTATGGCCATCAAGACATGTATTATCAGAATTTTGCTTTTTTTTCAGTCACCTTCCAACTAATGAGTTGTTGAGGTTAATACGTCAGACGCTATTACAGGATCATTATAGATTATTCCAACCGACTCTTGAAAAGAATTTCAACCTCGCAAATTATACATTAAAGCAAACAAATACCCTCCCCCCCCCCCCCCCCCCCCCCCCCAATAATAAAAAAACAACTCAAGTTTAAGTCGATTGGCACGATAGTCACACAGTAATCTTCTATATTGGAAGATTCAAAATTCAAATCTCAGTGGAATTAGCTAATTATTTTGATAAATGACGTCTACAAGATCAACGCCACGCGATTTTTCTTAAATTATTATATTTAAGAAAGGTCTTGAATCTCAATTGAACAGGGTAAATATTTTAATGATATATATATATATATATATATATATATATATATATATATATATAAAGAGAGAGAGAGAGAGAGAGAGAGAGAGAGAGAGAGAGAGATAAAGAACTGAGTAAACAGCTACTATAAAAAAGTAATATCTTAGAGCCTCGAGAGTAATGAGGCAAGGAGGTAATCACATATTTGTAGCACGAAACAAGCCTCTGTCATGCGCCATCCTACCATATTCAGTCATTGGCTTATTCATCCATTCGCTGACATCTGGTGGCCATCTTCTTCTTGGTCTCCCTCTCCCTCTTTTACCCTCCAGAATACCCTCTAGATTGCCCAAATTAATCTCGGACATTGTTCTGGTCAATTGGGCAATGTGGAAATTTCAACAAATGGGAGAGCGACCTTGGTCAATATAATGTTCCAATCCAGTCATCAGTAAGACAAAATCTGGTTACTCGATTTAAAACCACAAAATAACTCTAGATAATGGCTTTGAAAATGATAATGGAATAAAAATGAAGTAGCTACTTGTAACCAAAAAGTGCCGGTTCAAGGTAATTTTATTATTATTATTATTATTATTATTATTATTATTATTATTATTATTATTATTATTATTATTATTATTATTATTATTATTATTATTATTATTATTATTATTATCATTCTATTCAATCTTTCTTGTGCGGCTATGTGGTCTCGTGGTATGACACTCGCTTTCGGATCGGAAGGTCGTGGATTCGAGCCTCGAGTTCGACGCATAGTTGAGTCCTTGGAGAAGGCTCTTTACTCACATTCTCTCACCGGACTCGGGTGTAAAACGAGTACCTGGCCGTTAACAGCGTTGTCTTTGTCCAAACAAAAATTTGTAATATCGCCTAACAGGCGTCATGTCCCGTTCTAAATGTTACGTGTTGCTGTTAGCCATGGACCCCTTGTAAAGCGCTTTGAGCACGTTTAGTGGATATTGCTCTATATAAAGCTCAAGTTTTTTTAGTTTGTTTTTTTTTTTTTTGTTTTTTGTTTTTTGTAATATCGCATGCGCACAACTTTAAAGTATCACCAATCTTTTGACATCAATAAAGAAAATCTCACTGCAATACAAAGCCTGGAAAGACAATAAGCCCTCCACAAAATTTACGACCAATAACATTGCTTAACGCCATTAGAAAGACACTCAGTGATAACGATGGGCAAATTAAGACCATTCGTCGAAAAGTAGGAACTTTCAAGCTTGGAGGAAGAC
>NC_088360.1:86612212-86624712 GCF_034508935.2 Berghia stephanieae | reverse complement strand
AAAATACTACCAAACAAAGTCATTAACGCATTTTTCATAACGTCATGACAATGTAAAATATAATGAATGACCACCAACAACGATTGGATTCAATAGTCTGATGCCACGTCGCCCATAAACGGCGAGCAGCGTGGTTCTATACAAAAACAATCGGTACTTTTTATTCTTCATGCTGGCAAAAACGTTTCATATATCATGTGTTCAGAATGTATAAGAGTCAAAACATGATCATATTTATAATGCTTTTCTCCTCTGGATACAATTTTCAGTTACTAAGTTACTATGCGCCATTACGAGGGAAGTGACTACATGACTGTTGAAGCCTATTCACACTGTGTTAAGCAGGGACCTCAAACACAAACTGTCATCATAAAACTGATTCTGCGGATGACCTTCTGTTTCTAATATATATGGCAAAAGACCGTGAAAGGTGAAGGGATCTCACACAGAGGACAGAAGAGACAGCCGAGGAGTCCCACTTGTAAGGATAGGAGACGAAAGGCGCTTAGTCAGTTAGTCATGTATAAACCTTGACCTTTAACATTGAGCAATATCCTATAAATGTGCTCATAGCGCTGAAGAAGGGGTTCTGAGTGAATAGCAAGTGTAGCATATAGGGCGAAACATGCCGCCGGGAAGACGTGATTATTTCTTTTTTTTTTTCCCGTCAGTTGCTCATTTAAACATGAGTGTAGTGAGAGAATAATATAATAAATTGAATCATTGGAATAGGCTCGTTACTCATATTATGAGTAAAGAGCCTATTCCAATTATTCAATTTTGTGCCACAGAAAGTGGGACATGAGCCAAGAACATTCAGGTTCGAAGGCGAGTATCATACCACTAAAGCACAAGGTAACAAGGTAGCACAAATAATTTTGGTCCATTTCCATTAAGCAATATTGTCGAAATAATTCACAGACTGCCACGGTTACATTGTCTATAGAAAGCTGTAGAGGAACCGAACAGAGTTTGTCCTTGTCTGAGTCCGCTGCACTAATAATAATAATAATAATAATAATAATAATAATAATAATAATAATAATAATAATAATAATAATAATAATAATAATAATAATAATAATAATAATAGATGACACTTGTATAGCGCATTTTCAAAATTGTATAATGCTCAATGCGCTTTACATGCATTTCTTGTGTAACAACCCACAAACACACCCACAAAGACAAACACGAGCGCGCTAGCGCGTGGACACTCACGCACGCACACAATTTAATATTCACACATAGGGTTATAATCACTGGTAGTCGGTCTATTGAGCGAAGTTGTTTTGTGCCGCCCTATATTTTTCAAATTTAGCAGATACTGCTTTTCGTCTCAATTTTTGCATATGCTGCTTTTCGTTAACACTCGCGCATCTCGGGTACTGTACGAAGGTTGTGCATCATCACAGACGGCTCTCTTTTTCTTGTTGCCCCAAGCGATGCGAGATGACGTGCGACAATGAGCAGAGGGTGGGGTATGGGGGCAACCATGAGCCAAAAAGTCAACAGGCCGCCAAAGTATTTTATATAAAAGACGGTTTTCTTCTGTTTTTAAACCACTTTTACCCACCTCCCCCCCCCCCCCCCCCCCCCCCCCCACAAATAACTGATACTCATTACTGCGAAAATAACTAGGCCAGGCCGGCAAATTTAGTTATGCACACCTTGGGGTCTGACTTGGGAGAAATCAAAACCATATCAGTTTTATCATTGGAAGAACAGGTTTGTTGTAGCTGTAATCAAACGATACGGATGAAGAATATGTCAATAAATATAGATCTTATGCTATTCGTTTTGCTCAAATAGATTTTATTCATCAATACGAATATTACACAAATCATTCACCGCGTAGAGCCCCGTGATGCTATAAATAAGAATCCCAGTCGAGGCGACCAAAAGAGATAGGCAGAGCCACCGCGCATGACCCACTTTCTCTGCTGGGCTTAGTTCTGCGCACAGACTACCAATTAGCCACTCCCACGCCTCGTTCTGAAAAAAGTCCGCGAAATTAAAGGGGAGGCAAGAGAAAATCAGCTGATCGTTAAAATAGTAACAGAAAAGTGGAGGTGCTCGGCAATGAATGCAAGAAAGACATTTAAAACGCCGTAAAAATGTTTAAAAATCACTTAATGTTATACGAGTAATTACCATCCATAACAACCTGTCAAATTCACATATGTAAGATGCCAAGCCAAAATTAATAATAAAATAATAAAGAACACGATTGACCGTTGACTACACATGCATACGAGTACCAGAAATATTTTGTAAACAATGTAACACAATATAATGTGTAAGTTTCAAAGCAAATGCAACCACAAATAACATCAAAGAACAATGTGGGACTACTGTTTTAATTTCATAAAACCAAACGCATATTTTCTGCCCCCGATATTGAACGTGTAGTTAGTATGTATCGTACAAACAACATTCGTTTAGACAGGTAGTCGGGATTCTAGCGCCAGTTTTATTTGGGCAACCGTGATTGGGATTTCACTCAATGCACTTATTATTATTATTATTATTATTATTATTATTATTATTATTATTATATTATTATTATTATTATTATTATATTATTATTATTATTATTATTATTATTATTATAATAATAATAATAATAATAATAATAATAATAATATAATAATAATAATAATAATAATAATAATAATAATAATAATTAATAATAATAATAATAATAATAATAAGCAGTTGAAAGCAGTCTTTGGTGTATAAGTGCATATGTACATTATTTCTTATAATAAATGCTTCAAAACAAAACAAAACTAAAAAAATAAAAATAAAGAATAAATGAATAAAAATATCTATTTGGGCATTTACTTACATTAAAAGTCTTGAAAATCACAATCACAATCCATGAAAATTAAATATCCCATAATCCGAAGAAGACATGAATTTAATCCAAAATCCAACACAGGAATGTATTTTAATAGGAGACAGATATCCTATTAAAACTATAGCATTACTTGCAAACAACAATACCCCACTCTGCGTTTAACGGGCTTGTGGCCGTCACATTGTAAATTGTGACCGCATTAGGGTAATCGGTGTCCTAAAGACTGACATACTGACATACAATCAATGAGAACTATAAGGAATCCATTCTAGAATTCAACTACAAACTGAAAAGCATGATAAATATCACTCTATCAAATAATTTTCTTTGCACAGGTTCACTCACACTCTCCTTTATTGCAAAACATTGATAAGTGAGAAAAAGTTTGTATTTCAATTATAAACTTAATCACATAATCTAAATGATGGAGAATAAAAACAGCTAATTATAAAAAATTTCACAGATCAAGTTATCTACTTGAACTCCGCATATTTAGCTTAATTACTCAATGACCATAAATTTTTTTAAACTGCATTGTTTCATTTAAACAAGACCATGACGCTTATGCCTGGACCGGGTATTCACAACTTCTGCATTTGCATTCCACTTTCGAATCGAATTAATCTCTATCTTATCCGTTTATTTGCAAAGTTTCTGCACTTTATAAATAAGACCATAACGCTTATGTCTGGACCGGGTATTCACAACTTCTGCATTTGCATTCCACTTTCGAATCGAATTAATCTCTATCTTATCCGTTTATTTGCAAAGTTTCTGCACTTTATAAATAAGACCATAACGCTTATGTCTGGACTGGGTATTCGCAAATTTTCCTATTGTGTTCCACTTTTCGAATCGAAATAACATCTAGTCTATCCGTTTATTTGCAAAGTTTCTGCACTTTATAAATAAGACCATAACGCTTATGTCTGGACCGGCATTCGCAAATTCTGCTTATGTGTTCCACTTTTCGAATCGAATTAATCTCTATTTTATCCGTTTATTTGCAAAGTTTCTGCACTTTATAAATAAGACCATAACGCTTATGTCTGGACTGGATATTCGCAAATTTTCCTATTGTGTTCCACTTTTCGAATCGAAATAACATCTAGTCTATCCGTTTATTTGCAAAGTTTCTGCACTTTATAAATAAGACCATGACGCTTATGCCTGGACCGGGTATTCACAACTTCTGCATTTGCATTCCACTTTCGAATCGAATTAATCTCTATCTTATCCGTTTATTTGCAAAGTTTCTGCACTTTATAAATAAGACCATAACGCTTATGTCTGGACTGGGTATTCGCAAATTTTCCTATTGTGTTCCACTTTTCGAATCGAAATAACATCTAGTCTATCCGTTTATTTGCAAAGTTTCTGCACTTTATAAATAAGACCATAACGCTTATGTCTGGACCGGGCATTCGCAAATTCTGCTTATGTGTTCCACTTTTCGAATCGAATTAATCTCTATTTTATCCGTTTATTTGCAAAGTTTCTGCACTTTATAAATAAGACCATAACGCTTATGTCTGGACTGGGTATTCGTAAATTTTCCTATTGTGTTCCACTTTTCGAATCGAAATAACATCTAGTCTATCCGTTTATTTGCAAAGTTTCTGCACTTTATAAATAAGACCATAACGCTTATGTCTGGACCGGGCATTCGCAAATTCTGCTTATGTGTTCCACTTTTCGAATCGAATTAATCTCTATTTTATCCGTTTATTTGCAAAGTTTCTGCATTTTATAAATAAGACCACGACACTTATGTGTTAGATTGTTCGCAAATTCTGCCTTTGTGTTCCACTGTTCGATTAGAATTAATCTCTATTTTATCCGTTTATTTGAAAAGATTCTGCACTTTATAAATAAGACCATAACGCTTATGTCTGGACTGGGTATTCGCCAATTTTCCTATTGTGTTCCACTTTTCGATTCGAAATAACACCTAGTCTATCCGTTTATTTGCAAAGTTTCTGCACTTTATAAATAAGACCATAACGCTTATGTCTGGACCGGGCATTCGCAAATTCTGCTTATGTTTTCCACTTTTCGAATCGAATTAATCTCTATTTTATCCGTTTATTTGCAAAGATTCTGCACTTTATAAATAAGACCATAACGCTTATGTCTGGACTGGGTATTCGCAAATTTTCCTATTGTGTTCCACTTTTCGAATCGAAATAACATCTAGTCTATCCGTTTATTTGCAAAGTTTCTGCATTTTATAAATAAGACCACGACACTTATGTGTTAGATTGTTCGCAAATTCTGCCTTTGTGTTCCACTGTTCGATTAGAATTAATCTCTATTTTATCCGTTTATTTGAAAAGATTCTGCATTTTATAAATAATAATAATTGTTCAAAATTTTACCTCATACCCGATATTACAAGTACAAGTGAGCCAGGTGATGAAGATTGTCAAACAGTGTGACAGATGAAATAGGAAGAGAGAGAGAGAGAGAGAGAGAGAGAGAGAGAGAGAGAGAGAGAGAGGATGAGAGAGAGATTCGTTTTTTGTTCAAAATTTCTCTCTTCTCTCTCTCTCTCTCTCTCTCTCTCTCTCTCTTCTCTCTCTCTCTCTTTATTGCACAAGGTTGTACTATTTTACTATTTATCAAGAACAGCCAAGGTGGCAACCCAGTCTCTGTATAAACTAAGCAAGATGGCAACAGGGACCTCGCTCCTTATCCAATGCCGAAGCTTTAATTTGAGTCAAACGGTTTGGTTAAAAAAAAAACACCAAAATAAGTTCGTGTGTGATGGAAGTTGAAGTCGGCTTATTATAAAATCGTTTATGGTCTGTTTGGATTACCCTTTTTAAACAGAAAAGGTGAATATAACATAAACTTGAAGAATAGGCAAGCTAAATGAAAATTAAATTGACTGATTAAATGAGTACGCGAGGCTGAGTTGCGAACGACTACTGGGTTCCGACATTCCGATCCCAGTGTCATTCATGTTCACCGTACCGTGTTACTGTCTACACACTACACTGCATTGTTAGTGACTGGTCATGTCTTTTTTGTTTGTATGTTTTACGCAAGCTTAATAAAAATTAAATTGACTGATTAAATGAATACGTGAGGCAGAGTTGCGAACGACTCATGGGTTCCGACATTCCGACCCCAATGTCAGTGTCAGTCATGTTCACCGTACTGTGTTACTGTCTACACACTACACGGCATTGTTAGTGACTGGTCATGCCTTTTTTGTTTGTATGTTTCTTTTAATATGGGTTAATTTACAAAGAATAATAATAGAAATGTTCAAAACAAAAACTAGATTCACTATTACGTGCCTGTAATGAAGTGCTTTCCACAAACCGTGAGCGAGAATGATGGTGGAGGTAATGGCAACCATGTGGGTTTGTTATTGCTTCCTGCCTCCGTCAACCCACGCATCCAGTTGCGTAACCCACGCTGAATCTGACCAATCGAACCAACTCTCTCTCTCTCTCTCGTGTCTATTAGTTGTTCGCCCATCTTCTCTCTCTCTCTCTCTCTCTCTCTCTCTCTCTCTCTCTCTATATATATATATATATATATATATATATATATATATATATATATATATATATATTATATATATTATATATATATATATAATATATCGTTTAGTAATTGTTCGTTTCTCTCTCTCTCTCTCTCTCTCTCTCTCTCTCTCGCTCCTCTCTCTCTCTCTCTCTCTCTCTCTCTCTCCCTCTCTCTCTCTCTCTCTTCGCAGTCTTTTATAGTTCATCTCCCCCTCTATCTTTCATTTAGTTATGCCGGACCAAAAAGAAATCAAATGGAAAGAAGAAGAGTGGGTGGGGGGGGGGGGGGGAGGAGGAGGGAGGAGGAGGCGGAGAAAGTAAGGAGGCAAGTGATATTTCAATATTTTCACTTCATAACGGTAATACAGTCATTGCCGATTAATTTGATGATGAAAAAATGAATGATGCAACTTTGATTAATACCGTGATTAAATGAATGGTTAGAATTTTGGAGGGGGGTATCTGATGATGATGATGATGATGATGATGATGATGATGATGATGGTGATGAGGTGAAGGGGATGGAGGTTGATGAAAAGGAGGAGATGAGAAGGAGAATTGTATTGATGGTGTTAAATATGGTAACTTACAATTTCTAGCAAGATGATGTTGATGTTGATTGAGAGGTGAGCTTTTTTTAAGAATTAAGATAAATAGACAGAGACGCCAATTTTAAATTTGGCTCACAGGAGTTTCAGACACCACTCGTAGGAATTTCAATGCCGAAAGAGGAATTTCCGCACACAAGAAAAAGGAATTGGAATGGTATTTGGCATTGTGTTTACGTTTTGTATCTTCTAAATATATAACTGATTAGAATTATACTATGATGAAGTAAAGCACCAAAATCAAATGGTAGAGATTGTAGTACTGGTGGTAGTGAGATGATGTGGTGTTGGTGGTTGTAGAAATAGTGGTAGTGATGATGAGGATGTGATAGTGGTTGTTGTTGTTGTAGTAGTAGTGGTAGTAATGATGATGTGGTGGTGGTGGTGGTTGTAGTAGCAGTGGTAGTGATGATGATGTGGTGGTGGTGGTAGTGATGAAGATGAGGTGGTGGTTGTAGTAGTGGTGATAGTGATGATGTGGTATGATGATGATGTGGTGCTGTTGTAGTAGTATAGTGTAGAGATGATGATGTGGTGGTAGTAGAGTGGTAGTGATGTGTGTGTAGTGGTTGTAGTATAGTGTTAGAAGATGTGGTGGTAGTGGTGTGTAGTAGTTGTAATGATGATGTGGTGGTGGTGTTGTAGTAGTAGTGGTAATGATGATGTGGTGGTGATGGTTGTAGTAGTAGTGGTAATGATGTGGTGGTTGGTTGTAGTAGTTGTAGTAGTAGATGGTAGTGAGATGATGTGAGTGGTGTGTTGTAGTAGTAGTGGTATTGAGTGATGATGATGTGTGGTGATGGTTGTCAGTAGTAGTGTGTATGATGTAGGTGGTGGTGGTTGATAGTATAGTGTAGTATGATGATAGGGTGTGTGGTGGTTGTAGTAGTAGTGGTAGTGAGTGATGATGTGTGTGGTGGTGTGTTGAGTAGTAGTGGTGTGATGATGTAAATGATGTTGTGGTGGGATGGTATGTAGTGTGTGGTATGATGTTGGTGGTGGTGGTTGTAGTAGTGTAGTAGTAGTGGTAGTGATGATATGTGCTAGTGGTGGTTGTAGTGTATGTAGTTGCAGTGATGATGATGTAGTGGTGGTGTTGTTGCAGTAGTAGTGGTGGTGATGATGTAGTGGTGGTGTTGTAGTAGTAGTGGTAATGATGATATGTGGTGGTGGTGGTTGTAGTAGTGTGTAGTGATGATGTGGTGTTGGTGGTAGTTGTAGTAGTAGTGGTAGTGATGATGATGTGGTGGTGGTGATTGTAGTAGTAGTGGTAGTGATGATGATGTGGCGGTGGTGGGTAGTAGTAGTGGTAGTGATAATGTGGTGTCGTGGTTGTAGTAGTAGAGGTAGTGATGATGATGTGGTGGTGGTGGTTGTAGTAGTGATGATGATGTGGTGGTGGTGGTTGTAATAGTGATGGTAGTTGTGGTAGTGGTAGTGATGATATGTGGTGGTGGTTGTAGTAGTAGTGGTAATGATGATGATGATGATGTGGTGGTGGTTGCAGTAGTAGTGGTAGTGATGATGGTTATAATTCTAGTGGCAGTGATGATGATGTGGTGGTTGGAAGGGGGGGGGGGTGTCCTTGGAAGAATTTGACCTCACCGGAATTTGACAGAAGTTGCCCGGAACCCGGAATTTTTTGCTCCAGACCAGAGTTTTTTCAGGTGAAACCGGAGTTTTGGAATCATTGAATAGACTATCAATGACAATTTCATTTTGATGTGTACAAGTACAAGATCATCCGGTTTTGTTTTGACTCAAGGCAACAGTTCAAGGTTTCGCTCGACGGCAGATGATGGCTTAGATGACACTATAGTTTTTAAATTATTTTTCAATTGCTAAATTAGATTTTAAAAGATACACACAACAAACATCATGGTGGGATTGGCAATCACAATGAATATATATCCATGAACAGAAATAATAACAAACGCGATAAATTCATTGTATCAACAGGTAATCCAGCGTAACTGTGGTGTGTAGTGTGTAATGTGTACACACAAACTTTGTTGACAATCAAATATCGCGGGGTATTAAATTTTAAGCCCAGCAGAGAACTCGCGCAATTCGGTTGGACAGGCCCGATACTATTTTTAGAAGGCCCTGCTCCCAGTCCATTAACCCGACACACACAGCAGTTATGTTATTGTTATTGTCTTTGGAGTAGATGAGTAGTGCATTGAGGTTGGATTTTCTATTCCTTCTATTAATGCCTGTTATCACAGTTGATATTCGAAGGAAGAAATTTTATATGGCAGTCTAATTGCTGTTGTCACGTTGTTCTTTTTTTTAAAAAATGATATTCACAGATCTCAATGAACAGACGTGTATCACAATCCATACCGAAACAACTATGACAGGATCCATAGACTTCAATGACAGGTTGATATACAATTTTTTTCTCTAGAGGAAAATCGACAAATGGACCTCTTTTACTTTTACATAATATAGCCCATCGTAAATGCCAGTTACGTGAGTACATCTCTTTAACAAACCACACATGCCCCCCCCCCCTTTTTTTTTTTTTTTTACACACAATAAACACACATTCTAAAATAACCCACTAGAACATTGATATTGCGCAATATCCACTGTGAGCTCAAGACACTTAGAAAGGGCTCCTGAGCCAATAGCAACATGAAGACGAGACATGATGCCTGTTGGGAGAGATACCATTTTCCTCCAACACACAAAACTGCTTCCGGTCAGGTACTCATTTTACACCTGAGTACGATGAGAGAATGTTTTCGATCCATCCGCCTTAAATAAACAGCCAGCAACCGCCCCTGGTTATAATTAATTGATCCATTATGCCTCGTCATTATCGCCTATCCTATATGCTTTATTTAAGCTAAGTGATAAACAAATGAAAATAAAGCATGTAGCTTCCAGGTAGCTACAAAATGAAACAATGATTGTGAATAAAGAATAAAATAACTTAACATCAGCATTCTAGATCAAAGCCTTTCATAACACGCTATAAATTATTGCAGATTCATTCGAAAGAGCTTGTGTTACTTTTGTTTTGTTTTGATAAGCTGCAGTTCATTACTAGTTAGCAAATAGACGTAATTAACATCGTTCAACCAGATAAATAGCTGAGCTCTGGAGAGACGCGTATCTAAATATGTTTTGGCCAGAAAACTCGTCCTACAAATATCGATCGATTTAAATGATCCTCATCTTGGCAAAAATTCTCAATTCTGAGACCTGCGAGGTGCAGATTTGAGCATTTTTGCCCAGATGAGGGTCAACTAAATCAGTTGATATTTGAAGAAAGGGTTTTCTGGCCAAATGATTAAATACGTGTCTTTGCAGAGTATGGCAGTTAACTGGTTAAGCTACACATTCGCTACATGCACGTTTTGTTCTTGCGTAAACACATCATTGTGTATCCACATGATTTTGGGAAAAGGGCAGGTAAAACTTATGTAATTAAGTTGTGGTAATTTACAAAACAAAAATAAAAACAAAAAACCAATACACTCATAATTCATACGCTCACGCACACACACACACACACACACACACACACACACACACACACACACACTGTCGTGTTTGAATGTTGAGATGTGTCGGTTGTACCGTGTTTTGAAGTGACTCTCTGTGAGTCCGACGGTACAATCAAGACAACTCAACCTTCAAACACGACAGAAAAAGAATATCAACTACATTGAGCGAACACATCTGGAAGTTAAAGGACTCAAACACCCGACACAACACCACATGGGACATCGTCTCAAAACACAAACGTTTCTCATAAACACCAAAAATGCAACTAATGTCTTGAAGAGATATTGCACATAGTAAGAAATACCCAACACGCCACACTAAACAGAAAGACAGAACTCTTCAATACATGCTTACACAGAAGAAAATTACAACTGTTTTCTATGCATTACACAACCCAATGAATCATCCGTAACCCCAGACGCCCCCTCCCCCAACACCACACCATTCTCAGCACTCATACACACAAATTCACACATTCGCATGCACATATACACACAAGCACACATACGTGCGCAACAAACCTAAATCCGGAAACAATATTAGCGCCAACTGAACAACGTTCCTCCCGGACACTACTATACAGAATATCTCGCTGAAGATTTCATCAAAATGCCGACGGATGGTGAAACAACGTTGTAGGAGGAAATAACCAAATGAAGTGAGGATAATAAATGTTATATATATTGTAATATATACATATACATATAAATGTATATGTGTGTGAGTATGTGTGTGTGTGTGTGGTGTGTGTGTGTCTGTGTACATGCCATGCTCAACCTTCGCCTCTGGATCTCAAGCTTTAAAAAAGGAGAAAAAGAAAAAGATTACCGTAAATAAAGTTTCACCAATCCATTCAATAATGATGTTTTGAAACGACACTGCTATTGCAATTGAGGATTAAAAGATTAAATAAGCGAAAGAACAAAGTAATGTTATTTTGAAAATGAAATTCTGGTCGAGGAAAAAAAACGCATTTCAGAGATTAAACGTATTCGAATTGACAAGGAACTGGATAAGAGGCTGGGAGAGAGAGAGAGAGAGAGAGAGAGAGAGAGAGAGAGAGGAGAGAGAGAGAGAGAGAGAGAGGTGGACACAAATCAAATAGAACTTTCCCTTTTCACTGCGCCCAAAGGCAAACAATGGAATATCTTACGTAAAGTTTTCCGACAAAAAAGACATAATCCCGGGTACAACGTTCTCAACGGGATTCAGCATAAGTTCTTGTTATATCTGGAGTTTGGTTGGATGAAACTTCCATAACATTGGTAATAGTTAATAAACAAAGAGTATTTTTATAAAATTGGGATTCCTTTTTTTTTCGCCGTTATATTATCCGGGTTCAGAAACTAACTTTTAAATCTCGTTTTAAATACTGAGTTGTTTTGTTTTGTTTATTTTCGATTTATGTTTTGTGCTTGTGATGCTGTGGTGTAGCGGCACTGTGTTGTACGCACGGAATGAAGTATAAAAGGTCCTTAGATTCGACACGCCTTGCTTAAGGCACGTTGACGTCATGCGCAGGGGTCAGGCATTATCACGCACTGCCCTTGGTCCACAAAGCAGTGATGGTTAGCTGTTCAGATCCCTTGGAAACTACTTTGTGATAGACGTGGGTCCTATCCAAAGTGTAGTCCGTCTAACTCTGCAAAAAGAATTGATAAAGACTCCAACTATTAGGGTCTTGTGGCTTTTAAGGAATAATACTTTATGATTTGAAATCTCCTCTTCTTTTGTGCTCATGGTAATGTGCGACGTGCACTTATTTGTAGGTCTGATAACCAAATTCCTAATGGGCTCATTGGTGTAATGGAAATCTCAAAAAATGTCGCAAATATTGTCCATCACAATGTTAAACTAGGCCCATAATTGCGTTCGGATGTCGGACCAGCATATCTAAATATACTTCGTTATTGTCTGATGTGATTTTGTTCAAACCTTGGAAAGTGCATCGATTTTGTTTAAATTGGATGA
>NC_088360.1:86507212-86602212 GCF_034508935.2 Berghia stephanieae | reverse complement strand
AATATCTTAACCAATTATCTTTCTCATTATCATCATCATCATTTTTATTATCACAATCTTTATCATAATCATCATCAAAATCATCATCATCGTCATCATCATTATTATCAGCATTATTAGTATTATTAGTAATGCAAATTATCATTATTGATATAAGTTTTGTCATTGCTGTGATTACTTTTGCAGTCACCATAATATCCATATCACCGTCATGACCATTAGTATACTATCATAATCATCATAGTAATTCTCCTCATCCTCCTCATCATCATCATCATCACCATCATCATCATCATCATCACCATCATCCTCATCATAATCATCATCATCACCATCATCATCATCATCATCATCATCATCATTACAAACATTTCTATCATTATAAGATTTAGTGATGTGCAACTTCAAGTGTTTAATTCCTACATTAATACAGAACAGTTTGAAAGGATTAATTTTATCATTAATACCAAATTTCTTCAACGACTGGTTAAACAAAATTTTACGAACTTTTCATGCCTGTTACACCCGTTAACATACCTGGTATGTATTTTAAGATCTCCTGTTATCAAATAAAGATATCATTTCATTAATGTTGTTTTACCTCTCGTGCATAAACAAAAGAGTAAAGGTGCGAATGAGAATGTATAAGAACGAAGTTTACAAAATGTTATAATCCTAGAATCACAGGCATTGGTAGAAAAGTTAAGAATCAATCGTAATTTTCAAAAACAAAATTATGAAGAAAATTGTCAAATTCTTTGCGATTCATACTGCTAAAGTCGTTTTTATTTAAAACTATTTTTGTCAGTCGCTAATTAAAGTTGGAAACGTGACTCTATTTGAACTGTAGATTTTATTAGTTGTGTTGATTTTTCTGCACAAAAATATACTTGTTTTCTGTTATTTACTTGGGGGCTTTTGGGGGTTTTTTTTAATTAAAAATTTTGTTGATGTAGTTGTTTGTTTGTTGTTGTTGTTGTTGTTTTTGTTTGTTTTGTTTTTTTTGTTTTGTTTTTTTATTTGGGGGGGGGGGGGGTTAGGAAGGGGCGGGGTTGGGTTTTTTCTTTTTCTTTTTTTTTCCTCCAGATTTATCGAAATTCATAACTATGATTTTAAAAAGTAACAGGGAATCAAGAGTAAAGCTTTCTTGAAAATGGAGTTTCTATATATGGGAGGGGGTATGTGCCTCGTTTACCAAGTCATAAGTTCTGTGACACATTTTCCACCCTCATGGAATGTAGAATTATTATAGAAAGTATAAATCAATTTCTGAAGATTTTTAAACCATTGTGTCATTGGAGGGCAAAACAAATAAAAAATCATTTGTTCATGTTCAGTATAGATCATCTTACCTTATCTCACCTCAGTCTCTTGACCGAGTCGATCGTAGAGGAAACGTGAAAGCTAATCCTCAGCTATTCGGTGCTATTCATCGGTTTCCTTTTTTTTCTGTGCTTATGATCTGTATGTACAATTACTCTCACTAGCTATTTGTTTGTTTGTTTATTTAGTTATTATTAATTATTGATATTGTAAAGCGCCAATTGAGCTTTGTAAATGGATAATGGCGCGAGATAAAATTCCCATTGCATTACATTTACTGGCTTGCTTGCGGATGAGTGTGGGACTGTCCATACCTACTTGTCCATTCTTTAACGATGCGAAACAGTTCTTGTTTTGTTGACATATTACTTTTCTTCCTCCTAGTGTGTCCTGAAATATTGTGTTGACCATGGAATCGTGTCGTGAACCAAACCTCGTGAGCTTTTTTCTTTTGATGATGAAAAGTGGGGGCTCGTATGGGCCAATCAGTGTTCATATATCATCGACCACATTTTCACTGTCTTGTAGTCTTTCTCATAGGCCTACAACCTTTTCATACATTCTGTTGACATTGTCCAGCTTTCGCAAACCATACAATACAATCAATAGGATTAAGGATTAGAATAGTTTTGATTTTGTTGGAAATATAACACTCCAGCTGTTGCAATTTAGATTTAGTTTAGCCATTTATGAAGTTGCCATTGCCATTCTAATTCTGATTTCTGCTGTTGATTTTCCGTCCTTAGTAAAGGTAGTGCCCAGATATTTGAAGGTGTTGACTTCTAGCTGTTCTCCTTCGACGTAGATCTAGAAGAAGAAAAAAAAAGCGGGGGGGGGGGGGGGGTATTTGATGTGCTGTCAACGAGTATTGTGCTTTTTTCTGTGCCGATCTCCATCCCATAATGTTTTGTAGTTTTGGCAAGTCTATTGGTTCTTGAAGTTCTTGGTTACTTTCCTCAATAATGTGTATTTCATCCCCAAAGCAGAAGTTACTTTTTGGTTGCCGACCTACTGATATTAGAGAGTAAAAACCATGATTTTTTCTAGCAACAATTTGAATATGACTGGCAAAGAGAGCACTCGTGTCTTACACTTGCTGTGGTTCTAAAACACTCACCAATCTGACTATTAAGAAAATCAGCGTTGTAGGGTGAATTGTAGAGCTCCTTAATTGTTGAGATGAGTCTATCCTCAGTCCCTAATTTCTAAGCACCTATTAGAGACCGTCATGTCACACTCGGTCAAATGCCTCTCTTGAAATCTATGAAATTGTGGAATGGATTGAAGACAATTAAATATTTGCGGCTCTGAACCCCGTCTTTCTCAGCAAGGTTATCATCAGTTTCTCTTCCGATGCGATTCAGACTAACCTTCTCCGTTATTTTGCTTGCATGATTAATAAAGCTGATGGTGTGGTAGATTAGTTCCAGATCTCCTTGGGGTTTCCTTTTTTTTTTTTTTTTGGGGGGGGGGTGAGAGGGGATGGGATGATTAGGGATTGGGTCAATTTCGTGGGGCATTGTTTCTTTTCCCAAACTTGGTGACAGATTTGTGTTAGGAATTGGGTCAGTTCTTCGACTCCATGTTTCATGAGATGTCCAGGTATGCTAATGCTATCAGCTCCTGTAGATTTACCAAACGGAAAATTGCGGATGACCTCTTCTACTAGGTAAAGGTGAAGGTACCCCTATTAGTTGTGTTATTTTAATACCCTTTTCCTTGCCGGATATTGTAGTTATATATAGCTCTTGACAATAATCAGTCCAGTTATGAATTCCGATGAATTACAAATTTCATATTCAATTGCCATATTATTATGAATTGGATCGTTGCGTATTTGTCAGAAATTTGTGTGTGTTAAAATAGACTGCCTTGTTACTCCAATATTTCATCTGAAGGTTAATGGTGAGACATTGGTCTTGTATCCATTTTTCTGTGGCTTGTGGTATGTTCGGGTGCGATTAATGATTTTGCGATAGAGACCGTTTCTTCCAGTGGTCGTGCACTTTTTTTTTCTTTTTCAGAGCACGTCTTTAGCCTCAAAAGTCAAGCCTGGGACGAATGGTCCAGTGGTTTCGGAGCCTTAGTGTTACGAAAAGTCCAATTTGCCAAGTATATAGTATTATACACACTATGCAAACATTCTTTTCATCGACTGACTTTGTCCCCACAAATTAAAATTGTTTCGAATTCTATCTACATTTCAAAATGAAAATAAAATAGAAATATTGACATCGCGTTTAGTGCACCCTCTTTCTCACAGATCCACTAATTTTACAGCAAGCCCAGACGGTGATAAATTATCACATAACACTACAATGTAGGGTAATCCTTAAGAGTTTCCGTGGAATTCTTTACATCAAGGATTATCTCCCCTACACTGACACAAAGACAGCTAATTTTCATCAAATGAGAGATAATTATTATTGATGTGAAAGCGGATTTTGTTTTTTCTAAAATCTTATGGACAGACAAATTAATTTCAAATACAGTATCTTATATTTCCATTTATAGCTGTTGTCCATTTTCATACTCATTTCATTCATTTCAATCCTTGTCCAGAAATGAGATAAATCGGGTTTACCCAAGCCACAGCTGAAATCTGTTGCGGCGTGGAAGACAATCAGAAGCGAGATGATGCGATTTTCTGTGAAATGCGATATTTTTTTATTTTTGTGATTCATCTTTATGTAATGGCAAAAAAAACGAGAATAAAATCAATGCAATTGAAGTGAAAATACTCCGCATTCCCTGGACAGCGAAGGAAACTATCCAAAAATGTGAAAGTGTCCCTGGGCATTAAGGAGCCATACACTCATCAAGATGATACAGAAACTAAAACTTGCTTTTATTATTTTTGTTTTTGTTTTTGTTTTTTTTTTTTTTGTTTTTTTTTTTTTTTTTTGGGGGGGGGGGGGACATATCAAGAGACATGACACTCTTGAAAAAATTTTCTTGAGGGTATTGTGGGAGAGGGAGACCAAGAGGAGGATAGTCACATGACATCAGCGAATGGATGAATAAACCAGTGACTGATTATGGAAGGATGGCACAGGATAGAAGCTTGTTTCAGTCGGCAGCTAGCTGCGAGGCCACGTCCAGGATGGATTAACCATGATGATAATGATGATTTTTCTGGGGTAGTATGTGCAGCAACCAAATTGGCGTATATTATCATTTGGGAACATTGCCTGCATTTGAATTCAATACTGTGCATACGAGTATATTGGTGCTGGGATTTTGCTCTTTTCTTGAGCTGTTATAAATAAACCAACCACCTGTATGAGAATGTGTTTTATAAACGTGGAATTCTGAAATGAATAGATAACGCTCATTAAACACATTTTAAAAAGTGCTGATCAGAGGGTCCCAGGTTCAAAATTCAGCATTGACACTTCTGAATTTGAATGTTACTCGAAGTCGACTCAGTTCTGACCATTCTGAGCATTTGTATTCGAGGGCGGAAAGTGTTGAATGTAGGGCCATTGTTGGTGTTTTAGGCAGAAGAATTTTGATAATCTTCGCTTGAAGGTGTCTAAATTTGTTGTGTTCAAACATGATTCGGGAAGAGCGTTCCAATCTTTGATAGCCGGTGTGCAAATTAATATTATAATAATATTATAAAGATGTTGGAGTTTGCAGATTGTTCAAGTGTTTTTAAGTGGGCTTTTCTTTGAATGCGTGAATTTAGTTGTATGTCCTGGTGAGATGGCCGTCATTTTGTTTGTAATTTTAAACATAAGAAGAGTTAGTCATTGTTCTTTCCGTTTGTCTTGTAAGGGAGTCCATCCAAACTGTGTGATCATGTCTGTTACGCTGCGATGGGGGCTGTAGTCATTGAAGACATGTTAATCGTCATCATCATTGGTATTACTACTACTACTATTATTATTATTATTATTATTATTATTATTATCATCGTTTAATAATTATCATTATTATTATTATTATTATTATTATTATTATTATTATTATTATTATTATTATTGTTTTTAATATTATTATTGTTATTATTATTATTAATATTTATTATCATTATTGTTATTACCATCATCAGCATTATTGTTCTTATAATCATCATTTTTATTATCATCATAATCACCATTATCTTATCATTATTACCTTGTATCATCATTACTATTATTATTATATATTATTATTATATTTATAATTATTACTATTATCATTATTGTTAATTTATGGTTATCGTTGAAGAGATATTATTCAGCAACTTCTCTGACGTCTGATAACGCATTTAGACAGTTAATGGGAAGATTCTCCTTTAATCTTTATGTTTTGGAGGTAACATCTCTCTAAAAACAAGGAGTTCCATTGATCTTATTTTTTCTTTCACGTTTTGTGACCCAAGAGTTATCACAGGCGATGATATTTAACTGTCTACTGTGTTGAGTGCCACCTTCCTTTTGCTAGGTTTTACGTTAATACTAATATAGCCAAATAGAATGTTGCAAAAGCCGTCAGACTCCTAAAACTAAATATAATCCACTCTAATTTTAACTATGTTAATAGTGGAAAGAATGATAACATATTTGAGCGTTTTTTCCAGTAAAGAAAATGTGAATATTTATGTCTTGCATTAGCAACAATTTATCCTGTACTTGGTGGACTTTATAATTCCCCTCTTATCTCAAAATACCAGAAAGATCATTATTGAATAAATATTATATAATGATACTTCTCTTTAAAAACGGTCTGTGGAAAGGTCCTTGAGATAAACTTTTGAACATTTTTTGGAAACTTTTTTCCTTGCTGTGCTAATATAATAATAATAATAATAATAATAATAATAATAATAATAATAATAATAATAATAATAATAATAATAATAATAATAATAATTCGGTTAGGAGCGTTGGCCGTTTCACTTTTGTGTGTGTGTGTGTGTAATTTTTTTCTACATGATACAATCCTATGCTATAGACATTAGAGTAGGTGGTTGTGGTAGTAGGATGTGGTGGTGGTTGTCAGTAGTGGTGGTGGCAGAGATGATGATGTGATGGTGTTTGTGGTAGTGATGTGAGGGGTTGATGATGTGGTGGTTGCAGTAGTGGTGGTGGTATAGATGATGATGATGTGGTGTTTGTAGTGGTGGTGGTGGTGGCGATGATGATATGGTGGTGGTTGTAGTCCTAGTGGTGGTGGTAGGGACGGTGATGCAAGACGCCAACTTAAAATTTGGCTTAGGGAATTTTAGACACCACTCAGAGGAATTTCAATGCCGAAAGAAGAATTTCCGCAAACAAGTAAATTCGGATGGTATTTGGCATTGTGCTTATATATCCTATAGAAAGCTGATTAGAACTATAATGTGATGGTGGTTGTAGAAGTGGTGGTAGGGGAGATGATGTGGTGAGGAATTTCAATGCCGAAAGGGAGCGTTCACATATTACGTCATCAGCTAGGGGGGGGAGGGGGGGGGTCTACCAAATGTTGACATGTGTTGACATGGGGGAGGGGGGGGGGGGTCAGACCCAAGATGATGTCATCAAAACAGGCAAATCGACGTCATCAGCAAAGTTAATGGACAAATCAAACCCCTAGTATTTGTTTCAGTGGATGGTGGTCCAGATGAGGCTCCAAAAAAACGGACAGACACTCGCTGCTTGGGAGAGACATTTCAAGGCGCTGGATATTGATGCTGTATTTGTCTTTACACACGCTCCAGGTTTCAGTGCTTATAATGAGGTGGAAAGAAGAATGGCACCGCTTTCAAAGGATACAGCATCTGTCATCTTACCATTTGATATTCATGGACGTCATCTTGATGGAAGCAACAAGACTGTTGATGTTGATCTGGAAAAAAGGAACTTTGAAGCTACTGGAAAAATATTAGCCAATATTTGGTCCGAGTGGATAATAAATGGATACCCAGTAGTTGGAAAATTCATCCCTCCACCTAAAAATCCAAGACCCAAACTTCAATTTCAAGAAACAGATGATTGGAAGATAAAACACATTCGTCAATCCCAATATCTGCTGCAAATAGTGAAATGCAGTGACAACTCATGCTGCAAACCTTGGCATACTAACTATTCATCTTTTTTTCCAGAGCGTTTTCTGCCACCACCTGTACCACTTGCTTCATGTGATGATGGTTTGGAGATAGGCAATAATGGAAGATATGAAAGCCTATTTCAAAGTTTGTTCCTTTCAAAACAGCTAAAGATAAATTGCTATGATGAGTATTGCCCATCTCTCAAGAAACAAGATGGGAAAGGGGTATCACTTCTCAAAAGGCGAACTTGCCCTAAATGTTCATTGTATCACTCCTCGATCACAGCAATGAAGAAAGACCATTAACGAAAATGCGGCATACAAGAAGAACAGCAAATGGGAGAAAGTGATGACGATGAAGATGAAATTGATGATACTATTTATAGTACATTGCCAGAGGTCCAAGGCAGAAACATTTTTGAATCAATTAATTTTATGTTTGGAAATTGAAAGAGAAATTCATTCCACTAAAAGACTAATATGCTATAAAATAATTTGCCTCCTATACTATTTTTAATTACACTTTCTGAAATTTTTTTAATAGCACCTGCACCAAGTAGCCTAATTTAAATAATGTTTGTTAGATTTTATCTTTGCAAATTTAACTTTTATGTCCCCATTGTATCGTAAAACATAAATTATCAACAGTTTCTGAAATTAATAAAATGTCTGAATGTGTTTTATCAAACGTTGATAATCAATGTTTATGGTTTGAAAAATGAATAATGAATATTGTGAAATTAAAGTTATCTTTTAGTTTTTATTAAATTAGATGACGTCATCATCTGTTGGGGGAGGGGGGGGGGTCAGGTCATGATGACAAGTGATGACTTGGGGGAGGGGGGGGGGGGTCTAAAAAGGGCAAATTTTTGATGACGTAATATGTGAACGCTCCCAAAGAAGAATTTCCGCAAACAAGTAAATTCGGATGGTATTTGGCATTGTGCTTATATATCCTATAGAAAGCTGATTAGAACTATAATGTGATGGTGGTTGTAGAAGTGGTGATAGGGGAGATGATGTGGTGGTGATTGTAGTAGTGGTGATGGAAGAAGTAGTTAGTTATAATTATAATGATGTGGTGGTGGTTGTAGCAGTGGTGGTGGTAGGGATGATGATCTGGTAGTGGTTGTAGTATAGATGGTGTTGGTATGGATGATGATTTGGCGGCGGTTGAAGCAGTGAAAAATGATTGGGATGATGATGTGGTGATGGTTGTAACAGTGGCGGTGGTAGGTATGACGATGTTTGTTGTAGTAGTGATGGTGTGGCAGTTGTGGTAATGGTGGTAAGGAGAATGATGGTATGGTGGAAGTGGTAGGGAAGATGATGTGGTGATGACTGTAGTAGTAGTAGTGGTGGTGGAAGTAGTAGTTAAATATAATGATGTGGTGGTGGTTGTAGTAGTGGTGGTGGTAGGGATGATGATCTGGTAGTGGTTGTAGTATTGATGGCGTTGGTATGGATGATGATTTGGCGGTGGTTGAAACAGTGAAAGGTGATTGGGATGATGATGTGGTTGTAACAGGTAGGTATGAGGATGGTTGTTGTAGTAGTAGTAATAGTAGTAGTGATGTAGGGATGGTGTGGCAATTGTAGTAATTGTGGTAGGGATAATGATATAGTGTTTGTGGTAGTAAGCATGATATGGTTGTTGTTGTGGTTGTATTATGGATGATGATGTGGTTATAGTAGTGGTGGCAGGAATGATAATGTGGTGGTAGTTGTCCTAATTTTACACTAGAGTCGGTTTGGGTGATGATGTGGTGCTGGTTATATAAAAGGTGGTAGGGATGATGATGTGGTGATAGTGGTTGTTGTAGTGATGATGATAATGATGATGATGATGATGATATTATGATGATGATGATGATGATGTTGATGATGGGGTGGTTGTTGTAGTGGTGATAGGGATGTTGATTTAGTGATTGTGAAAAGAAAATGAAAAAGGTCGAATTGTGATGATGAGCGGAGGTGAACTACCAGCAGATTCTCAGCCTTGTAGTGTAGTTATATATGATCAACAAAAGTACAAAGTACAAAGGATGAGACCCATATCCTTAACACTCATATTCAACACAGTATCAGAAGTGGAAGACTTAACTCACATTAAAACAACAAAACAAATATATTTCAATTCATTTATGCACATTGCAATTCAAAATAATTAAAAACTCATCCTTTTTTTCTTCCCATCAAATTTAAGTTCATCTCGGACCCTTGTGCCCTCATTTTATTTTTTAAAAGTATGTAAGCATGTATGAAATTTATGAATATGAGTGACTATATGTGTGCGATTAGTTATCTAATCATTGTTTCTTCAAATTTAATGTGTTTCTTCAAATTTAATGTGTGCGTGTATATGTGACTGTCAGATTAATCAGTTTTGATTTGTGTGTGTGTGTGTGGGTGCATCTGAACGTTTCTGTGAATGTTAGATTAATCCAATGTTTTTCTTTCATGTGATTGTATATGTGTATGTGAGTGTGTACATGCTTTATATTTTTCTAAGAGTCATGATGTGGATAAAACAACATTATTTCCTCTTTGGATAAATAAAGCTTTTCTTATCTTATCTTATCAACGTTCAGGGGCCAAGTCATGGCAAAGAGAGAAAAAAATAGTCACATCTCTCCAATCTGATCATCTCCGTTCCCAGCATTTTGTGCAGATTACAGAGACATCTGAATAATAGAATCAGCCTCTAAAGTGTACAAATACAGAATAAAAAAATCCATCCCCTGTCAACCTGTCCGAAAATGGAGACGTCCAGATTGTGGAGTTCCGGATTAGAGCGAAACAACTGTACCTGAATACAGTCCCGAATAACTGTCTTTCAGATCGACATTATTGATGTCATATATTTGTACACACAATGTTTAGAAGAAAAAAAAAATTATAAAATGGGAAACCACCTTTTAGAGCCATTATAAACAGCCCAATAGTTGCAAATAGAGAACTGCTATCACATTAGTATTTTAATCTAAACTTCATATGGAACGAAATCTCCATAATCAATTTTGCTAATTTTCCAAAATGTTTTTTTTTTCCTACGAATTGTCATCAGCTCAGGCACCTTGCATTTAACATGATTTCAAATACAGAAAGAATCGCAGTCCTCCCGGCCTCCATATATTTAAAGTTTACATAAGTACACAAAAGTCATTTCCAGCTAATTGACTTATCAAACAAACAAAATAAACATACCAGTGGAAAAAAATTTGTTAAAAACACATTTCATTTCAAAAATTTTATTACATTGATAAATAAATAATCAATAATAAGATGCATCTTAAGTCTCATTAATGACATTTTTCAAAGTCAGATTAGTTTCAATTTACACTTATATTGACTGATCTTAGCATATACCAATTGAACACAAATTCATTAACAATATTGTCTACGAAATTTTATAGGAAAATCTGATGAAAATCTTCTTAACTTTGTACAAGTTTATCGCCTGTATCAACATTAAGAACATAGAGAACAAAATTAAAGAAGTTATAAAGTGGATTTTTATTTGCATGAATTTGACATTCTGAACACCAACGTAACGCCGTGTTGTTCATCTTATTTTCATCAAGTGCTCTCCTTTAAAATCTCCTTATCTAATGAAATGTTTAAACATCCTTCAGAGTGGACATCTCATAAAGATAATACAATTTGATAAGCTATTCATTATTATTGTTCTTTCTTCACGATTTTAACTAAAACCCTGAAAATTGAGTCATTAACGCCTTACCGCAGAGCATTCGTGAAAAAGAATCTTTGTCTATTTTTAAACGTTCGCTTAAAACATATCTGTTTCGATTTTAGTAGATGGTATGAGAAGCAAGATAGGTTTGGTTTGTGTTGTGTTGTGTGTGTGTATGTGTGTGTGTGTGTGTGTGCTTGTGTGTGTAAATGATTATGTTTCAGCCAAAGTAATTTGTAATTTAAGCACTTAGAGTCTGGTGTCTCGGAGTTATAGCGCTATATAAGTTTTCAGCATTATTATTATTATTATTTAAATTGTTGGTAAGCCCTTTAAAATTCTTTAAAATGTCCATTAATGGCAAACCTTTTGAAATAAAAATAATAAAAAAATAAATCACCCCAATATGCATTACATTTCTAAGTATAAAGGTTGACCTCTCATTGCAACATAACCACTTATTGGTCAGGGAAATTCTATTCTATTTAAAAATCAAGCCCATTATGCTCATCTTTCACAAAATCAAAATGTAAAAAAAAAAAAACAAAAAAAAAAAAACAAAACAAAAATTTTCCTATGTGTTTTCCATCATCATGCTTTGATCATACATATTTTTCAATATTTGGATGCTACTGACATATTGCATTTCATTCATCTGACTCGCCTCATGCCACCTGGGGAAAATCAAAATCAAAATGGAATAAACATACTTTGAATAACAATATCCTTTATAGTCAGCAAGTCTAAATCAAGAGACATTTACATTTTTAAAAATGTATCTAATTTTTGGGGGTCCTGATAACTCAGTTGGTAGATCCCTTGCTTCAAATGCAAAAGTACTGAGATCAATTCTGGTTGACGTCGAGATTTTTTTCTGAACAACTTGTCCCCCCCCCCCCCCCCCCCCCCCCCCCCCCCCCAAGCAGTGACAGGGTAGCTGGGCCTATCAGATCTGATGGAAAGTATTTTACGATATACTAGTGACCTATAGAAAGGCTAGCAAGTAATTGCTATTGTAATTCCAAGCTACAGAAACTGGAATAAACTCCTGTTCTGGGGCTCTGAAGGACTACTTTTTAAAAAATCTATATTTTGCAATGTGATGTAACACTTTACTTTTAAAGCAGTTGAGAGAACAATAAGATAATTTCTGGTCAAACTAGTACAGGAATAAAAAAAAAAATAAAAAATTAAAGAGCAAATTACAATGTAGAAAATAAAAGGTAAGCAATGATTATCCTGAAAATGCAGAGAAAAGTAAGATTCTTTTGGGTTTTGTTGTTTTTTTTTAATGCAGGCAGTAGAAATTGATTTGAATCTGTAGATGAATGGTTGACAGCAATTGTCTAGCCCAAACTAAACTTATCAAACCAATTTTAATCACAGGGATGATTATTTCTTTTACAATATTTTTTGTCAGCTCAATGTATTATTAAAGAAAACACCTAGGTTCTTTATTGTGTCAACTATTTTTAAAACATTTATTATTTGAATTAACAGAAAGTTATTCAGGAAGCTTCCAACATGTTCTCTATATATCGATTTTTCATATTTCAGCTAATCGTGATGAAGCAACATCTATAAATTTAAATTATTTGTCAGTATAGTAAAGTAGGATCTGTATAATATCTTGTTGTCCATGATACCCACAGAATATTGTTAAATAAATAAAAGCCATCCTTTGGAGTAACGAGCACCGTGAATCGGGGGTTTATCCTAGTCTGCTACTTTGGGATTTAGTCTATTGCAAAGTACACCAGATCTAACTGTAGCCTTTGTAAAATCATAGCCTGACACTTATAAAAAATTATTTCAAAATACAAGGTGACGACCACTGAAAAAAAGTGAATGAGTTATATTCAATAGTTTAAATTTGCCTATTTGAAAATCCAAACATTCGTAGGTGAGAAACCGCTATACTTAACTTTAAAAGTGAACGATTTAATCTCACCAGGATTAATTAATACTTCAAAAACCTGAAAATTGTGGTCAAGCACCAAACTTCACTTTCATTAAGTTTTAATTAGTTATGATGCTTACTTCGTTCTGAAACTGTAGACAGAATTTTGTATTTCTACAAATTTTTCGTGGTAGTAGGCTGGTCTGAATAGCTTAATCAATGGAATCATTTGTTCCTCGAGTACATTTAATAATAACTCGTTTTTCACTTTCTTTTGATGGTTGTCACCCTGTATTCAGATGTAATTTTTAAAAATCAGTGTCAGGCTATGAGATTACATAGGATATGATCTAAAAGACCCATCTATCCAATCACTGCTTGGTAGTGGACAAAGGAAACAGCCAGAAAAATGCATTTCCTAATGACATGCGTCAAAGTGCCTAGTTGCTGTGATAGTGACTTGTTAATTTTCTAGATTTTTATCCTGATATGATGAATCAAATAGGAATTCATTTTCATCATCAGTTTAAATCATGTGTAAAATGAAACACTTTATTCAAACCTGATTAAATCTGAACCCCCTTCTCTCTCGAATGATAAATGTGTATTTTCTATTTATTATCACTTTTGAGAATATAATCATTATGGAAAAAGAGCTCACCTTAGTCTAATCTCTTTCCAGCGGACCATGTGATTGAGCAGCAATCTTTCTGGTGGTGGAGCCGTCCTTGGATCCTAAAATAGAATATAAAATGGGCAGGCTGAAGGTAAAACGAACTTGGCAGATCACTAAGATAAGAAAGTAAAAACAACTATCCTTTCATGTGTGGTAAAACATATCGATGTAAATGTAGTACTGACCAGAGAGTTTATCATATTGCACACTGCAATAAAAAAATGTTTTCCTGTCAGCATCATCAATGATCTTTCTTGTGTAACACACTAGAACCAGAGACACAATGCAAACACGACTCGCATCATTCCTCGATGATAAATCTGAACTACACCCAGATTGACATGTGCTCAGTAAATAGTCAGATGGCTCTTGATAAAAAAAATAACACTTGAAGGCTCTCTGAGGGCACATTTAAGAGGACTTTATTTCAGAAAGATTTCCTTTTATACCCAAAAGAGGCAACAACTACAAACCACAAGGGCCTACCAGCAACATAGGTAAACAAATGTAATTCTCATCTAATAAGGTCTGTAAGGGGATATAACTCATGACAAACTATAGTCAATGAAATTACATGATTGTTTTCCTTTGACCATTCAACTATTATTTCTATAAGTCAATCATTACATAGGTGGACAAAGGTATCATAGGAACGGAGTAATGCTGTCTTCGTGAATAAAGTTATTCTTAGGTGAAGTAATATACATTCTGGTCATGGTTATACAATTGATTCTACTGAGCGCATTGATTTCATGAACATGACTTAGCATCATTTCTCAAAATGGGAAGAAATAAACAAGCAAGCTGAACAATAATTGAACTTCAATATTCAAGTGTAGCTAGAGATATAAAATCTCACAGTGGGGTCAAATTGACACATATCAGAGCCCTTTTGCTGATAAAATTTAACTTCAATATTTTTATTGATTCCCCACTTATAAACAAATATAAAGTGATCTAAACCAAATTTTTAAAAAGAATAAGCCATGAGAAAAAGATAATAATTTTTTTTAATGCAAACAAAACAACTCACAGCATGAATTTCTAAAGTCCCGGGTGGCTGTGGTACAGCTTGTGGAATCCTCAAGTCATACAGACAACCATCCTCTGATTTAATTGGTGGGGGCAACTCCCATATGTAGGAATCTTTCATCTGATGGGTGAGAAAAGTTTTTTGGGTTTGTTTTTGTTAAACTAATATTAATTCTCTTTTCTTTTTAGGCTGAGTCTCATAGCTCTTTGTTGTTTTTAGACTGTTAGTGAGTTGGGGGATTAGTTCTCAATAAAGTTTCTCAATCAGACTATAAACGTTTAAGGTTACACACAGTTTTGTGTATTGGCACAGTCATCTGCAGGCAGAAGTTGTGAGTATTTTACTTAAACATGCATAACATCAATTAGATTCACCAAAGACTACAGCTCTGTTTAAATGAAGTCTGTCAAGAGACATAAAAGCGTCTTAAGTTAAAACGAAACTTGCTGTCATTAGGTTTCAAATTAGCCAACTGTTAGTTAAACTGAGCAATGATGGCAATAGAAAGAGTTCCAAAGATGAAAATCAATCAGATAAAGTATGAAAGTTGACAGTATCAAAATTAATCCCAATTGTCATCCATAACAGCAATTTACATAGAATAAATACTCAATAACATGAAGAAAGAGAAGGTACGTAAAGTCCAAATATTTACTAACTAGATAGATGGTGAAAACTTTTTGGTTCTAGAATTACCTCATCATCGATGTCAGGTTTGACATCAGAACTGGAGGATTCTTTTGCAACAGTGCCAAGATTCTTGTCATGTGGCCTGTTCTGGATCCAGGCCCTACACACAGGGTAAAGAGGCGTGTCTTCAGGAAACAAAGCTAGATCCACACTTCGATCAAAGAGTTTCATTATTACAGTTTCTGGGGATAGTAATAATAATAGATAAAAGTAAAAAATGTTAAAAAATCACCCCCTGCCTCCCCCCCCCCCCCCCCAAAAAAAAAAAAAAAGAGAAGAAAATGTGAATGGCAATGTCATATCTTCTTCTTTCAAGGAGGATGTATGGAACCTGATTAAAAGTAAAAAAAAATAAATAAATAAAGCTAAAACTTAGGGAAAATAGAGGAATTGAAAATGGTAAAAATGGAAACTCAGGATGAAAATTCCCGGGACTCATTATGCTATTTAACACATCTCCATTTTCCTTCTTCTATTGTACTTTATTATGCGGGTGAAATGTCTGTGCCTAAAACGCTCAAGCTAATAGTATAGGAACTGTTAAACTTCACCTTAAGTCAAGCATACAGTAAAGATCAAAATGATTAAACTGTCAGCATTCACATCCTACAAAAAAAAACAAAAAAAACAAACTTTCAAGATGCTAACAAGTGTTACATCTAAATGATACGTTTAGCTAAAATTTCGCTTCCATGAGAATAAACAGTGAATATCAAAAAAAAAATTATTCTCAATTTAGCAAGTCTTGATATATGCTTTAATTGAGATGTATATGGTTTTGTCATTGATTTCATATATCGGATGTCTTCCTCTTCACATCTTATTACCTACACCCTCTTTTATCAGAATCCTAAAGACCTTATTCTAAATCAATCATACAGGGATTTTTTTCACTTCAGTGCAAGTAATAAGGAAGATTATAGAATAGTCGAAAAACTTCAGATCAAGCTAACAAGCCCAAAAAAAAAAAAAAAAAAAAGACAAATGGGACAACTTCAACAGAGTGGAAGCAAATCCAAAACCATTATAACCTAGCGGTTGATCTCGAACCAGCTGAAAATCCCATATTGACACCGCCACATAACTTTTACCAAAAGGGATACACTAAAATAGTTAAATAAGAAGCAAATTAAAGAACCTAAAACTTTAAAAAATGTACGTGAGAATGATTTAATAGGATGATTTATATCTTCTCTTATTAAAAAACAAAAACATTATGTGTTTCTCTCTAAGCAAAGACTCCAGAAAGGGCCCTGGTGAAACTAATTCTAAGTCTCATTCCAGAACAAGTACACAAAGCTACATGGAAAGGACAAGTAATATAGGGGGACAGATGAGATAGCAAGGCTTTGGAACGATGAAAAATCCATCCGGCTAGGAGGGGGAGGGGGAGGATCTCATCCACTATTTAAATACTTTAAATATCAATACAACTTTGTACCAGAACCAGGTTTGTCATCATAGATGTCTCCCTTATAGTCAATTCATCTTAACATCATACCCCTTTATCAAATTTATTTAGATTTTAGAAAAGGAAAACTTTTTATTTTATGAAAAAGAATTTTAAAATATTTGTTTTGTCTAAGATTTAAGAAAAATCAATTGTGTGCATGACAATGACGACATGTCATGTTCAAAATGTGTTATGATCAGATCAGAACGGAGAAGACAAGTGTTGTTAACTTGATTCAATTCAATTTACTTCATTCTTTTGACTATGCCATCACAATCGAATAATGCACTGCTAAAAAAAGACTAGATCTAAAGATAAAGAAAACTTTATTGCAGTTTCCAATGTCAATAACATGCACTAGGGACCAAGCTCCTGACACAGGTGCATAAAAATGAAATGCATACGTTCATCTTGATTTTCCCCATCGCTTGAGTCAGCTCTCCTTTTCCTTTTCCGACCAGTTTTTACAACTGCTTTCTTTGAAGGAGAAGAAAGGATCTTGCTATAAGAGAGAAAAAATAATTAACAGTCAATCCGGTGAATGTCGTGACATAAACTTTCATTTGCAAACTCATCAATCTAAATTACCCTTCTCCCTTCTATTCTTCAGTCACTAAAATCATCTCTCATTTTACCCTTTTTTATCAGTTTTTATAACTATTTTCTCTGAAGGAGAGGCAAGGATTTCGCTACAACTTACTGGAAGATAAGAATTAATAAAATGTGAAGTTGTGATTACATATAGACCACATGTCCCCCTCCCCCTTTTCCAAGCCAATTTATACACTACTCCTTAATCTTATTTGTAAAGGGTGTCTGACAGGTAAACTAATTCAAATAAAAGATGGTTATTTTTAGCATTGATTATTATGAATGAAAATAAATAATTGAAACAAGTCAGAGAAAAAGAAAGAGTAGTCTAATGTTTACCTAAATGGGAGTGCTGGCTCTTGAGCATATGAGGTAACATCTATTTCATCCCCAGGACTGAAAAAAAAGACATTACAGCGTATTCACTTTTATAATGGTTGATAATCTCTAAAAATGGAAATCCATACTTTAAAAATTACATATTTTGATGGCCAATAGAATTACACGATGAAGACTGGAAATATAAAATATTGTAATATTCTTGAAAAAATTCACAATCATGTACACTCAATGAGTGTGCAAACTAAATCTAGGGTGAGTGGAAATTATTACTAGAGGTGAGGGCACTCCAAATTGATGCAAGAATTGTTTTGTCCATCTTCTTCAGTCCTCATCCCACAATGGGTATGGACCACTGATGAAACTGTTCCATCATCTTCTGTCATTGGCCAGTCTTTCCATCTCCTGCCAGTGAATCCCAGACCTCTCCAGCTCTACCAGAAGATCTTCCCCTCCAGGTTGACCTTGGTCTTCCTTTTTTTCCTCTTTCCGGATGGATTCCATTGCAGGGCTGTCCTTGGATTAGTTATATTGTCCTTTGGTTTCCTCAATGTGTGCCCTTGTTTTGTCCATAGTAGCATGAAACTTTAGAGTAATGACCTAAATTGAGATTTTATATAGCGCAATATCCACTAAACGTGCTCAAAGCGCTTTACAAGGGGTCCCTGGTCAACAGCAACATTTAACATGTATGACTGGACATGACGCCTGTTAGGCGATATTACAATTTTTTCGGATAAAGACAACACTGTTAACGGCCAGGTACTCATTTTACACCTGAGTACTGTGAGAGAATGTGAGTAAAGAGCCTTTTCCAAGGACTCAACTATGCGCCGAGCGCGAGACTCGAACCTAGGACCTTCCGATCCGAAAGCGAGTGTCATGTCATACCACTAGACCACATAACCTACATACTCTCTTTCAAATGAGATTTCCACAATTGCTTATGAATTTAACCAACACACCGTTTGTTTTTTTATTGGTTAAACAAAGAAGGTAATCACAGTGGGCTGGTTTTGACCATGAGTATAATAGAAAATAGAGCAAAGTAAAAAAAAACCCCAAAAAATGTAAATCTATGATCATGTGATTCACATTTGGACTTTGCATTCAGTCAACACTTAAAGTCGACACCTCTTGTTGATCCCAAATGCTCTGTTTTTAATCTAAGTGTTTTTGTTTTTTTTTGGGTTTTGCAGCGCTTATCTTGTTTTATCATTAAGCCACAACTCTGTGCATCAAAGATAATTGCGATTATGAGTATGGTGAGGACAAATGGACGTGCCTATGCTTTTATTTTTATTTTATTGATTTCACTGTCAAATTCAATCTGGCCATCAATTTTTAAAATAATTTCGGACAGAGAATTACATCGTCGGATGGTGCTTGGAAAAAAAGAGTTGAGATGAGCATTAACTCATGACTGGGGGACCTGGTATGTGTGCTGTTTTCTTTTGTTTAGGATAAGGCGATCGAATGGGATTGATGTCAGCCCATGACAAGCCTTAAAGAGGACTTTGGCTTTTTGCATCGTGGGTCTTTCGTGTAATGGCGACCAGTTTAGGGTCTTGCGCATCTCACTAATACTTTCAGACACATTTAGGCCATTTCAGTGCCAGTAAAAAAGAAGAAAATGAGACAGTAAAAATAGTTATAGATTTACAATTTAAAGTGCACAAGAAAAGTAAGACAAAAGGAAATGGCACAAATAGGGAACAGATGTAGACTCCAAGAGCATACCATTATTGTACTTGGTTTGAGATCACCTAAAAGTCTCATCCTGACACAAGCACAGGTCCACACTAAGAGGAAAACACTCAAATGTTTACAAATCATTGATTCAATTTAAAAAAACAAACAGAAAGATGATTTACAAGGATAAAAATATCATTCCCAAAACTATACATTTGACTGTATCCCTCCCAGCCAACGACTCCGGTCAGGTCAGGACAAAACTAAGTAATCTCATTTCAAGACAAAGACAGATAGAAAATAGAAACCAAATATAGGGATAGAAGACAAAGTAAGTACCTCCCTTCCCACTATGAGAGGTCAGAACCCCACCCAGTAATCTACGTGTGTTTCATTGATAATGGATAAAGTAAACCTTTCTTGAATTCAGCCAATATTTCTGGTCCAGCAGTGTTGGCTTATCAGGATTTCTCTGTACTTAATTTATGAACTGAATACCATCTTGGACTTGCACTACTTCAAAGTGATGATTAGCTTAATCATGGCTTTGTAAAACTGCAAAAGCATCCATCTTTTAAACTCCTCTTCTTTTTTTTAAAACCAACAATTAGAACATGTATTTCAGAAAATGTATTTTATACTGTAAATTAATCGGAAAAAAAAAAGTATTTAATTAGGTGTAATTATTTATAGATGTCATACCCTCCACTGTCTCATTTACTTCTTCAATGACGAATAAAAGTAAAATCAAAGGTTTCAAGTTCATGATTAACTTATTTTTAAAAAGGATTTCAATCACACCAAACCGTAACTTTACCTGTCTTCTTTCTTGTCAACCAAATGTTGCAAGGTTTCATCCAATCTATTTCTTGCTGATGTCACCTCCACTGGGAAATATAGTGCAAAATAATAACAAATAAACATCCCAACTTCATCTCTTGAATCTCTTCTTCGAGTTGGATGACATGACACTAAATTAGCAAAATTATGGTCTACTCAATCATGCAAACAACCTGTCTCTCTCTAGTCTAGGGATAAAACTTAATATAAGTCCTTATATATAAGTATAAGTCTTAGTACAGACAAGCACCCTTATCAATTATTTCAACGGATTTTCCTCTGATTTGATTTCTCTAAGATAAATTGTTTCTATAATTTCTCAGATAATTTATCTCGTCATAACTGAGGAACTTGCCATTTTCATCTAGGAGAATGATAAGAATGATGAGGCTCTGCCTTAATCAATTTAAAATTGAGGGGATTAAAATTTGAAAAATAAAAAAAAAGAAGCAGGTGAAAGGAAGTTCACTGAAGGGAACATTGTAGTCAATGTCATGTCGGTCGGTGGAGTTTTGTTCTTAACCATTTCCTTCATGACGTTTTACTTGCTTATTCTTTATTTATAATTTATAGAGTTCGTCTGACATTTTCACCATGAATTTGACATGTTAATTAAAAGCCTTCATCATTTGACTGAGTTTTATAACAGACTTTCTATCCTTAGTAGATGAAGGTGTCAGTTGTATTCTAAGGCTGCAGTAATTCGGACTCGAGTCTGAATAGCTAGATTTATATTCTAAGTCTAAGACTAAGAACATAACAACATGACTAACATGATGTCCAAACAAAATCAGGCCAAAATAAAATTAAATTACATATTCTGATCGTGCTAGACAAGCAACCATTCTTTTCAGTCCGAAGTAGCGGTATGAGTTTGAGTGAGTACGAGTCGTGAGCTGAGTCAGTGGTGTACGGTGTAGTGTGAGTAGGCAGTTTAGTGAGCAGCAGCAGTGGCAGTCAAATTTTGACCCAACTCGCCCATAGGAAAGTTGTGACTGGAAATTGCAGTTCGCGTTTTGGGGGGTTCAATTAAAGATGCATAACTTCGTTATAAAGAGGAATATCGCAGATATTTTGGTATCATTATTTTCGTCTTTCAATTTCCTTTTAAATGGTGCCAATTAAGGAAAAATCCATTAATAATTACAGAAGTTATATGAAGTTAAAATTTGGCAATTTTCAAATGCATTTATTTTTTTATTTACCGCGTGGGTTTTTAAAATTTAAACGCTTGTTTTTAGAATAACATCTAAACTTTATTCATGCCAAATTTCAGGGCTCTATATCGATGCGCAGACACCTTTTAACTCTGCGCCGAAATGCCATGTTTACATTATCTTCTCATCATGGTTGCCGGACGATATCGATATTCATATCGATATTTTAAATTTAGTTATGTATTATTTTCAATTTAGTCCATAATATTTTCAGTACTATTATTTACTATTTTTTTATTTTGAATACATACTTTCCAACTTTATTTATGGGCATTTTATAGTTTTTGTTTCAAAAGTTAGTATATTTCTTCTCTTTGTGAAATCCGATATTAACAATATCGATATTTTAAAAATATCAATTGCTTTAATTTTATTTTATTTTACTTTCCCATCAAGTCATCAAGTTTCTTTACCATATGTTTAGATATGTTTATCATTTGTATCCATATTCTAAAGGCCTTAGCCTTAATAATTATTATGGTAAGAAGTTCTATTAGTTATACATTTTGACACCCCCATACATTGAGAGAGAAGGGGGGGGGGGGGGAGGGATAAAATTATATTAATTGTCAGTTCAAATGATGTAATAGCAATAAACCCAAAGTGGTTCAGCAGAATTTTTTAAAGTATTAAAAGCCAGAACTTTACTTCTAATTATAATAGGGAATCTGTTTCAATTTATATGAACTTTTTCAATCTACCACTTTATTTATATGCAATTAAATTGCCATAGAGGTAAAAATAAACTCATTATGTCATTACACAACATGTTTATATCTTTTCATTTAAATACTCTCAAACCCTTTTTTATTCTCTATGTATTAATTCAAAGAGGGGAATTATTTACAATTGTTTCAGTGAGATATTGGGGATAAATCCAACAGTGATATAGCAAATTGTTTCTTACGTCTAGCCGAGTTTTTTATTATGTAACATTTGCGTCATATTATGTAATAATGTGTTAATTTGAAATGTTATCTTCCTCTTTATTAATGTAAATGCATTGTCCTTGATAAGACGAACATTTTGGTATACAATATATGATAAGAACTCCATATTCACTGTTTTAAACCATTTTTTATTAACATCACGCGATTTCGGTCACAACTTTGCAATGGTAATTTTGGGGTAAAAATCGGTCTGAAATTTCAGACTTTAACTGCCGTAACTACATTTCTAATCAAGATAGAAACAAAATTCAAACTGTCTTGTAATCTGTGTTGCCAGCTCTTTCATATGACATTGGTTTCAAGTGTGTGAGGTACATTTAGAATTTCTTTTAAACTCCCTAGTTAAAGCCAGAGACAGAGGTAGTTGGGCATCCACCCAGTCCTGATCGCTTATCGAGGCCATTTAGTCTAGATGTCCCTTCTTTACCTATCTCTCATTCACAGACCGATGGACAATAAGTGTAAAAATTTAGAGTGAACATAAAAAGCCTTTAGTGTACAGGTGTTTTACCTTGCCGACCCTTCGACATTTTAAAAAGGAGATCAAAACTGATTGGTGCAACGTAGACTGAATTCAACCACGGAAATCAACAAACGTAATAGCCGCCATTGTAATTCTCTCTTTTTTTTAAAGTGAATGTTTGTAATAAGGGAGTGGAAGAGAATGTTAATGTTAGATAACCGGCGATATTATTCCACCCACAGGCAAACTCTCTCTCTCTCTCTCTCTCTCTCTCTCTCTCTCTCTCTCTCTCTCTCTCTCTCTTTCTCTCTCTCTCTCTCGTGGTGTTTTACGTTAATTGAGAAATAAGTGTGTGTGTGTGTGTGTGTGTGTGTGTGTGTGTGTGTGTGTGTATAATTGTGATGGAATAGGGTAGGAGGATATATAGGTGAAGACAATGTGTTGTATGATATGATGGAAGTGTTATTATTGTCGTTGTTTTTGTTAACATGTAACATTTTTATTTGTAATTTTGAGGTAATTTCTTTTTAAATGCAGAGATTTTATATATTACATTCGTATCATGAGGCTGTATGGTTGTTCAAAATTCATTCTTCGCTTTAATAAGACAAGAAAATAAATAAAGAAAGAAAAGAGGTAAAAACCCATAAACTTTTACATAGTACTTTGTCTATTGTGTGAAACAAGCTTTACATGGGGTCCAAAGCCAACAGCACTTTTAATTGTAATATGAGCCAAGCCATCTTTAAAGCACTTTTAACGGTTTTTTTCACAACGCTATTGCCGTTATCATTTTACACCTGAGTACTGCAAGAGTATATAAGTAAAGTGCCTTCTCCATATATTCAACTTTGCGTGGCCCACTGCAGAACTTGAACCAGGGAACCGGGGTCAGAAGCAGAGTTCATACGACAAGACCGACCACAAAGCTGAAAAGGACCACACACAAAAAGCCACTCTAAAAAACAACAAAGCCAATACGCCATTTTACAGGCTATATATGCAAAACACTTTTCTGCGCTAATTTAGTTGATTACACACCATGATGATTATTTTTTAGTTGACTACACTAAGTTTATTTGACCACCTTACACTTACACAGTATGTGATTTAGTTGACTACCTTGCACAGTATGTCATTTAGTTGACTACCTTATACAGCAGTTTTTTATTTGACTACCTTACACAGTATGTGATTTATTTGACAACCTTACACAGTATGTGATTTAGTTGACTACCTTACACAGTATGTGATTTAGTTGACTACCTTACACAGTATGTGATTTAGTTGACTACCTTACACAGTATGTGATTTGGTTAACTACCTTTGAAAGTATGTGATTTAGTTGACAACTAACCAAAGTCATATGCAATAGATCTAACTTTGATGACGTAAATTTTCTTTGTATAGATTTTTTCAGTAAATATTTTTGGTCATATGAAACAAAAAAGTGATGTCAAAAAAACTGGTTCCAATCTCATTGGAAGTGTAAATCCACTCTTCCGAGGGCTCAATACATGCCTTGTGTAATTGATTTTCTGGTTCCAGAGTGATGGCATCTTATTTTTCTAGTCTAAATATATGCTGGTCATTAATAAAGATAATCTATCCTCGCTCTTTTACGTCCTGTAATCCCAAGAACCTGCCTTTCCACTCTTCTACTAAAATAGTCATGCCACCTCATGATTCAATATGTAACCTATTCATTAATAGTTATCTGAAGGACTGGTTACATACACACTTCCGAGGTTTGGAACAGGAAAACTGGAAGGTGTGACGTCACAATCTCTCTTGACCATTATATTGGCTTACATATTAAAAGACCATTGTTTGATACCATCAAATGGCCATGAAAATTACCATTTTTATTTGATTTATGTAGATGACAATCTTGGTTGATGCTTATTAAGTGGACTCGAAAAGAGCAGGTTTATTAATATTATACTTGCTCTGAAAATAAGCTGTTGCTGATTAATACCAAGCAATCTATATTGAACAATCAAGGGTAGATTGAAAAGCCTTGACGCTGCTCTTGTATTTTCAAAACTAGAATAGATACGAAATTGTCAAAGGTATCAGAACAAAGCTTTGTTTATGTCTTTCCATTTATGATTTCAAATTTAAGCATAGTCACTGTTCCCATGCACACAGAGCCGCCAATGATGCACCAGTAATTGCATCGCGTCAAAGAGAAATTCACATGGCAAACTTCAACACCATCAAGTCACCTCTACCCACAGACTAGAGCACCTCGCCATCACTGCTAAAATTTACCTCTTTGAGGTGTCTATTAAGTCATAAGAAAAGGAAAGAGTAACTTAAAGCTAAATCAATACAGGTAAGGGGAGTGTTCTACGACTTCAAGAACACTGCCTCATTCAATACGGTCATGCGTTTATGTGAGCATTCTCATTATCCAACAGGCGCATAGCTCTCCATAACCGAGGATTTCTCTAACGATATATTCAACTCTTCCTTATGAAATTATACACCTTTGCAATGTCAGATTGTTACATCTAACAATTGTCTTTGTTTAGTTTGTCAATTTGGTCTTGCTTTGCTTCGCTCGATGCATTTTGTGAACAGCCACTGCAAGCCTGTTAATAATGCTGTGGAAACAGCATAGGTTCTAGTAAAGCACTTTACCCACCTTTGAAATATTCAAGTACCAACACAAGAGTTGCCATAAACAAATTTCAGCCATGTTTGAATATTTATGGGTGCTCATTTCTCTTTCTGCAGTAAGGAATTCAGTCACAGAACAAAGTTTATTGCAGACTTTTTTGTGTGATTTCTTCGACCGACCTGTTGGAATAAGGGTTCTTTTAAATGAGATAATTTAAAATTAAGATATAGCAGCTGGATTTCTTCGACCGACCTGTTGGAATAAGGGTTCTTTTAAATGAGATAATTTAAAATTAAGATATAGCAGCTGATCAAAATTTGGTGACCTAATAGAAGAATAAATTATGCACATTTTGAAGTATAGCGTATACTGGTGAGTTTAATTGGAAATATTAAATAGGCATCAAGACTTTTCAGTTCAGCCTTGTAATATTTTGACACTGTATGTAGATTTTGACAGCATAACACAAGGACATTCAGTTTTTCATGTCATTATTATCAACCAAGACATCAACTGCCTCGGTTGATTGAGAACTAAACTGGCACCATATCAATTCTGATTTGGCTGATCATAGATTCATTGATTTGGGTGATTTTAGTTTAATTTTAGAAGTTTAATGACATTTACGACACATTTAGGTCATATCTCTGAGTAAATGAAAATTATTTGTGAAGCATAGGAGAGTTAGTAAGATTTAAATCTCAGAAACTGCAATATTTATAGGTAAACGTTGCCAAATAAAATGTAAGACAAAAGGGAATTATTTACACTGGTCATTCCAAGCAGCAATCTACCTTTCATGCACAATGACTGAGAGATAATCTAAAAAAGAATAACACCAACCCTCGGAGAAACTCTACCTCCTGACTACCTCCCTAATGAACCCATCAGACACAAAGTAAAATGAAGTCAAAGTAAAGAATCAAATTTTTAACAAGTAAAAAGTTGAGCTTTTATATAGCACGGCATTAAACATTTTCGGACAGAGACAACGCTGTTAACGGCCAGGTACTCATTTTACACCTGAGTATGGTGACAGAATTTGGGTAAAAAGCCTTTTCTAAGGACTCAACTATATGCCAAGCAAGGCTCAAGCCCAGGACCTTCGGATCCAAAAGCGAGTGTCATACGACAAGACCACATAGCCACATTAACACACACAAAAAGAATAGACAAATTAAAACAAAAATATTTTATTTAATTTAAACTCATAATTTTTAGGAATCAATAAGATTATAGTAAATAATATATGTAATTTATATATATATTCAAACATGATAAATATATAGGTATGGCTTGAAAAATAGAATTAAAATATTTTAAAAAGATAATATGATCTAATGATAAATGAAGAAAGTTCAAAAGATAAATTTGAGCAACATTTAAAGGTAATATGTATGTAATGGTGTGTCATTTAGAGTATTTATTAAATATAGGTATACGATATCATCACCCTTGATACCTCTTGACACTAATATACAGTGCTATTGACTCGCTATCATTATCTCGTGGATCACACACACAAATATAAAAACGAATCACTATGTCTACTCCAACTCCTATCAAGTTGAAGAGAAAAGTACTGACCATTCATGTCAAGTTGCTGACTTTTGCCTAAATGGAGAAGATGATAAAGGTGAAGAAGAACATTCTTGGCAAGTATGGAATTTCCAATAACTTGAATCATTAAGACCCCCAAAATTTTGGTTGCTCAACTATCACGATAACTCTCTATAACATATATTCTTATAATAGATCTCTATCTCTTATATCTCTATGATTTCTGGCACTGGTACCAACGACGTTGTTGCAGAAATTGCACTATTACTATACCACTATAACTACAAGGGAACATTATATAAAGGCATTCCATATTTTAAATGTTTCAATGTGTAAAATAGAAGTGTTAAAATAAAACATAAATAACTACATGTATCAAGTAAATCAAATAAATACTCTTTTAAATGACCATCCATTTAATTCATAAAATTAAACTAAGTATGTTCAATAGACGAGTATGAACCATCTTTGAAATATGGTATTACCCTGGAAAGAATAATAGGATTGCATATGACCAACCCTTTAAAACTCTGAGACACAAGACTAAAAACCATTGTTGTGATTCAGTGATAACACTGAAGATAATTTACCGCTCTCTTTTCTCGATTTGTTTTGTTACCGAGTAGATATTATTCTAATAATGAAAACTTTACAGTTTTGAAAAAAGAACTATTTAAGAATTTTAAAAGATTGTTTTTTTCTGATTCTTTAATGTTCGACCGAGATCTACACAGAATGTTGCCTATAGAGCAGTTCATATTATCCCTTTAATAGTTCATAAAGAAAGCTACGTGTTCATATTCAAAAGGTAGAGCTAGCTTGGTGTCTTTTTAACTGGGAAATATCCTTAGTTTGTAAATCTAAAATATCAATTAAAAACTATATCGATAACTAGATTTTTGAAAATGAATAAATAAGTAAATTCATGAATAAATAATAATGAATGGATGAATAAATAAATAAATAAAGAAATAAACAAATATATAAATAGATTAATTAATTAATTAATTAATTAATTCTACAGAATTATTCTGATATTTAGCATTGAGTTTCTCTTACCATTGTAAAGTATGAAATATGATTGTCTTACTAAACACATTTCTTCTTTTCCTTCATCATATAAGTGACTCAGTCAAATGGAGCATTATTGTCAATGTTGCACATCCAAAAGAAAAAAGAAAATTTATGGTTCCTCCTGATATCTGTAGTGCATCTTTAAAAGTCTAACTCAAAAGCTTAATACCAGCAGATAGATTGTTATATAAGCCGAATGTAAAACAAAATGCACCAATAACATTGAATCATTTTTCCCCTTTTCAATCCTGGCCTTTTATAAAATACAACATCCACTAAATATGCTCAGAGCAAAAGGTGAGAAGTCAACAACAAGACTTAACATGCAGAACGAGACATGATGTCTATAAGTCGCTATTACAAATACATGTAATCAAGAGTACAGCAAAACCTAAACTTAACTTCTTATTCATGATATTCACAATGAAAAACTTTTTATGACAATATACAAATGAACAACTTCGATTATGGCAAGCATGCTGGGAGACAGTACCAGTTATTGTAAATTAAGTTCAAATTAAAATAAATAATCTGTATTAGAATCTCCAATTGCCCATTAGTTTAAACAAAGAAGTTTTAATTGACTACAATGATCAACTTTGTATTGTCTGTAGAAGAAAAGTTTGATCTACACATTTTAAAAACAATATAACCTCTAAGCATTGCTTTCATATTTGAAAAGATTGGCGATACTCAATATTTAACAAAATTCAGGCACAATTTGTTGCTCTTAACAATCTAAAGGAATAGATTTATACTTCAGGTACATAATATCATTTGATAATGTAATTCTATTTTTATAATACCGATACCCACTCTAGAGTCATACTCATGTAACAATTTTGAATTCTTAATGGATCTAGAAAATAAATAATTAATCTGTGTATTTCCATGAAGTTGATTCTCGACCTTGGATGAATCTGGCAAATATAAAAAAAAAGTTATGAAAAAATAAAGTTGATGTGTGTGTGTGTGTGTATGTGTGTGTGTGTGTGTGTGTGTGTGTGTGTGTGTGTGTGCGTGTGGCAAGAAGAATTTGCATATTTTTCACAAAAACTAAATAAATACTGACCAATGCAAATTTCGATTAACAAAAGAAAACCATGAGATATTGATAAAACTGGCATCTGATGTTATATTTCATAAATCAATATGTTGATTAATAAATAGTCAAATAAATCAAAAATTTGAAATTTAACTTACATACATTATTAATGGTTCAAATTTAGGTAGAGATGAAGGAAAAGGGGCTTCACTGTCAACAATTTCAAAGATTTTCTTTTGAAATCTGTTGGCTTTTTGTATCTGGTGTAATAGAAGAGAAATATCTTTATAACTTCCACAAATACTGACATGCAAAACTTCTGTCACCCACAACTATCCTCATTAAAAATAAAAACTATTACATATTACAATTCTTCATCTTTGAACAATTCCATTCCCGTTTGAAAACACAACAGACATTGTTGAAAAATACTCATGAGAATCAAGTGCATGTGTAAGATATTGCACCCCACAATCAAAACAACTCACTACAACAAACCAGACCATTCCTTCAGAGCTTGCATGTTTTGTGCATTACAGAAATTTGATGTTTTGTTAAATCTAATCAAATTGACAACAAATTTAAAGTGCTGAAATTAAGTAATTCAGAGCGTCACAAAACTAACCACATGCTTTCACTGGGATTAGAGACTTTACTAACTTTATGTGAGTAAAAGGACAATTGAATGTTAAAGACAACTTTTTGATGACACTGGATCTCTTGAAGACAGGTCAAGGAGTGATTGATCAAGGGCAACAACTGAGAGAGTAGATTGAACTATTATCATTTGGCATGTACAAGATCCTTTTACGCCTTCAACCAAAATTTCTAGGTACTACAGAACCAATCACAAAGCACAATCAGAAACCCTATTTCGTCGTAAGATGTCAATGCACAACAGTTATTCAAGCAAGAGGAGGACATTCAAAGTATTGATTAAACTTGAAAGTGGGAAATATAGGCTGAGTCTAACCAAAATTATCGCCCTTTATTTTTTTTTGTTTTTAGGGGCTTAACAAAAAATTGAGCTTTTATATAGTGAAATATCCACTAAAAGTGCTCAAAGGGTCCCTGGCTAACAGCAACACTTAATATGTAGGACGCGACACGACACCTGTTATGTGATATTACAATTCTTTCTGAAAGAGACAATGCTGTCAAGGGCCAGGTACTCATTTTACACATGAGTACGGTGACAGAATGTAAGTAAACAGCCTTTTCCAAGAACTCAACTATGAGCCACTCAGAACAGGACTCAAACCCAGGACTTTCCGATCCGAAGGCAATATCATACCACAAGACCATATGGCCACACATTGAAATACTTGTAGGTCATTTCAGCACCATAAAAAAGGGAGATGATAGGGAAACCTTTGTAGTTCTGAAGTTAATTTCCCTTTAAATCAATAATCCATATCTTTACTAATTTTATTCCATGACATAGAAAACATGTTCGGGGTGATGTGTGACAGGTTTGATCAACTTAAAATGACAATCAAAGACGTTACTCAACTTTTATTTCAGGAGTGACAGAACCTTAGCATGTCAGTATAATTATCAAATTAGTTCATAATAATATAAAATCTTTCAAAAAAACACCGAGCAACTTGTTTGGTGTAATATTTTAACATAATAATTCTAACAGTTACAGAAATACTTTGACCCATTATGAATTTTCTCAAGAAAAGGAATTGTCTCAAATTATTTTTCTGTGTCTGGGAATTTGAGACAAAAATGAGAGTGAATAATGACACCCTTATATTTTGCTATCTTTTTTCTTTTCCAGTAAAGCAAAATAGCATCATTATTATTTCTCTTTAGAACGTAACTCTAAATGACCGATTCTCAAATTAGAAATCGCCTAAATGACCATTCTAAAAAAAAAATTGGAAAAGAAAAAAAAAAATTTTTTTTTAATGAAAAGATTGAAAAAGAGAGAATTTTTCTGTACCATTTACGGCTAAAAGAATTCATTCATCCCCTGTTGCGTGAGCATTATTTGGCATCTACTAATAACACTACCCCAAATTACTGTCAATTCAATTTACGTTTGCTCCACCTCATAGTCTTCAGCAGCTTCATCCTATGTCCCCCATATTGCTTTCTCTCCATGTAATGCCCAATCAGCTTCTGATAATTGTCCCTTTCCAATTGGCTGCTGATAAAGGACAATTTTAATTGTCCATCTGTCGGTCATCAGCAAAGTAAGTCAAGTAAGTTCCTCCCACCAAAATCACACAGGTCTGTTATTATTATTATTATTATTATCTACATCATCATCATTACAAATTGAGCTATTGGGAGTCCCAAGAGAGTCTGGTTATACACAAAATGAGATTTAAATTGTAAAAAATCACTGTTACTCACAATTCGAGAGCAATAGGACCGTCTTTGATTTCATCTTGCTCAACAAATGACCAGCACTTTGTACTGAAAAAATCTTTTTTAGGCTTAAAGTGTTTGAATTCAAAGAATATGGCAAAACCTGTCAAAACAAAAGCAATAGTGAGTGTCATAAACTAAAGGCAAATCCTAATCCCCTCTCAGCCCTCCCCCCTCAAACACACACACAAAAAAATGCAACAGTTAGTGTTATCAAAATCAAATATGACATGGTGATAACAGTAGATAAACTTTTTAAAAATATATCTAAAGGTTCTTAGATCCAACATTGAATGTAAGGTGCAATTACAACTTTTTATGCAGAGGTTACGTTGTTGCTGGACAGCTTTCATTTAATCCTGAGTATGGTGAACGAATTTGAGTAATGAGCCTTTTTCTAAGGACTCAACTTTTCACTGCCCATAGCAGGATTCAAACCAGAAACATATGGGTCAGAAGTTGAGTGTCATAACAGTAACACAAGACCACAGAACTGGACAGTAAGAAACGTTTTGAAAATGGAGGATTGAAACGAACAGCATTATTCTAGGATAAATGGATGGATGAATGAAAGGATGGATGGATAGATAAATGAATAAATACATGTATATAGATCGACAGACAGACAGGCAGGCAGATAGGAATGTATATAAGAAGAGAGGAGATGGAGAGACAGAAAAAGAAAACTACAGAGAGAGAGAGAGAGAGAGAGAGAGAGAGAGAGAGAGAGAGAGAGAGAGAGAGAGAGAGAGAGAGAGAGATTGCATTTTGTTTCAAAAGTATACATATTATTTCAAAATTTCTCAAAAAATCTATTAATTTTGCAAAATTAAAACAAAAAATTCTTTAAAGTCTCTAGATTTTGCAATTTTTATGTTCATAGTAACAATAATAATAATAATAATAATAATAATAAGAATAATAATAATAATAATAATAATAATAATAAAAAAGAAGAAGAAGAAGAAGAAGAAGAAGAAGAAGAAGAAGAAGAAGAAGAAGGAAGAAGAAGAAGAAGAAGAAGAAGAAGAAGAAGAAGAAGAAGAAGAAGAAGAAGAAGAAGAAGAAGAAGAAGAAGAAGAAGAAGAAGAAGAAGAAGAAGAAGAAGAAGAAGAAGAAGAAGAAGAAGAAGAAGAAGAAGAAGAAGAAGAAGAAGAAATCAGGACATTTAAAATATTTCACAATCAATTTGCTTGTTTCTTTATTCATTCACTTAATTATTATTTTCTTAATTATTCTCCTTTTTTTATATATAGTTATATATTAGGATGTATTTTACAAGACAGAGTCATGTTATATATTTTGATGATATTACCTGGCGGAAGACTTTCAATCGCCTTTTGAATGTGGATATCACAATGAAAGCTAATGGCTTTGTCAGTCTTGATAGAGGCTGAAGGAATGTCTTGAGTGGGATCAACACACTGACCATTACGATCTGGTTTTTGTTTTACACGACCAGTAGAAATGATGTAATAATTTCAAATGAGAGATAACATTTAAGTATTTATGTTAATGGAAATTGTTTTTTAAAAAACATTACTTTAGTTAATGAGGATTTTGAAAAATCATAGTCATATGGATAAAATGATTAGTTTACGCAGGAAATTTCAGTGATTATATTTTAAAATAAATCAAACAATCGTTAAATGGAAAGTATTTTTTTTTCATTTTAATAACAATGCTTTGCATATATCTATTCAAATGGTTAACCATTATACAAAAAAATTAAAATAAATTCAAAAGATTTTAAAACTTCATAAAAAAGCTTTGCTAAAACAGGCACATCTTACACAAGATCTCAAATTGATAGTATGCAAAATTGAAGCTTCCATGTTTCAATATAATGCATGTAGTAGATATAGACAGAATAGATCTACAAGACCAAGGCATTGGTCAAAATAAAAACAGCAGTTAAATACATACCTCTGACTGACAGTGAAATATAAGGTTCAAGAAATTGGCTTCCATCCTTTACTCCAATGTGTTCAATAGATACACTCAGAAAAGATTTACCAGAAACAGGGAATGGTTTTGGGAGCAGACCACATTTTCCTGAAAAAAAAAAGAATGTGGATGTGCAAATTGATTTCTCAAAGGCTTTCCTTTATATGTTAAAAATTATCTATACAAAAAAAAAAAAATTTTATTTACAAATTTATTGACCACATATTGTTAAATCAGGATCAGGCGGTTGTATTCAAGGGATCAAAAGGTATGAAATGAGATTATAATATTATCCAAGTTTAAAAATTACTTCAAGCATTTAAATTGACATGCTTCATTGTGGTCAGAAGATACCGAAAAACTAACATGATAATTACAACACTTGAAAGTAACATGAATAATATATACTAACCTGTCCCTGAGAATTCATCGTCTAAAGTTTCCAATTCATCAATTCTGAAATAATATAACGCAGTGTGGGTATTATTAAACTTCATCATTACCACCGCTTATAGCAACATGCCATCATCACCAGCATCATCATCAACACATTAACACCAACAACATAGCAAACACCATCACATTTCTATTGTTATGTTCATGATTATCATATTGATTATGAGCCACAATAATCACAACTTTATTAATATCATTATGATTCTAATCACCATCATTCAACATTACCATTATCACCATCATCATCATCATCACCGTCATCATCATCATCGTCATCATCATCATCATCATCATCATCGTCGTCATCATCATCATCATCATCACCACTACCATCATCATTATCATATTATGATTTGATTTATAAGATACATCATCATCATCACCATCGTCGTCGCCATTATCAAAATTATTTTTGTCATCTTCTCCATCTCAAACATTATAATATCATAAACAGTTAGGAAATATCTTGATTCTTTCCTGTTCCCTTTGTTTTATCTATGACTTTCTTTCAAAATAGAATAACATCCATAACGATCAATTTGCCAAAGAAGCTGCAATAATTCTCTCTCCTTCATATTCACTTTTCCAAAGTTCAATTAATCAATGTATGCATTAATGAAAGCCAAACACGTCTAGAATTACATTTATTGCCTACTGTAACTAATTAAAAGAGTTGAGTGTATGCCTCCGATTTCTTGAACATGACTAAAGACTGAAATAAAGCTACAAATTCAAAATGAATACAAATAAATATCATTTCATCTTTGGGAGCCAATACAGGCTAAAATAGGAAATAAAACTACTAACAAAATGACTACATGGTGGGATTGTATTAGAGACAGAAATTCTAGTTATAATTAAAACTCACGACAAATTTGGTTGCATGTTAGATCCATCATCTGCTGATGAAAATTCTACAGGAAATCTTGACTTGCTCTCTTCATCCCTATTGTCGGAGAGCAAGTTTGCCAAGGCTTGAGTGATTTAAAAAGTAGTGAGGTAGAAATATTTAGAAAATTATTGTTTATATATCAACAAGCATAGCTGTCCATTCAATGAACGGTGCCCACTCAATTAACATGATGATTAGTCAATTACTCAGCACTGTTCATTGAACACGATGATTACTCGATCAACCCGCCATGTATGATTCAAGTTCAAGACGAATAAAATTTGAACTCAATTTTTATTGTCTAAATAGACAATATATTTTTTGCCTTCGTAAGAGAACTCTATGAAGCTCTTTATTTGGGCATGGAGAGATGTTTTCTGCATTTAATATCTTGTATATTTTTGTCACTTATCACAGAATTCGTACCAAATGTTAAGAGCAGAAAATGGTTAAAGAAATTGATTGTATTCAAAATAATGAGAGGAACAACTGGTTCAGTGTAAATACTCCCATCCACCTTAATGTCATACTCGCTGACCGGAAAGTTGACACACAACCCACATGCCAAAAATGATACCGTCTGCTTTCAATGGGACTTGACGAAACAAATTTGATTTTTCAATAAAATATCACAATATCTAATCCATATCATAATACATGCAAACCATCTTCACGTCAGTTGTAAACACCATGCAAAATTTGGTGACTATTGGTCCAATGGTTTCGGAGCTTTAGTGTATAAAAAACCTAATTTGACTAGTACATAATAAGATTTAATTTCTTAAAAAATAATAATTAAAAATAGTTTTCTCACCACAATATCATGCTACTTCTGTTTCCAAACTGGTTTAGTTAGCGGGAAAAGACACAAACAATCAAAGGCAAATGAACAATACTCACTTTCTTCAAGACACCTTAAGTTATGAAGATCTACACTTGCATTTTTGGGCGCCTCCTAGATAGGGAAACAGACAGAATAAACAGATAGAGCGATTGAATACATTTTAGTTATAGTTATATTGAATTGATAATTAATGTTTATTATTATTATTATTATTATTATTATTATTATTATTATTATTATTATTATTATTATTATATTATATTATTATTATTATTATTATTATTATTATTATTATTAATTATTATTATTATTATTATTATTATTATTATATTATCATTACTACTATTATCATTATTTTTATTATTATTATTATTATTATTATTATTATTATTATTATTATTATTATTATTATTATCATTACTACTATTATCATTATTTTATTATTATTATTATTATTTTATTATTATTATTATTATTATTATTATTATTATTATATATATTATTATTATTATATTATTTTATTATTATTTATATATTATATTATTATTATTATTATTATTATTATTATTATTATTATTATTATTATTATTATTATTATTATTATTATGTGATGATGATGATGATGATGATGATGATGATGATGATGATGACGATGATAATGATGATTTTTATTATTATTATTATTATTATTATTATTATTATTATTACTATCATTATTTTGATTTTGTCCTTTCTTATCCATATTTGTTGTAATTTGTTAAGAGCAATTTTTGAGTTGTTTTCTTCTCTGGATATCTTCCTTATCTCCAAGTAGTGATCCCACATTTTTCGTCTTTTGCCAGCTATTTTCGTCCTTTGATAAAAATCGTTATGTTTGTTTTCTCGACATTGACAAGGAGTTTGCGGTTTCCAAGTGTAAATTTTACCTTGTCGATGTCAATTTGTCAAGGCTGATGAAGTTGATGTTATTTGCGTAAGCGATCTCTGATGGAAGTTTGTTGTCAAATGCGTTTGTTCTATAGTTAGTAGCTTTCTTTCATCTCTTAGTGCATTTTCCATATAGACAATGAACAAGAGCAGTCTCAATCTGCTTGAGGTGTACCGATGTTACATATTACAACAAACATGGATAAGGAAGGACAAAATCAAGATAGCAACAAAGATCAAGCTCTATATGTCTCTTGTCAAATCTGTCTTCATTTACAACTGTGGAACATGGACTATTACTTGGAACGAAGAGGAAAAACTCGACACATTTCATAGGAAACAACTAAGAATCATGTTTAACATCCACTATTCTACAAAAATTACACACAAATCACTCTACAAAAAATGCAACAAAAAGCCACTCTTAGCCCAAATATTAGAAACATGATGGAGATTATTTGGACACGTACTTAGAAGAGACAACAATATTCCAGCAAACAAAGCCATGAAAGCATACTTCACACAATCAACAAACATTCACACAATATTAAACAGAAACTTGAAGCGTCAAGAGGAAAGATGGGCCAGTACTGCTAACAAGACAAAATAGACAACTTTTTGTTTTGGTTTGTCTTGTTTAATTTATTGTCAAAATCATGCGCCCAACATCTGTCAAATTTATTGTTGGATGTAATAAACTTTCCTTTTTTTATGGAGATAACAGTATCAATGTTTTCATAAGTTTAGTTCAAAAATGAATAAAATGAGACAATACAGCTGTATTTGGAGTTAAAGCTCATTAGCTAATTTCTTACGAGCAAATTTCAAAAATACTAATATGATTACATTTTCAGAAAGCCTTGTTCTTCGAGATTCCAAGCAGATGGCCACTTTCTCTAACGTTCTCTAAAAAGGAAAAGAAAGAAATATGAACATTCATTCCTTAAATAATTTGATGTCCATCAATTTTAAAGTTATTACAAAAATTATGAGAACTCTAAGGAATTAACTGATATAAGATGTGAATGAAAGAAATATCTTGACGATGCATGGAACGTCAATCTAGCATCTAACAAAATTAATGGCAAAACCTGATATGGAAAACAAAGTGAATTGAATCAGGCACTGAAGCAAGATAATAATCTGGAAAATGACGAATGACACTTTATAATCAACTTTGTCTGGCACTGTATCATATATTACTTTCGAGATGACTGTGATTAATCTAATCAAATTGACTCACCTTTTGATACTTAGTGAATAGACTACAGCTCTTATTGTTGACATACTCAAATAATTGCTTTGATAACCTTTACGAGATGAAACAAAACAAAATATGTCAAGGATGAAAACACATAAAAAACAGTAAATGTGTCAAACTGCAGAGAAATATAAGCTAGTATATTTTCAAGTACCATTCAAATAACACTAACAAAGGATTTTTGTATTAAATGACCTTGATATCAAAATTCGAAAATCATACAGACTGATAACAAGAAGTGGGGAAAATGTGTGCTGTGTGTATAGATGTGTTTATAATGAATAAAATAAGAGAAGAGAGAAAGAGAGAGAGAGAGAGAGAGAGAGAGAGAGAGAGAGAGAGAGAGAGAGAGAGAGAGAGAGAGAGAGAGAGAGAGAGATGGGATTCATGTGTGTGGTGTGTTTGTGTTCCTTTTTTTTTTTGTCTTTTCTTTTTTTTAAAGAGCTCTAACCCAACAACAACAACAATAATAATAATAATAATAATAATAATAATAATAATAATAATAATAATAATAATAATAATAATAATAATAATAATAATAATAATAATAATAATAATAATACGTTTACAAAATCATAGTATACATACCACTTTGCACTCAAATGATTTTTAAAGCGAGACAACTTACCTAGAGTAAATATCAGATGCTTCCACTGGTTGGCCCCATGCATCGAAATCGGTTGCCCTTTTTAGAGCATTATGCCAAGATTTCAAAAGAATGTTTAGTTCTGTTTCATCCGACATTTGTCATAAAATGTATGGATCTCAAATTCAGCTGGCCTCTTTAATCATTGTGACAATATGAGTCCTGAAAATTTATAAACAATTTATATGCATACCTACATACATATATAAATGTTACCCGCCTCCACAAATGGTCGGGGTGAAACAGATGTGGGCGAAATGTGAATCTAAATTCAAAACAAGCACATGATATGTTAGAATTTTGCAGTTTAAGACACAATATTTACCATCCTCAATAATATAAAAAAGTGATAGTGAATGGAACAGCATCAACAGAGAGACTGGTAACAAGTGGAGTTCCACAAGGAAGTGTACTGGGACCAGTTCTCTTCCTGATTTATATCAATGACTTGCCAGACAATCTATCATCTAAATGTAAAATCTTTGCCGATGATACTAAGCTCTATGGAGTAGCTAATACAGAAGAAGAAAGAAACACCTTACAACAAGATTTGAAAAAGCTTGAAGAATGGTCCGAAATATGGCAGATGGAGTTCAATGTAGATAAATGTGCAGTTCTTCACCTAGGAAAAAACAACAGAGAAGCAAACTATATAATGAAAGAAAAACCCCTGCAGAAATCCAATGGGGAAAAAGACCTAGGAGTATTTATTGATAGGAAGCTAAACTTCAAGAAGCAAATTAAAGATGTTCAATCTAAGGCTAGTAAAACACTCGGAATAGTGAAAAGAAATTTCAAGAATCTGAAAACAAAACACATGACTACCATCTACAAGACTATGGTTAGATCAAAGCTGGAATATGCTAACTGCATATGGTATCCGAAGTTTGAGGGAGACAAAGACTGTTTGGAAAGAGTGCAAAGGAGAGCAACAAAACTTATCACACACCTGAAAGACAAAACATACTGTGAGAGATTGAAAGAATTAAATCTCCCGACTTTAGATTACAGGAGAAGAAGGGGAGATATGATCCAAACATATAAAATAGTAAAGGGAATAGACAGGGTAGAGGCAGGATTCCTTAAACCAAACAAGAACATTCAGACACGAGGAAACAGCAAGAAACTGAAAAAAGAACGTTTTAAAACAAATGAAAGAAGGAACTTTTTTTCATCTAGAATTGTAAATAACTGGAATAAACTACAAGAAACCACAGTATCAGCAAAAAATTTGAATAAATTCAAAGCAGAGTTGGAGATAAGCAACACCCTAGGAAACAAGTTCAATTATAAAAATTGGTCCAATCATTAATAGATGAGGAGGAGCGAAGGAGACTACACCAAGTCTAAAAGCTCTATACAGAGGTATCCAGGTATAGGTATCCAGGTATATCAAGTTTAATATTTTGGACAACAAATTCAAATCTTCACATTTGGCTAACCCCGACAATATACCGATTTGAGATGGTAGGTCACAAATAGAAGGAAAAAATAAACCCACTGTGACTGTCTGAGGATGAGCAGTATTCATTCCCAGGCACCTTTACGCAACATACGTTTCAGAATATGGAAACTCTAATCAATCACATACAAAGAGATTTAATAGAGAAATCTAAAATGGAATAATAAATTAAATCACTTCTACTAAACTATCTTCTAGAAGTATATTATATGAACATGACGATATGACTTCTAGATACTTCTTCAATTTCAATGATAACTGTTAAAAGTTAAGTATAAAACTGCCTGAACACCCTATGAGATGACACGAAAAGAAACAGAACGTGTAAATTAAAGACTCAATAATTTTTCATCATTCATTGGGTTGAGGGAAAATACATCCAAAAAACAAAACAAAAAGGCAAGTAGATTCCCACGGTTTCAGATTCACACACAGGGTTTGAAAGTTTTTATCGCGATGGTAAACAATGTTAGAAGTTTAATAACTTCAAGACAAAAGAGCTGTTCTTTCGGACGACTCAATATTCGATTTCTATCTGCAATTTTATTTTATTTCAATTCATTCCCAGACGCCGCCCCCCCCCCCCCCCCCCCCCACACACACACACACACGAACACACCACTTGTCTTAAAACATTTTAAAATATATATTTTGTTAGAGATTTGAGACACCATTCGGATGGTTGTAATCAAATGTTTACTTCCACTCTGCACTCATATCTGAGCGGTTGACAGATACAAAAACAAAAACAAAACAAAACAAAAAAAAAAGAAGAAAAGAAAAGATAAAAGCTTCAAATCCAAATGATTCTTCTCTCTCTCTCTCTCTCTCTCTCTCTCTCTCTCTCTCTCTCTCTCTCTCTCTCTCTCTCTCTCTCTCTCTCTCTCTCATTTTGTATAGTGTAAGATTAACGATTTGAGGACCAACATTTCGCTTTTATGGAAACGTTCTTTTTCATGACATACTTCTAGATTTTATGTTCGCATTCGTACAATTTTGAGTCTTTACAATAAATAATGCAAATAATATTTTCCCTGCTAGTTTAATTCTTTGATTTTATTTTTAACAGTCGCTCCTCGTTGCCGAGAGGGTGTCTTTATTGCGAAAAATATTTCTTTTCCACTGCCCTCTTATTTATCTCATAGCGCATGCGCAACTTTCCGTTAAACTCAGCTGCTTCCTACAATTAATGCGGAAATTGTTCTCTGTTTCTCTCAATGAATGATTGAATTGTTGTGCCCCTGATGGAGTGTTGTTTTGAAATATTTTCTTAAAAGGAGTAATTGTTGTTAGTAATTGAAAGTGATATTCTAGTTGTGATCTGGACACGTTCGTAGGATGTAACACGGAAAGTTTCACTATGTGACCCCAAAACATTGGACAAGGTTATGTCCCTTGTATGTTAAACATGGCAGATCTTCAAGTCTCCGGAGGGTCTTTTGGCGAATTATGACATTGAGAACAATAACTTGTCACTGGTACTAAAGAGACGAAATGTATAACCCATCGTTTCCAGCTGGTGACAGCTCAAATCATTTACCACAATCTCAAGATGCATCCAACACCAGGTGGAAAGGGATTTTTGTAAATGAATTGAAAGGGGTGAGTTGGTTTCTGGTTGTTGATCAGCTGGTCAAAGAAAACATTCTTAAAAACAAAACAAAACAAATCCTCCGAAATTCTTGTCCATAGCTTGTCCACAGAACATAATGATGAGCTTAATTTTAAAGAGTTAAGTCAATATAACTCAACGATAACACAGACTTAAGTTGTAACTAGGATTCTATATATGAATCATGAAGAGTCAAAATCAACATCAAAGAAGTAGAAGTAGAAGTGAAGACAACCAGAAAATCAGAATTGCTTCAGCTTTGTTTTTATTTTACTTTACTAAACAGACTGCAAATAGGTATGTTGCTGTTTTTTAAATGATTTTAAAGCATGAAGTGGCTAGGACTAGGATACTTATTATGAGAATTGCAAATAGGAGTAGGAGTACGAGTCGAATGAATTGCTGGCTTACATATCCTCGCCTCAGATTTTTATTGTTACTCTGTGATGTAAATTATACTATTCATCAATTCATAACCAAGAAGACTAAGCCATAAAAAACAATTTCACCTCATTTTTTACCTTTATGCCACTCATACTTCTATCGCAACTGATGTAAATAGTTAATAAGTTAATGCCGTGTAGAGAACTCATCATATGTTATGCTGTTATAACTATCAATGCCTTACTGATACAACCCTGTAGATTTTATATTATTATTATTATTATTATTATTATTATTATTATTATTATTATTATTAGGAAGCTGCTATTTTCACCGTATGGTGATAATATCTTGGTAGGCTATTTTAATACAAGTTATTTGCAACACTACATAGCAGATAATCGATGAGTGTCGTTTAATACAGATTTTATTTCATGAGTTATATTCAAACCTGAATGTATATTATACAAGTTTTAACGAGCATCAATACCAAGTTTTAATATAACGAGTGAAAATAAAAAACCGTAATAAAGGAACAATTTTTTAATCTGCTTTTTCCCCATATCACAAGCTTTTTAAAGCAAGAAATTGTAGGTAATAAAATGAAGATAGACATTTAAATGTTGTCACCATTGTTGACATTCAAAATTAATTTTTTAAATGTATAAAGTCACGACAGGGGGTTGAACCACATACTCTATAATGTCAAGCGAGTGTGCAGACCATTGAGTTAACAGTAACAGAACCCGTGACAGTCAAATGTAAAATTATATTTATAACAAAAATCTTACAGATTGAAGCTAATTATCAAGAGTTCTTGTTCTTGTATTTTGGCCTTGACATTTTGAATTGGGATTTACGAAAGCAGCTATCAGTGTCAATATTTCTAGTTTCGATCAAGATAGATATTGGTTTACTTAGGTTTTGTTATTTTCATGGGACCTAGAAATTCTAAAAACAAGTGTGAAAGGGCCACTTTTGTTGTCTCAATTATTTTTAAATTAATAGATACAATAACGAATAATGTCAATTTTGATATATGTACCTTTGCTATCACCATCAAGTTCAAGTCATCCAGCCTGACACACATTTATTTGCGATCCATTGTAATTTTTAAATCTCAATTGTGATAATAATTATCGTCAAGAATGCTGTTTTGTTTAGCAACATTGAGATGGAAAATGGAGAGAATGCAATGTGGTATTTTATGTGGTCGATGTACACACCCATCCAAGTCGAGTTATTCCTTCGAAATTTCTAAAAATAGACTTTTGGGAACCTCGTTTTTTTTGTCTTTTTATACAATCGCAAAGTGTAAAAAATTGTCAGTATATGAATATTTCTTTTGTTTATGGTATTTGACTATTGAGATACGATATTTATTCCACACCTCTTTTTTCTCTTTGTCTCAACAAGTGATATGGTATAAATATTAAATGTCGTATAACTCAGAAATCGAAATGTTGAAATTTCTTAGACATATTTTTTTCAGAATTTTTGTGCACCTCCGCCCCCTAAAAACGGAGAAGTGCTATCGAAATAAAAGAGCACAATGTACGTATGTCGCCGTCAGAATTGTCACTGATGATGTTACTAAAAAAAAAATATTTTGTTTCTTTGTTTATGAGTGATATAAACTGGTCGTAGGGAATCAGTGGACTAGCGTTGGTGGTAGGGACTTGGTGGATAATAGCACTGGTGGTAAGAACTCAGTAAGTAGTAGCGCTAGCAGTAGGAGTAGGGACTCAATGGGTAAAAGTGCTTCTGATTGGCTGATACTGATACATATGGTGAAAATAGCCTCCCCATATGGTGATAATAGTTTGGTAGACTATTTTCAACATATATGTTGAAAATAGTCTGTTATTATTATTATTATTGTTTTTGTTATTATTATTATTATTATTATTATTATTATTATTATTATTATTATTATTATTATTATTATTATTATTATTATTATCATTATCATTAGTAGTATTGGTAGTGCTAAGTAGTAGTAAATGGAAGTGGTAGTTAATAGTAGAAATAGTAGTAATAGTAGTAGCAGTTGTATTAACAGTAATAGTACTAGTTGTAGTAGTAGCAGTTGTAGTAGTAGTAGTAGTGTAGTCGTAGTAGTAGTAGTAGTAGTAGTAGTAGTAGAAGCAGCGACTCATGTTTATCTACCTTTGGTTGATTTTACTTCAATCTTGAATCATAGTCCCTATTTATTCTTGCCATACATGTTTGGTTAAGTTTGATAATTTTGAAACCCACAGGTCTTAAAACAAGTTCATGCTGGATTGAATTCCCGAGATGACGCATTGGAGTATATTGAAAATCTTATGGTCAGATTGCTATTCACGCTATGTTCTGGACAACCCCACACCATTGATGATGTTGAGGATCGCATCTCAAAAACTTTCCCAGACCCAATTGATAAATGGGCAATCAAAGATGCAAAAAATGCAGTCAAGGAGGGTAAAAAGAATTCCAAGATTGTACTTTCTGTGGAAAATATTCAGCCTCTTCTAAAGGTATGTGATATACATGACATGCTTTTTAACAGTTGGTGTTCTTGACCATATTTGTTAAAAGTTAGGTTTTGGTTCTAGTGGAGTGGTTAATATACATTTATCTGGGCTGGTAAAAGATTGTCCAGGGGTGTTACGTAATTGAAGTAGGGCTCTGAGGAACTTATTATCAAGACACCCCTAGGCCAGATGTTTGACTAGATAGTCTCTTTGCAGGTTTAATAGCAACTTCTGTCGTCCGTTTGATTTGGAATAGTACAGCGAGGAAATGCGTGATGTAACACCCCCCATTTTGTAGAGGACATCCTTCGTGAGACTTGCAGTAAATTTTGGTCTACCATCACTTGACAACCCCTCAGGAACCCCAAATATAGTGAAGAGGGAATGTGACCAGGCGATCAACCACACACTCCTTACCAAGCGCTCCCACATTGAGTGGAAAAAGTTCACACCAACCTGATAACCAGTTCCCAGTTGCCAGATAGTGGTGATATCCAAACTCAAATAAGTCAGAAAAGACTTTCTGGAAAGGGGTGGAAGGTGGGAGTGATGGTTCAGACGCTAAAGGAGCCTGACAGGATGTGCAGGCAATAGATTGTGCTCAAAGATGCACAGATGAAATGTCTTGATGGGCTCAGTGCAAATTCAATAAAGTTCACTTGGTCCTTTAGCCTTGTTAGTTTTCACTTTCAACTTTCTGTATTCATCACTACATTCACTTTGAGCACTCTCTCTCACATACATACACACACACACATACACACACACACACACACACACACACACACACACACACACCACACACACACAAACACAAAGCAATAAAGGGCATCTAGTTCTTTAGCCTAAATTAGTTTTCACTTTTCCTCTTCCTGTACTTACCAATGATAGATCATCACAAACACTTTGACCTCAAACTCTCTCTCTCTCTCTCTCTCTCTCTCTCTCTCTCTCTCTCTCTCTCTCTCTCTCTCTCTCTCTCTCTCTCTCTCTCTCTCTCTTTTCTCTCTCTCTCTGTGTTCTCTCTCATTCTCTGTCTATCTATATATCTATCTATTAGTCTCTCATTCTTTCTTCAAACACACACTTGTGCACGCGCACAATAAACACATTTCAATTCAATTAAAATATTTATTTCTAGGCAATTGCCAATATGAAACATATGTTAACTTAATAGTTTCAATTAACAAATAAACCACACACAGACACAAACCAATAACGTTCACTCAGTTCTTTAGCCTCGTTAGTTTTTCACTTTATTCTTTCTGTACTTCACTTCATTCACTTTGAGCACTCTTTCTCTCTCTCTCTCTCTCTCTCTCTCTCTCTCTCTCTCTCTCTCTCTCTCTCTCTCTCTCTCTCTCTCTCTCTCTCTCTCTCTATTTATCTAAATATCTGTGTGTCTATCTATTTATCTTTTAGTCTCTCTTTCTGTCTTCAAACGCATACACGTACGCACGCATGTGCACACTCACACAATTCATTTCAATTAAAATGTTTATTTTCTAGGCAATTGCTATTGTGAAACATATGTTAACTTAATTTAATTTTTTTTTGGTCCTTTTTTGCTTGCATGGAGTATACCAATTTTTTTTGTTATGAAAACAGGGGAGAAAATTGCCTCATTTTAAGCTTTCATGACCCAGAAATATGTTCAAGAAGCATTCAATGAGCGTGCCAAAAAAGCCAACTGAGTTTTAAAATCCTTTTCAAATACAATTGCATACATTCAATTTATACATTTGATTTTGGCTTCGTGTATTTGTCATTTGAAAACTGTGCTAGCATAAACAATACTGGGAGAATGAGCCATATGTAATTGTGTGTGATAACTAGAAATGAGACTCGGGTATGGATGGGCAGCAGATCTAGTAACTCTGGCATTTTAATGTTTTCTCAGGAAGACACTTTACATACAACATCACATTCGATTCACAAATAAATATCTGGAAATAGACAGTATTGGATAATGTAGAGAGATTTGAGGACAAACATTGTCTAAGAAATGGAAATTGTTCCCCATTTTGTCTTGTAGGGAGAAAAAACTAAGTATAAAATTTTGCTGTGGAATTACCGGGTGGCGGCGAATTAACCCATCGTGTTGCAATTTACCCGACAACAGTCATATGAATGAATTACAATATAAATCTATGTTAACACTTCATAGAAATACAATTAGTTGGCCAGGTAAACCTATTGTTGGTGTCTGGGTTTCCCAATTGGCAAATTGGCTTCTTGGGGCAGGTCAGAAGTGAGACATTGAAAGAACTGCAAAGTTACCTGCTTTTACCCTTCAAAAACGACCTCTTAGCACAGCCACGTGAAGCTTTTTGTTCTTGTCATGTTATGGGAATCCTTTGATATGACGGGAGACAGTCTATTTTATTTGATAGATCATCTTCTTGACAATTATTTTTTTTGTTTGGTCACAATTGAATGATTCCCCTCTTATTAGGATTTTTTATGTTCTCATAAGATTCACAGGGTAATTTGGTTCATTAATGAGTGTTTATTCATCGATTTCATTATTTTTCTCACTCAGCTTCTTATTTATGTCTTAGTATCTAACAAATTTGCGAGAAACAACGACGCACAATTATAAACTGTTCAATGTGTCAAGAAACTGAACATATATTGATTAGTGATTTATACCACGTCTTCAATTTACAGGCCCCTTGGATAATGTTTAGTTTTTTGGTAACAAAATTCAGCTCTCAGTTTTTGTTTATATATTGAGTATTCTGTTACCTATAAAATATTTGTCTATCATATATATATATATATATATATATATATATATATATATATATATATATATATATATATATATATATATATATATATATATATATATATATATTTTTTTTTTTTTTTTTTTTTTTTTTTTTATCATTTAAAAAAAATATTTGTTTTGGAGTCAACTAGATGTGAAATAATCAATCATGACTGCATTAGTAATTGAAATTGATTTTCTTGACGACCTTTCAGGAGGAGTTTGGTTACAGGATAGATTACTCTGTAGCTGTATATATTGTGGCAGTCTTGGAATATATTGCTGCAGACATTCTTAAGGTGAGTTTTTCTTTAGTTTTGCATGACGCTTAGACATGGTTACAAATACTTATACAGATGCAACCACTTTACTTTTAAATACCACACATTTGAAAAATAATTTCCCTTTGTTTAGAGATTTACTAAAAAATTTAAAATGAAATTTAGAAGCATTCACTTATATAATTGACACACCAGTCAGATTGTCAGACATTAATTCTAATTCTAACATACACAGACATAATTTACAGGACATTAAACCAACCACAATCCCAACTTAGAACACTTTTCATCGACTTCTCCTGTGCTTCAACACCATTCAGCCACACCTCCTTATCCCAAAACTACAATCAATGAACGTCAATAGCTGCACTTCACAATGGATTCTCGACTTTCTAACATCCAGACAACAGTTTGTTAGTGTTCGTCAAACAAACAATGCCGTAAACTCATCAACGATAATTACAGATACTGGTGCACCTCATGGCACCGTCTTAGCACCTATTTATTCTCTTTTCTATCTACACGAATGACTGTGTTAGTACGTCTGAGAATGTCTCCCTCATTAAATATGCAGACGACACAGCCATCGTCGCCAGTATAAGATCTAATTCAGACTTAGTCAACTATAAACAGGAAATTGAAAATGTATCTGAATGTTGTGACAACCATTTTCTTAAATTAAATGTCACCAAAACAAAAGAAATGATTTATGATTTTAGGAAAAAGGAACAAATTGTTAGTAATAATGCAGTAAATATCAAAGACGAAAATGTAGAGATTGTGCAGAAATATAAATACCTGGGTGTCGTGTTTGATGAAAAGTTAAATTGGGGCGAACATACAAGAAAAGTAATAAGTAATTGTAATAAGAGAATGCACCATCTGCGACAATTGAACAGCTTTAACATAGAAAAGAAATTACTGTCAATATTTTTCAAATCAACAGTTTTAAGTATGATAAGTTTCTGTCTCCCTGCATGGGGCGGTAACCTTAGAAAATGTGATGTTGTTAAAATTAATAGAGTCCTCAAATTTGGAAATAAAATTATGACAGACTCAAAAAGATATGAATTTGAAACGTTGTTAAAAACCCTTTGTAATAAGAAACTGAATAAGATAATAAGAGATGAAAATCATACTTTGTACCCTCAAATCAAATGGAGCAATAGACGTCATAGGCTGCGGCACTTAAAAGCAAACAAAGAACGCTATAACTATAACAAATCTTTCTTACCCGCTGCAATTAGGAATTATCAAATGTCATTTATTTAGTTATGTAGTTTTAATGCTCAACATTTATTATTAATACCATTATTTCTGACATCTTTAATTAATGAGGGAGAACATAAATATAAGAGCGAGTGTGAGAATGAATGATCTGAATGTTTTCTAGGGTACTAAATCCCAACTAGCTATGATACACTGTTATTGTTTTTGTTGTATAATCATCAATCCTGCTAAATATCTTATCTTTTACCTTGAGTCATGTAAAAAACACAATGTAATTTCCTGTTTTTGGATTAATAAAGTTCATCTTATCTTATCTTATCTTATTTTATCTTATCTTATCTTATTAAGCATTGATAGTCAAAGTGGCTCAGGATCCATAACTTTGCACCAAATATTCTTAAACTATTTTTATCAGCATGTATATTCATCCTACTCATTTTTAGGTGCCTTTTCATTAAAACTGATTTTCAGTTTATCTTCTCCACATTAACTGATTGTATCCACCAAATTGAATACAATAGTTGATGAACTTTCAGTAGAATAAAAACTACCATCATAATCTTTTCCTCTGCTGCTAAGCAGTCATCGTTCCTTATATAGTCTTCACAATAAGCCTCTCAACAATTGGCAGAACATCAATTCCCCTACATTCTTTGATTGATTAGAAATGAAGGATTATGCCTTAGTGCTTTATGTAATCGTAGATAAAAAGATTTTGTCGTTATTTCATTGTCTTTTCTCATTTAGTGCAGTGAACATTTGTTTGCTTGTTATACAATGCAGCACAGAAATCTCGAACAAGTAGGGGCCTATTTGTTCGAGATTTCAGTGTTGAGCATTTTACAAAGAATATGAAGTGTGATGGAGTTAAACATGGGTGGTTTCGGTCAGGTCTCATTACAATGAGGTATAGTGTTTAGTGCAGGTTTTTTTGCAATCAATAATAGGTGGTATAATGTCCCCTTTCCATGTACTACAATAAGAAGACAAATCCAGCACGTCATATTGTTTATTACACACTCACGTGTCGTCTTTACCTACTAATCCGTTCCCTAATCATTAAGTCCTCAATTATCTCACTGGTTGCTCTCTTCTCACCCCAACTTCCCCACCCCTAATCAATCATTGATTTTCATGCATATATGCTGTTCCAGCTCTCAGGTCGTCACTGACTCGCTAGTCTCCCACTGGTACTGGTACACAGTGATAGAGTGAAGTGCCCGTACATAAAACACTAATCAAACATACTTTGTGAACCCTTCCCCCTTTCCCCCTCCACACACACATACATACACAGACGTGCTCCACACAGACACACACTCATGCGAAAATACATAAACTATTACAGTTAACTCCAGTAGAGAGCGATGGCAGGTTTTGTTTCCGTTTAATAGAAACTTAGGTTAAAGAATTATATCAACGAATGCAAAAGTGAAGGTCCAGTTTGTTTTAGATTTCCGTGTTCGCCTCTGATTGTGTTCTGGTTTTCATATTGCAAGTACTATGATGATATAGGGATTAATACGGGGGTATTGAGATATGTTTGCGAATTCCATGACTTTTAAATTTCCGGGCTGCACTGTAGTTAAGAACAATGAATGAGGTATAAGTCAGAAAAAGTTTGACACGTGTAAGCTACAAATGGTTGTGGCTTTATTTTGCAAAATGAATGATATCCATGCTGTGTGCTTCTGTGATTGTGTGACTGTGTAGTAATTACAGTGATCAGTCCACTTCCATGAAGACCACTTTGATTTTGAATTATGATTGAATATTATAATCATGGCTGGTTTATTTTGGCTGCCGTTATAAACATGTCACTCACTGAAGTCACGTTATGTCACTCTCCGTTGTCAGGCAGCATGAACTAACTCATAACCTCATAATCAGTTGTTGAATAAAGAAGCGTAATTTTGAAATGTAAGCAACATACTAATTATTCAAAGTTTTTTTTTATCATTTAATTTCAGATATCTGGAATTTATGTAAAAAATATCAGACATGAAACAATCACATATCAAGACATAAATGTGGCCATATGTGCAGATCAGGTAATAGTTTATCATCATTTTTATCTTTTTCATTTACTTTTGAAAACAAAAACATTTTCCCTATATTAACTTGAGAGATTTGTTTGTTTTTTTTCATGATGTGTTTTGTCGTCTTCTGGAAAATACAAAAAGGCTGTGCGGTTTCAAGACTTAATAAAGTCCTTACTAAATGTTGTATTTTTTTCAAATTTAGATTACTTGAACTTTAATGGTCATTTTTTGGTTAAATTTACTAACTTATCTTTTAATACAAGAGTCCATGTAACTTTATTATTCCTGCATTTACAGTGACATGATATACACTCTCATTTTAAATTTAATTTTTTTTTTTTTAGGTCCTTTATGACATGTTTTCTCAAGGGGAGGAAGCAGAAACAATTATCTATGAAGATGAACCAGAACAGAGGGGAAAGAGAACATATGAGGAAATTGTAAAAGACCTAATTGTAGAAGAGACACAGTATTTGAGAGATTTAAATATGATTATTCGAGTTTTCAGAGCTCCTTTTGCAGAGCTTTTCCCTCGATCTAAAGTAAGTATTGTTTGTTCTTATAGATGACTTTGTAAATGTTTTAAAGAATTTATCTCTGATAAACCTTTTATTTCTTACTCTACCTCTTTAGATTACCTTTCCTTAAGGGCTTTATAATAATAATAATGAATGGCATATATATATATATATATATATATATATATATATATATATATATATATATATATATATTATATATATATATATATATTATGCCCTTCCGCTACGGCATCATTAGATACCATCGCCTAGTCATTTCATGAAGGAATTTTGATAATCCTTCAAACAAGATACCTGATGTCAACAGGAATCACTCATGTTGTCCGAGCAAATTTGGGGTTAATAATCTTGCTCAAGGAAAAAATGAAAATGCCTGAATTAGGGCTCGAACCTGGGACTTTCCAGGTAACAGTGCAATGCCTTAACCACTATATACAGAACTGCCAACTCTATGCCAAAAAGGTGTAATATTACGCCTTTTCTATCAAATCTGATTTTTGTTGTCATCAAGCTCTATACTGCCAAAGCAGAATGAATTACAGTACAAAGGGACTGACTTTTTAAACGCATATTAGATTGATATATTTATCAGGTTTTTGATATGTAATACTATTATGAATGTCTTCTGAGGTAACCGATGGTTAAAAGAAAATTTCAGACAATTTTGGGAAAGACGTTTACAGGCCTGAGTGTTATGTGTTTAAAAAGAATGCCTTTATTTTGCTTAATTACACCTTTTCCTTCAATATTACACCTTTTTCCAGTCAAAATTACACCTTTTATTCAGTTGAGGTTGGCAGCCCTGTATATCTATATACCTATAATAATGAAAGACCAGTCGTAGAAGAGGGCTATTTATAAGCTAGAAAGCAAACATATTTTATTATGCCCTTAAAGTTGAAGATGAGAATCATCCTACTTAAATATTGTATCTCTATCCTCGATTGAAAGTATATTGTATGCTTGTCCACCAAACTCCTGATGATCATGCCCTTAGTCTAATTGGCATGTCATTTCAATGCACTGGCAAATAAGCAAATGCACTTGTTTTGTTGCCAAACACTTTTGTTAAGAACATGTCAAAGACCGATTGCTATTACTATATCTCAGTGATGATACTTTTCCGCGGATCCGCGGAAATCCGCGGTTTTCTTTCCTTTCCTCGGTTTTCCTCCTCAGATCCTCGATCTTGTTTTGGTGGAAATAAAAAATTTTGTCATAACCAAGAAGGACTTTAATGGGGAAAGGGTTGATTTGTGGTGGAATAGAAATAGTGACTTTCCTATTCTTCAAAAGCTGGCTAGGGCTTGCTTATCCATATTTCATGGCCCACAGGTAGAGGGTTCCTTTTCTAAAATGAAGGATATTCTTAAAGACAAGTGTGGCAACATGAATATTTCAACATTCTCTGCCATACAGACGGTGAACTATTCTTTGAAAGCAAGGAATGCCACTGCCCTGGAAGCTTCAAAAGAAAAGACATAGATCACAGTGAAATTGATCCTGTCCTGATAAGTTGCATTAAAAAATCTCGCAGCAAGTATCATGCTGAGTTGCAAAAACAGAAAGAGGAAAAGGAAAGAAAAAGACAAATGTTTGATCAAGCAGTTGTAAAGGCGGAAACAAAAAAGCAAGCAAAGGCAGTCCGGGAGAAGGCAATTAAAACAGCCTATAAGCTTCATATAAAGAAGCAATCCAGACAGGTTGGGCCCCCACCTAGAAAGAGGCCCAAAACACACTAGTACTCTTCAAGTACTCAAAAGAAGTCATCCTGCCTACTTTCCTGTGGTGAAAGAATGTTCTAGGTGAGTTTTCCGTTTTTCCGAGACTTTTCCTCCTTTTTGACTTTTTGTGAGTATCATCACTGATATCTTAAAACTTTCTCTCAACTGATGTACCGGGCTGGCAGCTGTGCAACATCACCGTCATAGTTTTATTGATTACATTTGCTATCACATTTTCTTCAAATGTGTGGACAAAATACATTTGTTTGCTTAATAATACACTCATTCTTTAGAGGTTGATTTGTTTTATATTTTAAATATGTGAAAGTGGGTTTAGTTTGTAATTCACTTCAAAATCCATAATATATATTACAGGACCTTGATGTGATTTTTAGCAATATTTTAGACATCTATGACTGTACAGCAAAACTTTTGAGATCTGTAGAAGATCAAGTGGAGGTTGCACAGGAGGGTGAAGTACCTGTTGTGGGCACGTGTTTCACAGATCTCACAGAGGTAAGCTGGTTCTTTTTTTTTTCAATGTATTTTATTTATGTAGATATAATATTTTTTAAAATTATTAGAACTGAATTGATTCCGGTCCTATTCCATAATAGGTAATTGAAAATGCATGTGCACATCATCTATTAACTTAGATTCTATAATTTGGAATAAATCCTCCCAGCCCTGCATTTGTATACCTCCCAGTTTTTATGATTTTATTGCTTTAATAATGCTCACTTCTCCTTGATGAAGAATGAAACTATGTAATACTTAATTGAAAGTTTTCATCACTTGCCTGCCATATTTATTCAGTGAATGTGCTCTGTCACAAGTGAGCCATGTATGTGCACTTTACATCGCCTTTTGTCTACCAAAATGTGAATTTTTCTAGCAAAGTGTGAATTTGTCTACCAAATTTTGAAACTTATCACACATAACGCATAAATTAGTCAAATTGGAAGGGGTGAACAACTGTGTTGAATATGTTTCAAAATAAAGTTGAAACTTATTTTTCAATGGTACATAAATGCCTGTAACATTATTTGTTAGCTTTTTGACAAGAACTTACAGATTTTATATTGTCATTTCTTTTTCTTCTTAATTTTTCGGAATGTGTGAATTTCATTTGTTAATGGTTTGTCAGAAACAAATTTTGACAATTTTTCTATTCTAAGTACTCATGAATAGGACTAATTTATCAAAAATTACCAGATTATAAAAATCTTTTATTTTATTTATTATTAATTTTTTTTTTTTATCAACACTGTAAAATTTGACTTGACTACATGAATTGCAAATTGCTATATGCAGTATAATTTTCTCGCTATTTCAAAGTTACTTCAATATGATTTTACAATTTTACTTCAATAGGGTGAAGAGTTCAGTGTTTATGAAAAGTATGTTCAAGACATGTTGGCACCACAGGGTAAAGTCAGACTCAATGTTTTGTTGAGTAGAGACGATGTAAACCATTTGTTACTGGTAAGTGAAATATGAAATTGTGTTGGTATTGAAATTGCCAAATTGAATACCTGAATATTCCTGATCTAATGTTATCAATTTGTATCTTGGTTTCTTTGAATAAACGCATATATGTGTTGTCACTTTGGACCAAAAATTAGTAAAAGTTAGGTTAAAGAATGCTTTAATTGCATTGTACTGAACTTATTCTTCAAACCAAAACAGGTAGATGAGAAATAGAGTGTGTTCCAGAAATATAATTTGAGTCTAGCTATTTTGTTGCTAGCAAAATCTTATGGATTTTTTTTTTTAATTTAAATTTAAAAACTTAATTCATTTAATTATTTAATCGAATATACAAAGAAAAAGGAAGAGTTTTGGGGTTTTTTTTGTTGGTTTAATTTTATTTTAAAAATTTTTTTTATTCATTGTTATTAATTTTTATTATAACTAGTAAAAAGCCCGCAATTTCGCGGGGAAGGAACTATTTTCATTCGATATTATACCCACCTTCATTTAATGAGGGCAGATTGGTAAACAACGTTGACTGTGCAACTTAGTACATCCTCTGTTGATTTTTCTGTGTGGCCCAACATGAAGTGTAAGTCGCTATAGTCTCTGACCCATGACACGGCAACATATAGTTGTCCGTGTGTGAAAACAGGTTGTGGTAAGAAAATCAACTGCGAAAATAAACCTGAAGTAGATGTGAGCAGAGTTAAAAGACGATCCTGATATCGAGAACTTACCTTACAGTACAGTACTCTGGTGATCGTGTTTGGTGGCATTTGGCACCGTTTTTATGCACCTCCACTGGAGGTGTACAAGGCAAAGACATACTGTGGACGTTTCTGATTACCCCTTTATCAACAAAACACGACGAATAAGACAATAAGAACGAATGAGAGATATGTAGTGTGAATGGCGTAGATAAAGTAAATAGACATAAACAATGATGGGACAGGAAGTTTTTGAAAAACAACAAAAACAAACCAAAAAAAAGAAAAAAGAAGAACAAAAAAAAAACCCCATTAAAATGACAAAGCAGGGTAAACGAATACACTGATGATAATGATAAAATATTATAAAATGATAACAATCGACGTTTACATATAAATGCACGTCCATAACACATTGACTGGTACCGTTGTTGTTTTTTTTTTTTTTAATATAATAATAATAATAGATTAATTTAAGGTTTTACATATATGTCCAGTGACTATAACAACGAAAATGATGTCTTTCTCAATAAAGTAAACATTTTTTTAAATGTCCACAATGGGATTGAACCCAGTTCTTTCAAGGTTAGAGTCTGACAGCTTATCCACTGCGCTATGGAGCCACCTGACTATTCATAACATTTAATAAGGTCTTTCTAAAACCTTATTTTACCTTCAATGCAACTCCTATTTTCTTGTTTTAAATTTCGATTTTTTAGACTATTATTATAAAAACGCCAAACAGAGAACTTTTTACAGTGCCGAAATTGGTTGTTTTTTAGAGTGTTAGTGTCGTCGGTACATATTTCATGATATCGGTTTGACTCAACGAACTTTCAAACGGACTTTAAATTATAAAAGGAAATCAAATTATCTGTTTATCTACCTGTAAAAATACATTTCTAATTTTCAAACTTTCGGTAGAGTTGTGCGCCACATAATTTTTTTTTATTGACTCAAATGGCACAATGTTCTCCACAAGGCTAGACTATATTTTTTTAAGAAAGGATTTTCAATTCCATTGTATTTATCTTCCAACAACAGTCTACACATTTTTATATTTCACTTTCTAAACTGCATTACAAAGTTCCTCCCCGCCTCCCCTCTTTTCACTTAATTAATTGTGCACCTTTTAGAAATATCTAGCATCCTGTTTTAATTCGTGTTTCCTTACAAAGGAGCATACTAATTTCCTGCCAACCAATGTTTTGTTTATTCATCTTAACTACGCCACTACCACATTATCTCATTCATCTTTGGTGTTTCATTCATCCTGTTTTGTTGACAAAGGGGAAACCCGAAACGTTCATTTGATCTGTTTTTGTTATTAAATTGAAGCTTACATTTAATTTAACATTATTATTTATTTCTTTGAGCTTCGAGCAGCAACATTTACATTAAGTGAATACATTATACTGACGATGTAGGAGATATCGGAATGTCTCCCCTTTACTTAACTTATGGAAAAACAAACATCTTAGCACCTTTACTAAGACTTATGACTAACCCTAATAGAAAAAAAAAATATCCTCTGATCTCGAGCTAACCCTAATAGAAAAAATGATGACAAATTGAATAAATAAACGCCTGACAAAAGATCAACGGTGAAAATACAAATTTAAAGAATACTGGGGATGTAGGAGCTTTCGGAATGTCTCCCCTTTACTTAACTTATGGAAAAACAAACACCCTAGCACCTTTACTAAGACTTATGACTAACCCAAATAGAAAAAAAATCCTTCGATCTCGAGCTAACCCTAATAGTAAAAAAGACCCTCGGACTGCTTTGCACTACCCTTCAATACTTCACAAATCAAAATGGCGACTTCAAATCAAGACAATGGTCAAAATCCATCTGTCAACTTTTGGTTGTTCTTTCTGTCGTAAAAACACCAGACAACTTTTTCAGTGACGAAATTGGTTGATTTTTGAGAGTGTTAGTGTCGTCGGTACGTATTTTATGATATCTGTGTGACTCAACGAACTTTCAAACTGACTTTAAATTATAAAAAGAAATCAAGTTATCTGTTTATCTATCTGTAAAAAATACATTTCTAATTTTCAAATCTTTCAGTAGAGCTGTGCGTCGTATCATTTTTTTTATTGACTCAAATAAGCACAATGTTCTCCACAAGGGTATATTTTTTAAAGAAAGGATTGGTAAATTTAAACTTGAATCTTAGCTCTCCAAAATTAGTTCTGTTGTAGACCTGAGCAGACCAATAATGAACACTAACACAAAGATCCATATATGAATTTATATGTGGTTGAGAGGTTTTTTGTCTTGAATTATTAAATATTTGCCTTCTTTCATCATGACATTTAAAGAATTATTACATGTTATACTGAGTTGTATGTAAACATGTGTGGATGGATGGGTGATGTATGAAGAATCAAGTTTTTTTATTTCTTCCTCTTTTTTTCCACAGAATCAAGGCCATGGTTTTAGGGAAGCATTTAAATATGTTTTGCCAAAGCTGTTAATGGGCCCAATATATCACTCTTTACAGTATTTTGAAATTGTAAAGGTAAGAGAATGGAAAAGTTATCTTGTGTCTATCATTTTTCTAAGATATAAAGTCGGGCCCTTTTTTTTTTTTTTTTTAAATTTTTTTTTGACAAATTGCAGTCATCACCGAATATGGAATTGTATAGTTATGAATAGTTACCTGGGATTATGAAGAAAACAGACATTTAGTTAAAAGTGGTATCAGCTATTGGAATATTTGGTTCTCATGTATTTTGGCATATTTTCAGGTTGAGGAATAATGCATTTTGCGTATTGAGGCAGATCTTCTGCTGTGAAATAGCATTACGCATCCAGACCTCTATTAATCTCATCTGGCACATATATGACATTTATTTGTATCATGACTATTGCATTATTATTCTTAAAATGAAAAAAATATGTTTTTTAAATATTTTTTTTAATGTTTTTGTTTTTGTTGAAAATATGAAAGAAGAGTCTCTTTTTTGGGAATAAAGATTGGTTTGCAAGTCTTTATTTTTTTGCTATCAACGTCACCAATTTTATAATCAATTTTTTTTTTTCAAGTACTTACTAGCAGCATATTGTGTGATAGTTTATAACACTTAAAAGGATGCAAGTTTCCATATACAGCAGTTTTCTCTAATAAAGATTTAACCTGTCAATCAACTTTATCAATTTTGGCATGGGGTGCAATAATATATTCAATCTAATCTGAGCTGGTCATGATCTAAATTAGAACCTACAGGGCAAAAGAAAGGTTGGAAGACCAAAGGAAACATGGAGTAGATCAATAGACAGAGAGGTGAGAGAGGCAGGGCCATCATGGCCCCATCTCCTTTTTGGAGAGGTTCCTATTTCGAGATCTCATTGTATATGAAAAAGTGGCATTAGATTGGAATTTTTTTTTATCCTTTGCACATTGACACATTGAAAAACTTTTGAAATATATTTATGCTTTCTCCGCCCTTGAAATGATGTATTTTTGATTCGCCTTCGGATCATCTTTGTGCTATGAAGTATGGATTAAATCTTAGGAAGATGGCCTAATACTGGGTGCTCTGGAAGAACATAGTTGCACTTCTAAGTCCCAACAGGGACCAAGAGAATTGAGTAAGTAATCTGAGGTGTTGTGTAAGGTCCACAAGCTAATATAATAAATCTCTCTCTCTCTCTCTCTCTCTCTCTCTCTCTCTCTCTCTCTCTCTCTCTCTCTCTCTCTCTCTCTCTCTCTCTCTCTCTCTCTCTCTCTCTCTCTCTCTCAATCATATTTGTAAAAAGTAATGTAATAGCAATAACATAAATGAATAATTCATATTTCAGGCGCTCATAGCCAATAGTCCAACTGAGGAAGACAAAGAATGCTTAACCCAAGCAGATGGATTGTTGCAGGGTCTTAAGACGAGACTGGAGAAAAAGACCAGTGGAAATATGCCAAAGCGGAAAAATTGGTACAGATGCATTTTTAATTTTTAGATGTTTTGTCCATAGTTGATGGGTTTAGTTTTTTTAAATTTCTTTGTTGTTGTTTTTTTACAACTACTGCTCCAATAGTATCACATTAATTTTATTTTACTTTAAATGAAGGAAACCAGCATATCTAAGTGTAATAATGCTAAGGGCTTCATTTATAATATGACTCACTTTCTCTTGTTCCTTGCATATTTGAAGTCATTCAATGAACACCTGTCACTGTATAGCTATGTAGTTTTGTGGTATGACACAGCGTAAAATGAGTACCTGGTTGTAAACATCGTTGTCTCTGTCTGAAAAAATTGGAATTTCGCTTAACAGGCATCATGTCTCATTCTACATGTTATGTCTTGCTGTTGGTCAGGGATCCTTTGTAAAGCGCTTTGAGCATATTTAGTGGATATTGCGTTTTATAAATGCTCAATTAAAATTTTTTTACACACTTATTTTAAGCTAGATCTGTTTTTGTACCCAACTTAAAGTGGTTTATTGGCAAATTCTGCTTTTTAATGATTATATAACGGCACTCTTCTATGCATTCATTGTTTCATTTTTAATGTTCTATAACTCTGTCATTCTTTATTTGCTTTTTGGGGATACATTTTATCAAAAAATGTGCTAACAATTATGAATTGATTTTTATTTAACTCAGGTTTACCTTGTTTTGTTTTGAAATATTGGAATGCTTCAATCAAATGGTGGTAAAAAGCCTTTTGTTATTTATTCATGTAAACTGCATCCTACATGGATTTTTTAAAACCAGTGTATACATTAACGATTTGTTTCTCATTTATTTTCTATTTCAAAATCTGTTCCAGGGAAATATCTCTCCGCATGCAAGTTCATGTGTCTCGATCTGCTTCTGTCCAGAAGATGCAGGAAATCCAGAAAACCATAGATGGATGGGAGGGCAAAGAGATTTTTCAGTTATGCAGTGAATTTATCATGGGTGAGGAATAAAATCTTTTTTTCTTTAATGGATTAATAAACCCTTCCATGTCATATGTGCTATCATCACATAATTGTTGAATACATTCTCATTCTATCATCTTATGACTTAAAAGCATCAACATCCAGCTGAGAGTAATAACAAATATCATTTTTAACATTTTCTTTTTGTTCCATATTCACTTTTTTTCTCTTGTTAAAAGCCTTTTTGTCCTTCTTTGTCATCTCTGAAACAGAGGGTGAACTGCTGAAATTGAGTGGTCGTCGCAATCCATCTGAAAGACATGTATTCCTTTTTGATGGATTACTGGTTTGTTGTAAAGCCAACCCTAGACGAACATCTAATCCTGTGGTTCATAGTGAATACAAACTGAAAGAAAAATTTGTGATACGAAAATTGGAGGTAGTCGATAGAGAAGATACTGACGGTAAGATTTACTTATAAGGTTTATTCTTACCTCTCCATTTTATGCAATTTCTCAAATGACCCAAACCTGATGGAACCCCTTTGGCTATATCCTATGTAGGGCAGAGAGGACAACTTTGATGTATTGTAACATGTCAAGTGGTATTGAGCATTGTTTGTGATGAGATGGGTGACAATGAATGTAGAACTGTAGTAGGGTAAAGGACTTAATACTTACATAGCTGTGATAGAGTCCTTGTCTATAGGTAATGACATACATTGTAAGAGTATTGTTCATTGTTATAAGGTATGATTAATAATGAAAAATGGAAAGAAATATCCATTTAATGTATCAAATGGTTATTTCTTTCCATATAGCCCGCTGTGTGAATATATAAAAAATTCTGAAGTACATTGAGCAGTGTGAAACCATGCAAATGAGCTGTATAAATGTTTATTTTTACGTCTCTTCTCTCCTCCTAAGTTTTTGTCCCTTTCCACTTTGCTTCTGCCCTTGTCAAGAGATGCGAAAGTTTGATTTTGATAAAGCCCTAGTAGTATCCTTTTCCATGAAGCATGATATATGTGTCGGAAGGAGATTGTATTGTATTTTTTAGTTCTTTTAAAACATCTCTTGAGCATGATTGACAATGTAGTTATTGACTTTTTACCAGGGATCCCTTTTCTATTTTTTTTTTTTCTCAATACCTTGGGATCTACTGCTGAACTCGTCTTTATTCAAACTTATTTCCTCGTAGATTTTTAATGCACTTATTTCCAAGGTATGCTTCCTACTATCTTCCTTTTTTTATGATGTTGACTTAACTCAAAATTTTAATCACGTCTTTTTAACCTGCTTGATTGTTTGCAAGAATTAAAACATTTCTTAATTACTATGTTATGATAATTTGTGTATGTGTAATTGCCTTCCTATTTAATCTTTCCAACAGAGTTGAAGAATGCATTTGAAATCCGCATGAAAAATGCATTTGAGATTCGACAAAGAGACCAAGCAACTTTCATTCTTCAAGCAAAAACAGTTGAAGACAAATTCAATTGGATGTCAGCTCTTGTATCTTTACAAACAAGAAGGTTTGTTACTCAGTGTTCTTTTTGCTCATCAGATCTTCTTTATTTTATTTTGTCAATTTTCCTAAAGTCATGTATTCTGAAAATTTATTATTATTTTTTTTTTCATTGTTTTCATGTTTAGATTATGTTTTTGCCTTTCATTATTTATATTTTGTTGTGTTTAATTCAAACCAAATTATTAAAATTTTGTGATAGAGATGTTTATTTGCTCTCTTTATTTTATTCAGCACATTGGAACGTTGTCTTGATGCCAAATTACGAGAAGAAGAGAAGAATAATCCACTGATTTCTCCAGATGCAAAGTTGTATGAATTTGGAGTAGAGGACTCAGAGGAAAATATCATATTTGAAGAAAATCAAGAATCTTCTCATGAAATTCCACTCATAAAGGTAAATTCTCACCATCATCATTTTTTTTCTTCTGTTTCATTATTGTCATTCATATACAAAAAATATGAATGGCAATATTTTTATTGGACAAGATATTTAATGTAATTTTTATGTTTATGTTTATGAAATTGATAAAATAAATGAAGACAATGTAAATAGTGTTGATAATGATGATTCAGTATATTAAAAAGAGCTTCAACTGAGCAGATGTGCAACATCACAGCTTATCAGAGTTAAATTGTGCCAACAGTAAATCATCTCCTTTATATGACAATTTCATCAAATGATTTTTTTTTCTCTCACAGGGTGGTTTGCTTGTCAAACTGGTGGAAAGGCTGACGTATCATATGTATGCTGATCCCCGATTTTTGCTCACGTTCCTCCTCACTTACCGTTCATTCTGTACCCCCAGGGAGTTGTTAGATCTGTTAGTCAAAAGGTATTTTGATTTATCTTTTTTATGGTTTGCTCAAAGATTTGCTTGTGGAAAGTGAATCATGTAGAAACCATCACTTTTATTTATTTAATTACTTGTTACTATGTTATATGTATACAAAACGGAACTGAGCTTTTCTTGTTTTTACAAAACATTTCAAAAATCATTTCACTTGACTTCATTTCTCAGGTTTGACATTCCCGAGCCTAACTTAGTGGCTGAGGATGACAATGATGCAATAAAGGTTCGTGAGGATCTGAAACGGTTCAGAACTGAATATATAAAACCGGTGCAATTCAGGTGAGTTGAGTTAGCTTGTTTCTTTGCATTTTGTTATGAAAATTGTTTGATATTAATCAGACTGGAACTTTGTTTGAAGCTGACTCATTCGTGTGGCTATGTAGACTAGTCGTTGGACACCAGGCTTTTGACCTGTAAGTCCTTTGGCTTCAAGTCTGCTGTGTGCGTCACAATGTTGAGTTCTTGGAATCGGCTCTTTTATCACATTGTCTCACCATAAGCAATTTAAATGAGTACCTTGTTGATAACAGCTATCACTGTTGAAAAGAAAGTTGTAATAGTTGTCTGTGTTATGTTGTGTCATACATATTAAGTGATGCTATTGGCTTGGGCCCCTCAAAAATTTATCTCAGTACATTTAGTGAATTATGAGCCATATAATAGCTTTTTCTTTCTCTCATTTCACCCTGTTTATGGTATAATGGACTTGGTTTCTGATCACCACATGAACTGTTCTTTACTTCAGACACGTAATTTTGTTTTGCTTCAATTTTGTTTCAGTTATGCATTTATGAGAAAATTTGTAAGGTTATTCAAAATTAAATACATTAAGTCCTCTCTAATCAGGAAATGTCCATTGCTAACCAAAATCGCCCCAAGTAGCTGGTTTTCACAATTTACGGGGGAGATGGAGATTTCAGTTTTCCCATAAGCCTTGACGTACTAAAGCCTACTGTCATGTCATTGTAATCTCTTGATGTGTAGCTATGAAACAGACTTGTTCAGAAGTGTGGACCTCAGAACAGCTGGTCTAAAAATGAAGACTTATTCTAAACTAGAGACATCCAAATTGATATTAATTGGACACATGTAGCTGTCAATATCGTTAGCAAAAGAATGTACCATCAATTGCTCACACAAGACAGTAGCTTCTCCCCTACATCTTTACATGTGAGGCTAGTTTTACATCTGATGAGGCGAGAGGCAGTAAATGCAAGCATAGACGAGGGTCAACACAATGTCCAGCCCCATTTGAATTTGACTGTAAATGTATGAGACGTGTTTCACACCTCAAAAGATAAAAGGCAATGAAGTGACCCTGACGCAGACCCCGTAATAATTCATCCTAATTACATATGTATAGATTGCATCAACAGGCTAAGGAATAAGATTAACCCCGAAATCGCAGAAGAACAATATGGATTCCAACCTGACAGAGGGACAAGGAACGCAATATACCTCCTCCGTGTTTTAAGTGAAAGAGCTATACAGGTTCAGACCCCACTATACCTCTGTTTTGTCGACTACAAAAAAGCTTTTGATAGAGTACGCCACGAAGAAATACTAAAACAACTGCACTCCATTGGCGCTGATGAGAAAGACCTCAGACTCATGCAAACATTATACTACACCCAGCAGGCATCTATCAAAATCGGAAACTCTACAGGAAATTCCATTCCTATTAAGAAAGGAGTCCGTCAAGGGTGTGTTGCCTCACCAGATCTGTTTAATCTATACCAAGAAACAATCATGAGGGGCATAAATAATATGGAGGGAATAAAAGTGGGAGGTCACAACATAAATAATATAAGATACGCAGACGATACGGTACTCATTGCAACATCAGAAATCCAACTTCAAAAGATTGTTGACAAAGTGGTAGTAGATAGTGAAGCCAAGGGAATGGAAGTGAATATCACCAAAACGGAATGCATGGTAATACAGAAAAACCCCGAAAACAACAACACCTGCAATATAACGATTCACGGCGAGCAACTTACCAACGTAGAAAGTTTTAAATACCTAGGTTCAATAGTGACAACAGATGGAAGATGTAACCGAGACATACGAGCAAGAATAACTCAAGCCAAACAGGCCTTCATGGACCTGGGAAACATTTTGAAAAACAAACAGATGTCGTTCGGGATTAGATTCCGAGTCTTGAAGTGCTACGTGTGGCCAATCTTGTTATACGGATGCGAAAGCTGGACTACAAATGCAGAAACACAAAAGAACATTGAAGCTTTTGAAATGTGGTGCTTGAGAAGGATGCAGAGAATATCGTATACTGCACACAAAACGAACGAAGAAGTGCTAAAACAAACATACCAACAAAGGAAACTAATGCCCTTAATAGTGGATCGACAACTATCCTTTTTCGGACACATAGTAAGGAAAGATAAGAATGAATACCTGGCAAGTTGTGGAAAAATACCTGGTAAACGCGCCCGGGGGAGACAAAGAAAAACACTCATAGACCAACTGAAGGGCTTCACCAGCCTAACAATCCAAGAGCTGTTTGAAAAGGCAAGAGACAGGGAGGAATGGAGAGAGATAATTCATGCAGTATCCGAAGCCTGGACCAGGCATGGAACCTAGAAGAAGAAGAAGATTGCATATACTATTTGTTGGCTGTCTGTGTAGTGATACATTTTGATTGGGTGTTCCTCCTCTGTTTGCATTGCTTGAATGATATTTTGAGATGGAGAATTGCAAAATCGCCAATATGAGTTTTAGGCTCAGACGATTTTTTCCTGATTAGCCGGAGCCCCTGTCACAATTAGTGGGGTCAATTATATAAAGAAAATTGCTTTCCCTGGGATTTCATCCAATTTGGCAGTTTTCCTGATTTCGAGGTCCCACTGTATGTGGAAAAGTGCAATAACTAGTGGAATTTGGATCCTTTGAACATTGACTTATTGCTAAACTGTTGAAATATATTTATGCTTTCTCCACCCTTGAAATTATGACTTCGTGTATTTTTAACTCACTTTCGAGTTATGTTTTGTGATAATAAATTAGGGATTAAAAAATAAAATTACAAATATGTGAAACAGATTTTTTTTTTTTTTTGAAAAAGTTCATGGGAATTAAAATAAAATTTACTCATATGATGGTTATTGGTCTGCAAATCTGCTCTTCTCATTACAGCTATATCATCCCTGTTCTTTTTTTTACTTTATTTTTGTTATTCAAAGAATCCATTATTTTGCTTCTTTTTAAAATTTTAATCTTTCTTGATTTGGGTCATTTTTGCAGAGTTGTAAATGTGTGTCGACACTGGGTAGACAGTCATTTCTATGACTTTGAGAGAGATCCTGAACTTCTTGAGAGTCTCACAAGCTTTTTACGATCATTAAAGGGCAAGGCTGTGAGAAAGTTGGCTGATTTTGTCTCCAAAAGCATAGCAAGAAAAGTAAGGCATCACTAAGTATATTCCATTTAATTTGCAATGGTAGTTAAGTGATTGGTGGTACTTCAAATAGATCCTTAAAATCTGAGTCAATTAACTGAAATCAGTCAATTCGTCAAATTCAAATATTTTTAAAAAGGAAAGAAAGAATTGAATAAAGAAAGAATTCATGAATCGCAGTCGAATGGCCATAAACTTAATTAGAAATGTTCCACAGTGCTACGCATAGCTCATGGGCCGTTTATATTAACAATGGATATATTGCCAAGACCAAGCTACGCTTTTTAGAATTGCCGTGTCTGAACACATCCCAGTGTATTTTCACACAGCCTTCGTGAAATTATTTTTTCACTTTCCAAACCTGTCGTGATCCCAATGGTAGCTAATTTTAACTGAGCCGCTGAGCGATAAATTTCACTGTTTCGTCTAAGCCAAAATTGACCACATTTACCTGGAGGACAGTAAAAGTATGAAAAAGAAAAATTCAAACGCCGGAAGTGCATTATGTAGACACCTTCAAATCGAAAGTTAAATGATTGCTATAAGCACATCTCGATTGCCTCATATTGTAAACAAACTGGTTGACCGTTTCTAGTTTCTTCATTGATTGGGTACCTACTTATAAGGAACAATGGTAGGTAGCCTAATTAATTTCCTCACACATTAGTTTTCTGCCATTGTTTTGCTCAAGCGAGCTTGCTGTTTACTATTTGGATATTTCCGCTACGAATTACGAAGAGTTTCAGTCAATTTTTATAGAACTCATTTACAGATCTATTCAAAGTCAACACTCTTTAGGAAGGACTGTTTTAAAATGGCATTCTTTATTTTCTTTACAGATGGAAAGCTCTAATACAGATAGGGGATTCACAATGCAGGAAACCCCTCCAAGAATTGAATGGCATTTAGCACGTGAACGAAAAGATTTCAACCTGATGACTGTGAGTGTATTGCATAATGAATTGAGGATAATTTTGATAGACTCACATTTTTATGATCATTTAATGGAAGTACATTTTTTTAAAAAATCAGTATGTTTCTCAATTTAAAATATAATCAAATGAATAACATTATGTTTTGTTGAAACTCATCTCTATTGAATTTCTTAATGTATCTGGTGTAACATAAGTGCATATAAAAAATCTTAGCTCCTCTTTCATATTAGATGATAAAATGTTATTAAATATCTCATATTCTTTTTTCTAACAGCTCCATCCAATTGAAATTGCTCGTCAAGTCACTTTATTGGAGTTTGAATTGTATAGGGCAGTTAAACCTTCAGAGTTGGTTGGGATGCCTTGGACAAAAAAGGATAAGAAACAAACGGCACCCAATGTTCTCAAAATGATGCAGTTTTCTACACATGTAAGTCTGCATTATTTTTTTCTCTGTATTGGTATTTTAACTCACCATTGTTCAATTGTTAGATTGTATTTCAAGGGGACTGATTTTGATCTTTAGTTTAGTCCGACAATTTTCTGATACTTTTGTCCACCCAGAGGTAATTGGTAATTTATGTAAGACAAGAACCCTTTCACAGAGATGGCAAGTAATTGATTCTTTAGTTTTAACATTCCAGTAACTGATCAACTCCAGCTCCATGGACCTTGTGGCTCTGAACGACTACTTTTAATTTAGTGCAAGTGAAATTTTTGTTAACCACCAATTTTTTTTGATATATTGATTGAAATTTTAATCCATTATTTAGGGACCCTGTAGCTCAATGATAGAGTACTAGCCTTAACAGTTAGGAAATCAATTTTGATTCCTTATATAATAAAGATTAGATTTTTTCGTACCCCCTTGTCCACTCAGCAGTAATTGTGTAACAGGACCTGTTAGATGTGATGGAGGATTATGTAGATATTGCACCACACTATATTTATTGTAATGGGGATATTTTCATTTCAATTTCAGTTCACATACTGGCTTGAGCTGTGCATCGTGGAAACCCCCAATTTGGAAGAGCGTGTAGCAGTTATGTCTCGAATTATCGAGATCATGTTGGTATTACAAGAGCTCAATAATTTCACTGGTGTTTTAGAGATAAGCAGTGCTCTCAATTCTGCTCCAATCCATCGCTTGGAACACACAAAGAAGGTGAGTGAATAGGCTGCTTACTGTCTTGCAAGAGGTAATTGAGAAGTAGCAGATACATTTTGTTTTGTTTTTCTTTTCTTTTGTTTTTTATTTTTGTTTTGTTTTGTTTTTGTTTATTATTATTATAATTATTTTTTTTTCTATTTTCTTTCTTTTTTTTTTTTTTTTTTTTTTTTTTTTTTAAATCTTCTTTTCCTCTACAAATTGTGTGTATATTTACTGGGTTTTTTTTTTTTTTTTTTTTTTTTTTTTTGTAATGCTTTCAGGAACTGCCACACAAATACCAAAAAGTATTGGAAGAGGCTTCAGAGCCAAATGACGGTCATTTGAAGAAGTACATAGAAAAGCTCAGATCCATTAATCCCCCGTGTGTACCATTCTTAGGTAAGACAAATTCTTGACATCTTTTGTCACCCTCTGTTGCCGATCACTTACTTATGAGATTGAAATTCTTTTATTTGTGAGAAAACTTGTAGGTCAAATATTGCAAGACACATTTCTAATCGCAAATTTTCTTACAGTTGGGCTATGGGAACTTAGTTTCATTTGAAGACACTTGTTTATAAGATCTGATATAATCATTTCTTCATATGATTATAATTGATTCTTTTTTGAAATGTTGATTTTTTAAACTTGAAGAACCCTTCATTGTCTTATGCTTAAGTTAGGAACCCATCTTATACATATCCTCATGGTTATATTGAATGCAAAACAACATGCTGTGGCTTTTTAAACACATTTCCCATTCATTATCTAATCTCTTTTTCTTTTTTTCTAAATTTTATACAGGTCTATACCTTAGCAATATTCTTAAAACAGAAGAAGGAAATCCTGATTTTCTTGAAAACAATACAAAAGGAATGAGGATAATCAATTTCAGTAAGAGAAGAAAGGTTGCAGAAATCACTGGAGAAATTCTTCAATACCAGAACCAGAGATATTGCTTGCAAGTAGAAAATAATATGAGGGTAAGATTTATTTTTTAAAATTCTCTTTTTTCTTTCTTAATAGCTCAGCCTTAGAGCACTTGTATCACAAAGGAATCTATTGTAGTCCTGGGTGCAGACAAGATTTTCTGACCACTCTATCCACCCATCAATGATTTGTTAGCTGAAACCATTAAATCTTGTGGAAAGTGCTTTTCGAAAGATAATGTGTTTCAATGTGTAGGTGAGAAGATTACATTTTAATCATCCAGTCCCTTGTCAGTACACTTCTTTGCACGTTGAACATATTAAATCCTAATTTGTGAACATTATGCATTTGACCATCTTTCAAATTCCACTTATTAATAATGATGCCTGGTGACCACGATATATAAATGTATATACACATTTGTAGAGATTAGTTCATTATATTCATTATACTTCACAATGCTCTGTATATTTTCCTGGTAAGGAATATGCAGAGCATCCAACTCCCATATTTTTTCAAAAGGGTACTCCTATTGTTTAGGGTCTTTAAGAAAATTCTAAATCTTTTTTTCATCAATTTTTTTCTTGATGATTTGATAATGTCTACACAAAAATCTTGATATAAAAAATAAGAATTCTGATTGTTTAAATAAAATCCTATCCTGTTTTACTGGCAATTTTTTTTTTTAATTGACTATTTAAAGTTTTGTGTGGATTAGTACTTGTGATTTACAGTTGAGTTTATGTTCTTTTCCTTGCAGGATTTCTTTGCAAATCTTGATCCATTGGCAGAGAAACAAAAGACTGTAAAAGAGCTTGAAGATATCCTGTACAAATTGTCATTGGAGATTGAACCAAGAGAGGAAAAATTACCTAGATTAGTAAGATCCGTAATTAATGTATACATATAATAATTATATTGCTTTGCTTTTGTGGCCTGTATAATGTTCAATTCTTGTTGCTCGTTTGCATAGCAGAGGTAGCTTAGGTTTGAAAAGATGATGACTATTGTCACTTTAGTTTTTAACATAAGCACCAAATTAATTAAAATTGTCAGGACTTTGATTGAGTGGGGGCCCTTGGTTTTTCCTTGTGGGCAGGGAGGGGACTGGGAATATAATTACTGTGCGTTTCCCAAACTTAAATTTGGATCTTAGGTTCAGTGGCAAACAGTCAAATGCATGATCTTTCGGTTTTGGAGGGGGGGGGGGGGGGGGGGGCTGTGGATTTTTTTTTACCCCAATTTAAATCATAAAACTATCTCCTTGTTTAGTGAAATAGAAGTTATTCTGTATATTTTGATAATTCAGGTGTGTTCCCAGTGGTATGAATCTTGTGCCTATGTATGGATATGACCTTTAAGGGATCAGACACTGAGATCGCTTTAAGGGATCAGACACTGAAATTGCTCTTACAATCTACCTTTTGCTCCACATTTGGACTATTACCATCATCCTAATGTTTTATCAGGGGTCCAGATTGGTTGATTGGCAATCACTTCACACGCATGGGGACCAAGATCGATCCCAGTTGCAGTCGAGATTTTTTTTCTAACCCTCTTGTCCACCCAGCAGGGATTGGGTAGCTGGATCTGTTAGATCTGGTGGAAAGTGCTTTATGATAGACTAGCATCCTATCCAAAGGGTAGCAAGCAATTGCTATTTTTTCCGTTTCATACTATACAAACCAGAATAAATTCTAGCTCCATGGGCCGAATGGCTCTGAAGGACTACTTTTTAAAATATTTTATTGGGATCTCGGACAGCAAACTCTTAATCTATAATTGTCCACCTTTTTACTATGCTCTAGGGCTGCAAAATTTCAACAACAACAAAAAACAAATAATCAATTATGAAATAATAGTGGAACAGATTATGTCATTTTATTGCTTTGTAAAGAAACAGTGATATATTTTGTAAGATGTTATAATAAATTGCAAATTTTTTTACCTGGGTTTCATATATTGGAAATGTTACCCAAGTAGGACTGATTAACAGACATAATTTAAGATTTAAGCCTGTTTTTTGTTTTTTTTTGTTTTTTATTTTTTATGGCTTGTAAATTCTTTAGTTAAAACATTGTATTTCTTTCTCCAGCCGAAAAAATATACAGAATATTCCTTGAAATCTCCTGGTATAAAACCATCTGCCAATCGCCATGGCAGCAGTACAAAAACAACATCTATTCCACCTTTCACCAAAGTTTCAGAGGATGAAAGTGCTTCTCCTTCAGAATGTGTCACCCCTACATCTCCCAAGCCACAGAGTCCCTCAGCAATCAGCACTGCCAACAGCGTTTTTGCCAATTCACCAGGTTATTAGATATTTATCATTTTTGTTTATAGAAGCTATCCAGTTACATTATACAGAGATGATATTAGAATATGACAATGAGCAAGGGTGATCAACCTAGTTTTCTCTTTTTACCTTTGTTAGACGATAACAATTCGTTAAAGGTTCAAAAATCTTATTTATTATAAGTTGTATAACTACTGCGTTGCAGTAACCAAGATATTGTAACCTGCTTTGTAAAGCAAAAACACATATTTTCTGACTTTTTGGCCAACTGTTAATCATAATCCCTTGATTTGGGTGGTATTAGTAATATTGTTGACCTTTAAGGAAAGAGGGAGTCTTGATAGCTGAATTGGTAGAGCACTCGCTTCTTACGCATGGGGCCCCGGATCAATCCCAGGTAAATTTGAGATTTTTTTCTGACCCCACTGCCCACTCAACAGTGATGGGTAGCTGGTTCTATTAGATCTGGTGGAAAGTCCTTTGCTACAGGCAACACTCTTTCCAAAAGATAACAAGTAATTGTTATTTTATTGTCTGTTTCATGCTGTAGAAACTGGGATAAACTCTGGCTCCATGGTTCTGAAGGACTGTTTTTTTTTTAAGGAAAGAATTTATTGAATGGTTACAGATAAGAATGGATGTACACTAGAAGTAGTAATACATTACATAACTATGATATTTTATGTTTTATTTGGTTTGACTTTTGAAATTTTGAAATTTCTTTAATCAGACAATCTGTCAAATTGAAAAAAATCCCAGAGACCAATTTTCTCGAAATAATTTACTTCTTTAAGTGGAATAAAGTCTGACATCCAGTTTTATGATTTTATTTGCAACCTTCTTATATTCTCAGCAACAAAATCTCATATGAACAATTAAAATGTAACAATAACACCTGATCAAAAGTTGTTGCCCACACAACCTGCCATACTAATACATAATGTGTGCTTGACAACATATGCAGATTCATCCTAGTCAATGATTTTGTGCAAGTCGTGTTAATGCTTTGTACATCGCCATTATCCTCTGAGGTGTGATACTTGTCTCACATAGTTACATTTAAAATTGAAATGGGCAGGATGACTGCTTGAATCACAGTCTCTTGACTTGCCATGTGTGAAATGGATTCACACATCAAACCTAATGCTCTCTCTCAAACCAACTGATGCCACATTGTATTGTCAAAAAAAAAGTTGACAACTATGTTAGTCTAGTTTATTATTTTTTTTCTACGAAATATTGAACAATGAATTAGTTGTGCTTGACTGTGACATCATTTCGATATTCAATGGTTATTTGCCTTGACTGGATAAAGTGGACATTTTAATTGAGATCATTTTTATTGTGATTTAAATTATTGTCTTATATTTTGATGAATAATTGAACTCAATGTTAACTCTTTCATGTCCATAAGGATTGAGACTGGGATATATATTCAATTTTCGTCCATATAGATTAAAACTTAAGATTGAGTTAAGGGCTTCATATGATAGATTGAATATTGTCAATCATCATGAAGTAAACAGTGAACATTTTTGTTTGTTATGGAGATAAATTATCGGCTTATTATTCGATTTTATGCCAGAGACAAATTGTAACTAGTTTTTTAAAAAATATTTGCAGGAGCTTGTTCAAGTCCAAGTCACCCAAGCATGATGCATTTGGCTGAGTTGTCAGCTAGTGTGGATGACATAGAACTCCCGCACAACCCTCCACCATTACCACCCCGTAAACGTGGGAACTCCACTGCCTTTCAAGACGTTCCACCATCCCCTCCACCTCGTGTTGAAAGTGATAAACCGCCCCCTGTTCCTCCTCGACCTAAATGTAATGATGCATCGTCATCATCAGCCGTGTTCAGTCCCTCCCCATTCTCCAATCTCTCACGTTCACACAGCCTTTCCAATTCTAGAAACTCCACTCCCAGTGCCACTACCTTTTTTCCTAGCAACAGCACACTTCCTCGTCACATGGGCCTGGAGCGCCACAACTCAGAAAGGAATTTTCCTGTCTCTTCCACTGACTTGAGTAGTAGCAGTAGTACTAGTAGTAGTCAGGAAACGGCCGACTACAAACCCAGCTTACCCCCAAGAACTTATCGTGCTCATCTTTCAAATGTTCGAAACCAGTCTAGCTAGGACTGAATTATTCATGGATATCTGTAAAAATTCAGTGTTGAGATTGTGTAAAGAAAAAAGAACAGATGAATCATAATGCCGCACAGCTGTTGATTTTTAAAAAAAATTTTTGTAAATGACTTCTATATATGTAGCATATTTAATCTGTTTCAAGAAGCATGGTGTCATTGTTAAAATCAGTGAATATAATCTAGGTGTTGCCATGCGTGGTGGCCAAGAGCTACTTTATATTTGTTTTTACAATTAAGAGACAAGGAGCAATTTGCAATTGATATTGTGATAAAATTTGGAGCGTGAAAATTCCATCTGTGACTAATACGACAATTCAGGTGATTTTTTTCATTCCCTTCAAAGGCTTTAAATAATGTTGTTCATATCTGACTTCCATGGATTATATGGATTTAAAAACTCATGGGCAAGAGAAGAAATGTCTTTTGTTATTCAATACATATTTTGCCTTTCACTCGTTCCATTTTGGTGATGTACCTTTGTGTTAAACCTGATCAACATCATACAAGACAATGCCTAAGCTAACTTAAACCTGTGCAATTCGTCAAACGCTTCAGGTCCTTCATCATTACAAGTGTTTGAAAATTTCAGCTTAGGTGGTGCTAATTCGAATGTGTTGAACAGTAAAAGTGTGTTGCTGTTTAAAAGTTTTAAATTGGAAGGTCTATGTCAAATGATATCACTGTCTTCCATTAAAATTGCTTTGAACGTTTTTCTGGGATTTTTTATGGCATAAGATATCCAGGATGTGTGATTGTTTTTGTTTTGTTTGTGTCTTTTTTATAATTGTGTTTGAAGTTTATGAAGCAGATACCGTATGATCCCTATTAACCATATCATGAGCTTAGAAAATATAGTCGAAAGGGTGGGCTTATTTGTTACAGACACATTGAAGAAAATATGAACTATGAACCGAAACTAGTCTATGTCCATGACCATATCAACAGCCCTCATTGTAAAGTAGTTCACTATAGGGGTCAACATGGGGTCAAACAAATTTTTTAAAAAGGTTGATGTGAAATCAGACTTGATATTAGATAAATGATTGTATAGGCCAGCAACATTCCTTTAGAATCAACTCACTTACTATGATACCATTTGTGCCATGGTCAAAATGCCATATAAAGCTGGTACAACATAAATAAATATCCTAAACATTCCCTAGTTTATTTTTGACCATGCACTGCCAAATGGTAAATGCCAACAAGTAAGTCAGTTCTGCCAGCCGTTCAGAGCTCAATACTACACTTAATCACAACAATCAATATTTTCACTCGTTCCCCCCCCCCCCCCCCCCCCCCCCCCCTCTCTCTCTCTCTCTCTCTCCATCTCTCTCTCTCTCTCTGTCTCTGTCTGCTTCTCTCTCCCACTATCACTCCTGCTCTCATGCTCTCACCCTCTCCCTTGCTCTCTCTCTCTCTCTCTCTCTCTCTCTCTCTCTCTCTCTCTCTCTCTCTCTCTCTCTCTCTCTCTCTCTCTCTCTCTCTCTCTCTCTCTCACATACACATACACAAATGATGTCGTAGTGCTGCAAGAGCATTGTAATGTTAAGGTGCGGCAATAGATTTTTTTTTAAAGAGAGAGAGAGAGAGAGAGAGAGAGAGAGAGAGAGAGTTTGTCAGTTTGGTAAGGGCACTTGATGAAGAAGTCCTTGTTTTATGTTGATTTGTGCTTAAAAAAAAAAAAGGTGTTTGTAGGTTTCAGATCCAGTGTAGTGCACCTAATAGGTTCATTGTGCTTAATAGGAATAATACGGTGTTTTCTTTTGGGTATCGTGTATAGATAGTGCTGATCCTGATCCATTTTTTATTATTATTATTATTATTATTATTATTATTATTATTATTATTATTATTATTATTATTATTATTATTATTATTATCATTATTATCATCGTCGTCATCATTATTATGTATTATTATTACTATTATTATTATTATCATTATTATTATTATTATTACTATTATTATTATTATTATTATTATTATTATTATTATTATTATTATTATTATTATTATTAGGATATGGAAAAAGGGGCCTGGGTTGAATGGAAGACTCTGCAGCGTAACTTAGATTTTAGTTTTGTACTTACTCATGTATTGCTCTGATATACGTCTTTTCGTATTTGATATTGTTAAGTCCATTTGAAAGGACATAATTGTGAAATATTGAAGACAAAATGGCAAATGTTAAATTGTAATGGGACAGGTTTTGTAATTCACAATTTCAGAAATATTTGCAAATATGTGTTGAGGTTCAAGGCCCATAAGAATAATAAAAAAAGCCTTCAATATAGCATTAATTTATGCAGATGGTTGTATATTTCAAGAGGTTCAAATTAGACATTGGTCAGGACACAAAAATAACCTGTTTGTTAACATTACGGGTTAAAAGCGATTGTTGTATTGCTAGAAAGTAGATTTTTTGTTGAAATTATATTGCCATTTATTAAAAGTAAAACACAGAGAACAATATATAATCTGACTGTTTCAGTTAATTTCAACCTACCTAAAAAAGTATTTGAAATATCATATGACAGACCGACCTGCCAGTAATAAATAGAAGGGAAATGATAGGACAAAAAACTACAAAACAATCAATGATTTGCTGTTGCTCACATCACTCACCGGGTGGGATTTCAGACCTCCCATAGTGGGCAGGGAAGTACTTGCTGAGTCTTCTATCCCCCTGTATCTGTTTTCCAATTGATTTTTGTCTTTGTCTTAGAATGAGATTGCTTAGTTTTGTCCTGAACCTGGCCGGAGTCCTTGGCTGGGAGGGACACAGTTGAATGTATAGTTACAGTTTTGGGAGATGATATTTTGTAAAACATCTCTCAGTTATGTACTGTTATTTTTTATTTTTTTACCATATGATTTGTAAACCTTTGAGTGTATTCCTCTTAGTGGGATCTTGTGTTGGTGTATGGGTGAAACTTATAGGTGATCTCAAACTAAATACACAGATAGTGTGCTCTTGGAATTTACATCTGTTCCCTATTTGAACCATTCCCCTTTGTCTTACTTTTTCCTCAAATCGTTTTATTGTACGTCTAGAATGTTTTTACTATCCAATTTTCTTCCTTTTCCCAGTTAGATACAGTATAAATACTATTAATCATGGTTATTTATGAATATTTGTGACTCACCTTTCCAATGAGAATCATAATTAATATTTGATGAAAAATTGAAATTTATTTGGCGATTATGGGTAATAAGTGCACATGATTTAGTCAGGAAACTGAAATTGAGGTTATTTTTTTACAACCAATTAACAATTCTTCCTGAAAATTTATATAATTTTTTTTTTTTCATTTGAAGTTGGTTTCGATTTTATTTAATTCTGAGAAATAATTTCTTTTCTTTTTTCTTTTTTTTTTTCTTTTTGTTTTTGGCTCAAGGAGGGTAGGAAAACTGGTCTAAAGCAGATATTTTATCACCTGGCAGTTTAATTTTGTGTTGAAAATTGTTAAATTAAATTTGTTTGTATTTAGACTGTTACTCTAATATTTCGCTGACTCAAATTTGAAATGTAAAATTTTCAACTCCCTTTAGCTTAGAAAAGTTATTCAAGTGGGATATGCATGGTTTTCCCTAATTGCCACACATTATTAATATCAGCCTTTGGAGCAAAATTTTTCATTTACCTTCAGTTACCTAACAATGTCGAGGGTTGTTGATATTGTGTTCTGATTTCAATTGTTAAAAAAATCCAAAACAATCAGAAAGAAAAATCTTTGTAACATATGCTATTTGGTAATTAAGATCGATGAGCACTTGTGAAATTATCAATTCAGCACCTAATAATACTCAACAAATTAAAATATCGCTTAGTGCAGTCAATATTTTTTCAAAACAATTGACTTGGAGCTCTAAACACACTGAAATTCTCCGATGTTGGGCAGGAGGTCACGTTGTGTCTTCTATCCCCTTATATCTGTTTTTTCCGAGTTTCTTTCTGTCTTTGTCTTAGAATGAGATTACTTAGTTTTGTCCTGGTCGGAGTCCTTGACTGGGAGGGAAGCAGTCAAATGTATAGTTATAGCTTTGGGAGATGATTTTTTTTTCCCTTGGAGATTATCTCTCTGTTATGTATTGTTAGTTATATATTCTGTAAACATTTGAGTGTGTTCCTCTTAGTGGGATCCCTTGCTGGGGTTTGGATGAGACTATATGGTGATCTCAAACTAAGTACTACATTGATGGTATGCTCTTAGAGTCTACATCTGTTCCCTATTTTAACCAATTTTCCCCTTTGTCTTACTTTTTCTTGGGTGCTTTTATTGTAAATTTAGAATATTTTGACTATACCATTTTGTTCTTTTTTACTGGCGCTGATATGACCTAAATGTGTCGCAATCGCAGTAAAACCCTTTAAAATTTTTTTTTTTTTTAAACGCAATGAAATTGCTCTCTCTGAATTACTATCATATGAGTTTCGAGACACCATCTAATTATCTTCAAGCTAGCATTGCTTATTATTCATACTTGTCCTGGCCTGTTCATACAGTATGTGTTATGGCAGATTCTGGAGTATGCAGTTTCAACTTTCTTTTTCTCATTTTTTAAATAGATATTTTATTGTATGGGATATTCTATTGGTGTTTCCTAAATCTTTTTGTAATTTACCTTGACTTGAATGAAGAGCAAATTTGTATTTTATGTTGGAACAAAAAAATAATATAATTTACCTATAACAAATATATTTTTAGCAATGTAAATTAAGCAGAAAATGAATGATAATTATGGTCAGTTTAATAGCTACACGTCTTAATGAAGTCTAGTCCTCTTCGGCATAAAGATGTCACAAGGTAAAATGTAATATTAACAGTTTATTCTATATTTGGAAAAATGAGTGGAGCAGACATTTAAATCGATGATAAGAGATGAATGGAGTTGACTTGACTAGATTTGTACCATGTGTCTGGCTGTGAGAGAGAGGCTGGTGGGCAAAGCACTGAGTCATTCATCTCTCCAAATTAAAAAGTCGTTTCAAACTTATTGAATCCTGAATCAATACCCTCACAACTGCTGGGGGGGGGGGGGGGGTAAACGAGCCAACTACTATATAGAGTATGATGTTTTGAATAATAGCATATGTGTTTGATATAGCAGAAATTCAAATTTACTCTGATATCATCAAATTTTGTTCAGAGAGACCTTTGAAAACTAAAAAAAAAATTTTTTTTAATAGGTCGACAATCACAACGTTCTACACAATAGGCAACTAAGATCTGGAGCCTGGTAAAGAGAATCACTAGAACCTTTGCTGGAAATCGATGCTAACTGAAATACTAGTCCTGCATGCATAAACAAACCAATGACCAACTGAACTACAGCCTCTCGGTCTAAAGTCATTTACTAATCAAAAGCAATTCATGCCTCTTCAAAATTGTACATTGAGATAGAAGGTTAATGAAACTCAAACTTGAATCCGGAATCTGTCATTGAATTAAGTGCCCATATATGTAGGAAAGGACGGTCAAACTTGGCCAATCTCAAATTCTGAAGTCATGTGGGTAGAACTAATGGTTCCATGTGTGCCAAAAACAATTTTAAAAGATAAAATACTTTTATTGTCTTAAATAAATTTACATTGATTTTTTATTTTATTACTTAATAAAATGCTATGGTCTTCACGTACATATATGCGATTGATTGTGCGATATGCGATTGATTGTGCGGTACAAATGAGTTAAAATGATCTATAAAGTTGACGCTGCAAAGCTTGGAAAATGCAGAGGAGAGTGTGAACCCATGAATGTTATGCTATCCAATGCAAGTTTTACTCTGAAAATGGAACTATCAGTACTAATATAATGGAATATTTGATACTGTCTATTACAATCGTAAATGAAAGAATGTTAAAAATGTTTTTATGCATCTAAAAGAATTGGAAAAAGAAAATTATTTTAGATAACATTATCCCAATATTATTACATAAGTGTAATATTTTGTGGATTATTTTCAGTTTAGTACCACTTGGTTACAAATTCAGTCTGTGACTTGGAGTGCGGAAAATGCTCAATGCTTCAATTATTACTCAATGAATTAAATTAGTAGGAGAGAAAGGAAGCATTTGTTTCGGTGAAGTTGTTTTGTTTTTTGGGGTTTTTTTTTTTTACATATAGCAAAGGATTGCTTTTTTTCTATTTAAAAAAAAAAGTCGTTCAAGGTCATGCAATATATTAATATATATATATATATATATATATATATATATATATATATATATATATATATATATATAATATGCTGAATTTAATGTTAAAATGTAGAATAATTCAAACAATACACCATTTCAAACCAGAGTTATGAATTATCCAAAAGACTAGCTAAGATAATATTTAGTTTTCAGTTTTTTTAATTTTGCAAAAGAGGTCAAGAATATGTAAGTAATACCAAATTAAATAAGACCATTGTAACCTATTGCTAATGGAGGAATAAAAACAATAGTTGTCCATTTTTTTTTTTTATGTTCAAATTGCTTCACTTTCAGTTATAATGTTTATGCGCTCAACGAGAATTGTACATGGAATTTGCATAGTTTTACTGAAAGTATCTTAACTAAACAAATAAATATGACACAATCATCACTACATTGTACTGAATGTTTTTTTAAAACACACAAAAAACTCAGGATGATTCTCCCTTTACCAGTTGTTTAACCGTTTTCATCCTTTGTCAATCAAAGAATAAACACAAAATGAAATTGCCCAGTATAATTATATTAAAATGTTATGGCAATATCATTGGTTGCTCTGGCCATAACAGATTTTTTTTTTTTAAGCTAGATTTTGTTACTTAGTTTCATCTCTGGTAAAACTATTTTCTTACTGCATTATACCTCTAGGTTTGATTGGTATGTTCAGATGCATCCTCGTTACATTAGATGAAATGTCTAAGTGAAATCTTTATTTTCTTGGAAGGGTTGCCTTTTTTACCAGTTTTATTCACAGAGACCACAGTGTTGAATTATTATTATCACTATTATTATTATTATTATTATTATTATTATTATTATTATTATTATTATTATTATTATTATTATTATTATTATTTATTATTATTATTATTATTATTATTATTATTTTATTATTATTATTTATTATCATTATCATCATCATCATCATCATCATCATCATCATCATTATTATTATTATTATTATTATTATTATTATTATTATTATTATTATTATTATTATTATTATTATTCACACTAATGGTTTATGGTTCACTGTTACTACAATAAGTTTCAATTTTAAAACACTCCCACAGTGGGCAGGAATGTCACATACTGTGTCTTCTATATAATATATGTTTTCTAACTTGCTTTCTCTCTTTGTTTTGGAATGAGATTACTTGGTTTGTCCTTTTCATTGTAAATCATCTCACTGTTATGTATTGCTGTTTGTTGTTTTGAATGTATAATGTAAGCATTTGAATGTGTTCCTCTTAGTGAGATCCTGTGGCTGAATGAAACTTTCAGGTGATCTCAAACTATGCACAATGATAGTATGCTATTAGAGTCTACATCTATTCCCTATTCAAACCATTCCCCTTTATCTTACTTTTTATAGTGTGCTTTCAATTGTAAATCTAGAATTATTTTACTTTCCCAACTTCTTCCTTTTTCTAGTGCTGAAATGACCTAAATGTGTCGCAAGCGCGTAAAACCCTTAAAAGCAAACAAATTTTAAAACATCCAACATGTATTCAATTCTGGAAATTAAACATTACTTTTAATGGAATGATTATTATTATCAAGTTGGCATTGAAATAGAATCACACAGCAAATGCTGATGGTATTCTAGTTTCTTCCTTTCTTTTTAAACTATGTTCAAGTAAAATTAGATAACATTTAAGGAATTGGATATGTATTTAACACTTAAATATACTCATTGATATAATTATTCGAACTGCTTTTAATTTTCAAATGTGCAATGGAAATCGTCAAACCAAATCTAATCAAAAAGTGGCCCAAAAGCCAATAATAGTGAAGTATTCTAATTTTACCAAATGATATAATTTGAAAGAGATCTGTAAATTGTAAAATTTCATTTAATTTGACTTTACTTATAATTTTCCACTAACAAGCACAAACTAATGATCATTGTCCCAATTAAGAGCTATTTGAGAAAATACCAATTGAAATAGACTTTAATCAATTGAGTTTTGAGGCCATCTGTATATCTACAACCAATGATAACATACAGAAAGCAAATGCATATAATAGTTCTTCAATCATATACATTACGATTATTGGCGGCAGAGCTACTGATATTGTCTTATATCTTCTAAATCTGTAGACCCTTTCTCTGTGGCTTTTCATGAATTAAGGTGGCTTAGTTCTGCTCTTTGTTGGTATGTCTGTTTTAGCACTTCTTCGTTCGTTTTGTGTGCAGTATACGATATTCTCTGCATCCTTCTCAAGCACCACATTTCAAAAGCTTCAATGTTCTTTTGTGTTTCTGCATTTGTAGTCCAGCTTTCGCATCCGTATAACAAGATTGGCCACACGTAGCACTTCAAGACTCGGAATCTAATCCCGAACGACATCTGTTTGTTTTTCAAAATGTTTCCCAGGTCCATGAAGGCCTGTTTGGCTTGAGTTATTCTTGCTCGTATGTCTCGGTTACATCTTCCATCTGTTGTCACTATTGAACCTAGGTATTTAAAACTTTCTACGTTGGTAAGTTGCTCGCCGTGAATCGTTATATTGCAGGTGTTGTTGTTTTCGGGGTTTTTCTGTATTACCATGCATGCCCTTAATAGCGGATCGACAACTATCCTTTTTCGGACACATAGTAAGGAAAGATAAGAATGAATACCTGGCAAGTTGTGGAAAAATACCTGGTAAACGCGCCCGGGGGAGACAAAGAAAAACACTCATAGACCAACTGAAGGGCTTCACCAACCTAACAATCCAAGAGCTGTTTGAAAAAGCAAGAGACAGGGATTAATGGAGAGGGATAATTCATGCAGTATCCGAAGCCTGGACCAGGCATGGAACCTAGAAGAAGAAGAAGTTCTGCTCTGGTCCTTGCTGGGTACTACTGTGTGAGAGGAAAATTCTGAGGCGAGTGTGTTTTTCTGTGATATACAATGTTTTTCCCCATCAACCCTTTGGGTGACTGTGTAAAAATATATAGAGTATCTGAGTGTCTCTCTTTTGATGAGGATCCCAGGTCATTAACTGTGTTAGGCTTTAAGGGTACTTAGGCTAGGTTAAGGAGTAGATTGTTGGTGGAGTATACTTGTTTGTAACTATTTCTTTTTCTTAGTCGCCTGTGACTCAAGTCTGTTGCAGGCAATAAATTGCAGTAATTTGTGGTGTTGTTGCTGTGTTGGCTCTGTACAATTTTCCATAGAGGAGACCCTGTTGCCATATCAGTGTTTTTAAGTCGCCTCAGATTTGACACATGGTCATGGATACATTGACCTTGAATTTTTTTTTTCTGTTGTCTGAACTCATCCCCTTTGTCTTACTTTTTTCTCTGGTGTTTGTGAGCTAGAATTAAATCTTTGTACTATTTCGTTATCTTTCATTAAAGTGCTGCTATAATGATCTAAAAGAGTCATAATCTCCATAAAACCAAAAAAATAAATTTAAAAAAACAAATAAACAGTCATCATTGTTGTACTCAGTGTATGACATGATCGAAGCACAGTGTCAAAGGCATTCCTTCCATAGTGGGGGATTTTAATTATTAAAGGGTATATGTATAGTTGTGCTACAATCTGCTAGAAGTCTAGGACGGAGCATAGGATATCTTTTGAGGTGGAAAAACTCTTTGATTCATTCGCCTCAGTGCGTCATGTTCATTTTTGTTGATGGTACACTACAACCAGAAATGGATGGTCATATAATATAGATGAATTTGAGCTCTTTTTGAAAAGGAGAGTTTAGTAAAAAGTTTTTTTTCATATGGATTGAAGAATATTAAAACCATTTAACCTATCTTCTACCCCTGCCTCAAACCCCATTTAAAGAAGATAATTGTTAAAAACTGAATGAGTCTGTTTGTTATTTAAGTATTGGTTTCTATTTAAAATTCAATAGCTGGACAGTGATGGGCACTATTTGCTCTATTCTATCCCGTTATATATCGTGTTGCCTTTCTCGTAACTTAACATCCTTGCTCAGGAATTAGACTTGATTTAACCCATGCTATAGTTGAGAATCATTTGCTGAGTGGAAGGAAGTCAGATGTGAGCAGGTTTGTTTGTTTTTTCATTGTGAAGTACAATATTTATTTTTCTTGTAAATCTGCTTGTTATTTGTAAATGTTTTTTCTGTGATTGTGCGTAGTGCCTGGATGGATATGTGTTGGAAACCATCTTTCTAATGGTTGGGGGATGGGGTTGTCTGATATAAGGTCCTTTGTGCCAGATTTTAGATGACTTCATGCTATACAAACTGTTTAACTTCTTACGCAGTTATGCACTAACTTCTGGGTGGGGTTCCTGACCTCCCATAATGGGCTGGGGGGTACATACTGTGTCTTCTATCCCCTTTTATCTGTTTTCCAACATGCTTTCTGTCTTTGTCTTGGAATGAGATTACTTGGTTTTATCCTGGCCCTGGCCGGAGTCTTAGCTGGGAGGGAAACAGTCAAATGCTTAGTTGTTGTTTTGGGAGATTATATTTTTTTTCCTTGTAAATTATCTCTCTGTTATGTATTATTATATTTGTTACTTTGAATGTATAGTGTAAGCATTTGAGTGTATTCCTCTTTGTTGGATTTTGTGCTTGTGCTTGATGAGACTTATAGGTGATCTCAAACTAAGTACATTGGTGGTATGCTCTTGGAATCTACATCTGATCCCTATTTGTTCCCAGTTCCCCTATGTCTTTCTTATTCTTGGGTGCTTTAATTGTAATTCTAGAACTTTTTACTATCCCATTTTTTTCTTTTTTCTTGGCGCTGATATAACCTAAATGTGTGTAGCGGGTGGTTGGATGGGAGCATCACCCTTGAATCGTATACCTATGATGTTCGCATGGGTGTACGATCCGATAGTGATGTCATTTCTTCTTCTCTTTACTAGCCTATCCTGCTTCTTTGGTTTGTGATTGTATTTTTGACAGGGGATATTTTTTTTTTTCTGTAAATCTTCTGCCTGTTTGTTCTTGGTTATTTATAATTTAGCTTATGATATCTTTAGGTTATAATTTTGATTTACATTTGTACTATTTTTGTTAGATTGCTTGTTTTTTTGTTTCAGCGGTCTCTCATATAACCTCAATTGTGTTGGAAGAGACCTAAAGCAACAAACAAACAAAACAACCTAAATGTGTTGCAAGCGCCGTAAAACCTTTAAAAAACAAACAAAACATATGCACTAACTTGTTCCTTAAATTAATCCCATTTATCACTTTTCATAGACACTTAGCGGGTGGTTGGATGGGAGCATCAGCCTTGAATCACATACCTATGATGTTCGCATGGGTGTACGATCCGATAGTGATGTCATTTCTTCTTCTCTTTACTAGCCTATCCTGCTTCTTTGGTTTGTGATTGTATTTTTGACAGGGGATATTTTTTTTCCTGTAAATCCTCTGCCTGTTTGTTCTTGGTTATTTATAATTTAGCTTATGATATCTTTAGGTTATGATTTTGATTGACATTTGTACCATTTTTGTTAGATTGCTTGTTTTTTTGTTTCAGCGGTCTCTCATATAACCTCAATTGTGTTGGAAGAGACCTAAAGCAACAAACAAACAAACAAACAAACAAAATAGACACTTATGACACCACGTTAAAAAAAAAATAGAATTAAACAATAACATTTTATAGACATGGCAAGGTTCTTGAATAAGTAAAACTTTGCCACTGGATTGAGTTTGAGCCTACCTTTTGGCATCTCATTTGAAAGTTTTAGGGGGAGGGGTGGTGTTGCAGTGGCTTTTACAGTCACTACTTTGCTTCATTTCACGCAGGGATATGACTTGTGTTTTTAATTTAGTTCAGACATTTGGAGAGGGAAGGAAAGAGAAAGAGAGAGAGAGAGAGAGAGAGAGAGAGAGAGAGAGAGAGAGAGAGAGAGAGAGAGAGAGAGAGAGAGAGAGAGAGAGTTTTTGTGTGTGAGTTTCCATTTTCCCATTTTTAAAACCTACTAAATAGCATTAGTAGCAGCAGTAGCTGCATCCCACAAGGCCACAGAAAAATACATGTAATATTTAACCTTAATTTCTGTGCACTGATAAAACTTTTTTTTTTCTTTGTGGTCAGAAACTTTTTTATTTAAAACATGATAAAATGAGATGATTCCTTTGAAGTGTCCAGCTTTAAGATTTTTAAAAAGTTAGAAGTTCATCTTAATTCACCAATATTCAGAGTAAAAAAAATGTTCAGGTCAAAATGAAAAAAAAAAAACCGGCTTATCAGTGCACAGTAGCTCAGTCCTGCCGGCCTCAGTAACATCAATCTGCTATATTTTAGGCTTTAGTAAAGCTGAAAATATTTGAGGGCTTTTTATTTTTTGTTTGTTTTTATTTAAAGAATACAGGTTTACAAGATAATAAGGACCTCCTCAATTCTTGCTGTTCTAAAAACATTTTTGAAACGGCTGACATATCAAAGCACGCCCTCTTTGATTTGTATTAGTTATATGATTTAGGTGATTAGATTTAGCTGTTAAAACGACTGATAACTTTAAAGTTGATTCATATTTTTGTTTTGTTTTTTGTTTTTTGTTGTACCTTGTGGGCAGAAGGGGGGGGGGGGGGGCTGGGGGGCTGTGTCATGAGTGAGACGACTTGGTTTTATTCTAGCTATGATCCTTCATCATGAGGGAGACGGTCAATATGAATGTGCATTACCTCAAACTAACTTAAATATATGCATATAGCCTTTGTTGTGAGGTAATCATCACCTGCTTTCTACAAACTGGTGTAGTTTCAGAGGACTTAGTGTAGATTGCTTCAAATCTAAATTCCCCCCCACCTCCCCCACTGAATGGGTCCCATTTGTCTTAATTTTCATAGAGGCTCATTGGGCAGATAAATTCATATTTTGACTATCTGGTGCTGACACATTAAACTTATATAAAATTGTTTCTCAAAGGTCTCAAAACGACCCAGTGTCGCAAACAATGTTTATCTCCTAATAATAATAACTGAAAAAATAGGAAACGTTATTAATTTATCAACATATTATTTCGCAAAATTTCATCCATTTGATCTATATTTTTTTCACATTATATTGTTCATAAGATAGAAATAAGTGCAACAAAACCAATTAGTCCTCTTCTATGTAATGATTTTTTTTTTTATAAAGCCCATCACTTAACATTTTTTATTTCGCTAGCCCTGGTGCCATTCAAATCAGCCTACTGTCTCCTTCCAATATTATTTGACATTCCTTCTTTTCATGTGAGATTCTACATTCAATCTCTCCTGAAATGAGAAAACTTGGTTCTGCACTTGCTGCCTAGGATTTTTCATGTATTTTTACCTTGTGAATCATCTCCTTTATGACTTAGAGATAAACATCATACTGCTTCTCTTTCAGCTGGAATTCTGTGTGAGCTCTTAAGTAGTCCCAGGGTGGGCACAAGTTTTTATAGCTGCTGGAATCCACTATTGTTCTTTCTTCAAGCCTGTCTCGTTTGTTTTACTCCACTTTAAGTGCTTATGACCCAAAGTACTAATGAACCCTAGATCAATGATTTTTATAAATCATCCTATGCGTATGAAAATCATCTTATCTTCCTTCTTTTCTAGGCGCTGATATGAAGCGATGCAATTTCAGTTAAACTCTCAAAGTCAAGTAGCAAAAGGGAACCGTTTCTATGATGGAATTATTATATTGTTTGTCAATTGAATCACTTTTTTTTTTTTTTTTTCGTCAGATTATTTTTAATAAGAAATGTAGGATATCAATTATTTTCATTTTCACTTTGATTTTGAGAAGAGTGTAAAAAAGATGGCTGGGTGGGGATCCTGATCTCCCATAGTGGGCAGGGAGGTACATGCTATGTCTTCTATCCCCCATACCCGTTTTCCAATTGTTTCCTGTCATTGTCTTGGAATGAGATTACTTGGTTTTGTCCTGATCCTTGCCGGAGTTCCTTGGCTGGGAGGGAAACAGTCGAATGTATATGGTTATAGTTTTGGGAGATGATATTTTTTTCCTTGTAAATCATCTCTCTGTTATACATTGTATTATGTTTAGTTTACATATTATATTATATGATTGGTAAACATTTGAGTGTGTTCCTCTTAGTGGGGACCTGTGCTTGTGTCTGGATGAGACTTAGGTGATCTCAAACTAAGTACTTTGGTGGTGTGCTCTTGGAATCTACATCTATTCCCTATTTGAACCAGTTCCCCTTTGTCTTACCTTTTCTTTTGTACTTTAATTGTAATTCTATGACTTTTTACTATCCCATTTTCTTCCTTTTTACTGGCGCTGATATGACCTTAATGTGTTGCAAGCGCCGTAAAATCCTTAAAAACATAAAAAACAAAAAAGATGGATGACTATAAGGAATATGGATGTATGTTGGATTCGAAACGCTACTCAAAAATTGTCATGAATGTGAAGAAAAGAAATATTGTCATGTTGAACTGAATTGAAATGATCTGAAGGATTGTTGAAATATTTTTTTTAATGTAACAATTATATTAAAATGTAAAACTTAAAAAAAAAAATATCCATGTTGCTGTAAATAGAAAACCATTGGTCTTTGGTGACAGGACCTCGTGTTTTGTCACATAATGTTGTTTTTGTGTATGAAGACAGAATAAATAAATCTTAATGAACTGGTTAAATGCTTTTTTGTTTGCTACATTATACAATAAAGTTTGCAGCCAAAGACTGATCATAATTTTGGATAAGGGTCTTTAACTTCTTATAACTCTCTATAATTCTATGTCTTAAGCTTCTTTAATTAGCTGCCCCCTTTGGGCGGGGTCCTTTGACCTCCCATGGTGGGCAGGAGGTCACGTTGTGTCTTCTATACTTATATCTGTTTTCCAAGTTGCTTTCTGTCTTTGTCTTGCTGGGTGGGGTTCCTGACCTCCCATAGTGGGCAGGGGGGGGGGGGGTACCTCCATATATCTGTTTTTCCAACTTGCTTTCTGTCTTTGTCTTGGAATGAGATTACTTGGTTTTGTCCTGGCCATGGGCCTAGCTGGGAGGGAAACAGTCAAATGCATATTTATTGTTTTGGGAGATTATATTTTTTTCCTTGTAAATCATCTCTCTGTTATGTATTATATTCTGGGTGGGGTTCCTGACCTCCCATAGTGGGCAAGGAGGTACTTATTGTCTCTTCTATCCCCCTATATCTGTTTTCCATTGGCTTTCTGTCTTTGTCTTAGAATTACTTGGTTTTGTCCTGTCCCTGGTCGGAGGGAAACAGTCAAATGTATACTGTAGTTAGTTTTGGGAGATGATATTTTTTTCCTTGTAAATCATCTCTCTGTTATGAACTGTATTATGTTTTGTTTACGTGTTATATATAATTTGTAAACATTTGAGTGTATTCCTCTTAGTGGGGACCTGTGCTTGTGTCTGGATGAGACTTTTAGGTGATCTCAAACGAAGTACTTTGATGGTGTGCTCTTGGAATCTACATGTTTCCTATTTGAACAATTCCCCTTTGTCTTACCTTTTCTTGGGTGTTTTAATTGTAATTCTAGAACTTTTTACTTTCCCATTTTCTTCCTTTTTACTGGCGCTGATATGACCTTAATATGTTGCAAGCGCCGTAAAACCCTTAAAAACAACAAACAATATGTATTATTTTTTTTGTTATTTTAAATATATAATGTAAGCATTTGAGTGTATTCCTCTTTGTTGGATTTTGTGCTTGTGTCCGGATGAGACATAGGTGATCTCAAACTAAGTACATTGGTATGCTCTTGGAATCTACATCTGATCCCTATTTGTTCCCAGTTCCCCTATGTCTTTTTCTTGGGTGCTTTAATTGTAATTCTAGAAGTTTTTACTGTCCCATTTTCTTCCTTTCTACTGGCGCTGATATAACCTAAATGTGTTGCAAGTGCCATAAAACCCTTAAAAACTAACAAAAACAAACAATCTTTGTCTTGGAATGGGATTACTTAGTTTTGTCTCAGCCCTGGCTGGAGTCCTTGACTGTGAGGGAAACAGTCAAATATATAGCTATAGTTTCAGTAGATATTTTTTCCCTTGTAAATCATCTCTGTTATGTATTTTCAGTTATATAGTCTGCAAACATTTGAGTGTGATCCTGTGCCGGTATCTAGATAAGACTTTTAAGGTGATCTCAAACCAAGTGCGTTAATGGTATGCTCTTGGAATCTACATCTGCTCCCTATTTGAATCAATGCCCCTTTGTCTTACTTTTTCTTGGGAGGGCAGGGAGGCACTTACTGTGTCTTCTATCCCCCTATGTCTGTTTTCCAACTTGCTTTCTTTGTCTTGGGATGAAATTTCTTGGTTTTGTCCTGGCCGGATACCCTAGCTGGGAGTGAAACAGTCAAATGTATAGTTAGTTTTGGGAGATGATATTGTTTTCCTTGTAAATCATCTCTCTGTTATGCACTGTATTATGTTCTGTTTAGATATTATATATGATTTGTAAACATTTGAGTGTATCCCTCTTATTGTGGACCTGTGCTTGTGTCTGGATGAGACTTTTAGGTGATCTCAAACTAATCACTTTGATAGTGTGCTCTTGGAATCTACATGTTTCTTATTTGAACCAAATCCCCTTTGGCTTACCTTTTCTTGGTTGCTTTAATTGTAATTCTAGACCTATTTACTATCCCATTTTCTTCCTTTATACTGGCGCTGATATGACCTTAATGGGTTGCAAGCGCCATAAAACCCTTAAAAACAAACAAACATTTCTTGGGTGCTTTGATAGTAAATCTAGAATATTTTGACTATTCCCATTTTATTCTTTTTACTGGTGCTGATATGACCTAATTGTGTCGCGAGCGCCGTAAAATCCTTATAAGCTGTCCCTTTTGTGAGGCTTCGTGTAATTAGACTGGAACGTTTAAGTTTGCCCAGGCCCAGCTGAGATCTTGATATGCCAGGAGGCAGGTTGGATGTATCTCTTTGTGAAAGATGATAAGCATCTGTCTATCATATAGTTGTTAATTGCGTACATACAATGTTTGTGCATCCTCATAGGGATAAATTGTTTTCACCGACTCACCATGCTTAATATAAGCCTCATAATTTCCTATTTTTTTCCTCCAGCAGGCCATTTGGAAGAAAATTTCCTGTTCGTGCAAAACAAGTTGCCTGTTGGGTGTCTTTCGTGTACTAGCCCTCTTATAATATCCACCATTGCCTATAACCCTATATTCATTCACACCCGAGTCAAGTAGGATAAAATTTGTAGATGCAGTGCAAGAACTAGAGTTTTGCATTCATAATACCCTAGCTCATCTGTGGCTATGCTCAGTGTAGCTTGCCTTTGTTACAAGATAAGATGCCTGTGCATCTCTCTTTTTCCTTTGTCTTTTTTCCCCTGTAACTTTATGTAACTTGTAAGTGCAGACATCTAATCTTTTAACTTTCCCATCATCACCTTTTTAACTAGTACTGAGGTGTTGCAATCTAAAATAAATAATAATCATGCTCAACAAATTACACCATGTATTGCTGTACAGATTGCGACAACTAAAAATGATAATACTAGGCTGGACTGAAAATCTTGATGCCTATTAAATAACTCTGATTACTTTCATAATTTATTCTTCTATTAGGTCACCAAATTTTGTTTAGCTGCTATTTCTTGATTTTAACTTTTCTTATTTAAAAGAACCCCTACTCCAACATGTCAGTCGAAGACATCACACCAAAAATTTATGCAATAAACAGCTTGCTGTGACTGAGTTCCTTTCTGCCGAGAGATGTACATCTGTAAACATAAACGGCTGGAACATATCTTTGTGATATATGTGACGTTTTTAACTTAGAAAATATCATATGTAAACCAACATGTTTTAAAAAGAACTGCAAACCGTCTTTAATTGATGTTATGCTCACCAACTAACCCCATTTATTTTCTAAACCTCTAAATTTTTCAACAGGCGTCAGTGACTGTCACAATATGATTTCAACTTATATTAAACATAATGTTCCACAAATTAAGAAAAACAAAATATGTTATAGAAGCTTTAGGACCTTTTGCGAGAAAAGTTATCAGGAAGATTTGCATTCTGTTTTAACCAAAACCAGTACTTCAGAAAACGACGTAAATACTGAATATGGAGAATTTATCGATAAAGTAATTTTAATCTCAAATAAACATGCCCCTTTCAAAACTAGATACCCACTAAGGAAGCCAGTACCATACATGAACAGTGAATTAAGAAAAGCTATACAGTGGACTCCGGATAAGACGATGCCCAGGGGAACCGAGAAAAAAATTGACTTATCCGAAAATCAACTTAACCGGAGTGTAACCAAATGAGCAAAAACGCATGTGAACAAAGCAACCCAATCTAGAATAAGCATGTCCCTTCATATCGCGCGGTCTCTGTAGTGGTCATCAGAGGCTCCTACCCCCAATAGCCCCATAGAGGAATCAGAATACATAAAAATCGGAATTTGAGATAAAAAAGCGGAATCAACTTACTGTTATTGACAATGACATGCTTTGCAACAGAAAATGTAATAAACAATCCAAAAGTACTCAAATGATTAAAAATATAAATGTGTAAAAATGTACAGATTGTGTAAAGACTAAGAATGGGGTCAAATAATAATAAGAGAACACACAGGTCCTGGCCGTCTGAGAGCAAAGCATTGAACGGATGGATTTAACCTTGTCAGGACCCTCCCCCCCCCCCCCCCCCCCACACACACACCTAAACAAACAAACGCGCGTGCCGGTACACACACACACACACTTACACAGGGCTAAAATTAAATAGGGAAAGAAGCTGACCGTACTCAATAATATTATTACGGAATGAAGCCAACATATAATATTACAAAGGTCATTGACCTCACAAATTGGAGTCACCATAATAATAATAATACTTCGGTCAACCCCCCTCCCAGACAGCACACACTTTGAAGGGACTAATCAGACACACAAAATGTGTGTTGATTGACCATAGGAGATGCTGACGAAATAAGCCATAGCTCACTTTTTTTTTTCACTACAGACTTTTTTTTTTTAAATGTTCCTCGATTGGAAAGGTGAAAAGCGGAATTTTTGCCTTGAATGGGGAATGTATACCAATTAAGTGAAATTATTCCGCGAAAAGCGGAAAGGTAGGAGCCTCTAGGTCAAGGTCATGCTTCTTGTAAATCGTCTAGACAGAAATAGCCGGTATGCCAATTTTCTATGCGATGATTTTCTGTCGCATGCCAGACTTTCCAAATGCATCTAATCTTCCTTTTCCGCGATAGGTTTGCCATTGTAGTTGTAGACTTGATTTGAATTCTTGATAAAATTGATACTAATTAAGAGGGCCATTACATAGGATGGCCTGGGATTAGAACCCAAAAAAAATCTTGAACTTGAAGTTGAGAAATTAAAGTTATTCAATACTGCTTATGTACATTGAACACGGACGTCAGGAAAAGCACCTACATCACATCGATGTGCGCCAATCGTTCGCGGATATTCTTAACCACTGAAAATTCTTACTGGTAGCTTTTTTAACCAATGGAAATACTTGTTTATTTGTGATTTTATTGTAGTCATGAGTGATAAGAACATCGACTTAAGCGACATCGACTTATGTGGAGTTTGTTTGTTTTTTACTAATGTTATATAGGAAGAAGGGGGAGGGACCAAGAAAAAAAATCGACTTAGGCAACGTCGACGTATCCAGAGTGCACTGTATATAGAAAAAGAATGCTTCATAACAAATACTTGAAAGAAAAAACAAAAATATCACGGGAAAGTTATAAAGAACAACGAAATTATGTGGTAAAATTAAAAAGAAGTTCAATTAAACGTTACTTCTTAGAGAGGTGCACCGGAGGACAGAAGTCAAAAGATTTCTGGCCAACGGTCAGACCATTCTTATCGAAGAAGCACAACAAAGATCAACAAAAGATTGTACTTCAAGATGGTGAAAAGATATTGAATAATGTTGGTGATATTTGTAACAATATTAACTCCTTCTTTGTAAATGTTGCAAATGACATTGGTAAAGACGTTGTTTTTGATCAAGAAACTCACCCAAGCATAAAATCCATCAAAGAAAACTTACCTGACCTTCCGAAATTTGAATTCAAAGAAACTGATTCATCACACACTGTCCAGAAAGTTATCAACAATATCAATGTTAAGAAAGCAACTGGTTTTGACAATTTTCCGGCCAGACTTCTTAAAGCTGGCTCCCCCGTGCTGACTGAACCAATAACGAATCTAATTAACAAATCAATTTCTTTTGGTGTGTTTCCTGATCAATTGAAATTAGCCCAAGTCACGCCTTTATATAAAAAACAAGATCCTCTAAATGTGAAAAACTATCGTCCTGTTAGCATTCTACCTGTTGTTTCCAAAGTATTTGAAAAAATTACATTTCAGCAATTATCAATATATTTCGATGACATTTTTAATGACTACTTGTGTGCTCTTCGTAAAGGCCATGGTTGCCAAACAACACTTTTGCGTTTAATTGAAGATTGGAAAGAGGCATTAGACAATAACAAATATGTCGCTGCAATCCTCATGGACCTTTCGAAGGCTTTTGACTGCTTATTGCTAAACTAGCTGCCTATGGGCTAGAACAAAAAGCTCTTTATTTAATTGAAAATTACTTGAGCAGAAGAAAACAACAAATAAAATTAGAGGATTATGTGAGCGAGTGGGCAGGCATTAAAAAAGGCGTTCCACAGGGATCAATTCTTGGACCATTACTTTTTTACATTTTTATAAATGATATATTTTACTTTATCAGAGAGGGAAAATTATATAATTATGCTGATGATAATACCCTGTCATATGCTCATTCAAATTTCGATATGCTTTTAAAAACTATTGAAAATGAAAGCGAAATCCTTATCAAATGGTTCGAAATAAACTGTATGCAAGCAAACCCGGACAAATTCCAGGCAATTGCAGTAGGTACAAAAACACACACAAAGAAACCCACGTTCAATATTGGAACTGCAAATACTACATGTGAAGAAGTTGTAAAATTACTAGGGATCGACATAGACTACCAACTAAAATTTGATTTACACATTAAAACCATCTGCCGTAAAGCTTCTCAGCAATTAAATGTCTTAAAAAGGTTTGGAAAATACCTTTCAAAATTGAACAAGCTAACAATATTTCACTCTTTTGTATTGTCAAATTTCAATTTCTGTCCACTAGCTTGGCATTTCTGTGATAAACTTGAAAAGATACAAGAAAGAGCACTGCGTTTTATTTATTAAGATGACAAAAAATCCTACGACCAATTACTTTCAAAGGCCAAAGTCCCCTCCCTACAAATAAGACGAATGAGAACAATTGCTTTGGAAACGTTTAAAATTTAATACAAAATTGCTCCTCCTTGTCTATGTGATATGGTCATTTTGAAAAATAACAGATACAATTTTAGATATTCAAACCTCCTTGATATTCCTAGGGTCAGAACAACGTCTTATGGCAAAAGATCTTTCAG
>NC_088360.1:86429712-86504712 GCF_034508935.2 Berghia stephanieae | reverse complement strand
ACTCTTGGGTTGAATGGGATAAAGTGCTTAAAATGCTTTGCCCAAAGTCAACGCATAAATTATTTTTTCATATTTTTGGGTTTTTGCTTTTTTCCAATTATTGTCATCCATCAAGTCACTGATCATACTCATCAGAACATTATTTTGTTAGAAGACAAGATTATCCTCTCATAATTCATGTACAAGATTAACTTCGGCTTCATGAACCCTAAAATTTGTTGTAAGACTATTGCTTACTTCAATACATGGAGATGCTCCAATCCTTTTTCTGTTATCATGGGGCACCGGCTTATCTCCAGCTCTTGTAAAGTGTCTTTCACAAAATGAAGATGTTCAAGTGCATCATTCATGATCATACGACAACCATGGAGTTTGACAGATTTTACAAATTGAAGATTTTCTGTGGATAAGAAAAGCAACATTCATGTAATTGCTTGGGTGTGCTGTTTGTCCTAATCCACCTCAATGATTTTTGAGTTATATTAGAAATCACAACCAATGACGGTTAATGAAAAAAATTTATCTTAAAGCAAATAAGAAGGAGAAGAAGAAGAAGAAGAAGAAGAAGAAGAAGAAGAAGAAGAAGAAGAAGAAGAAGAAGAAGAAGAAGAAGAAGAAGACGAAGAAGGAGAAGAAGAAGAAAAAGAGTAGGAGGAGGAGGAGAAGAAGAGTCGCTACTGTAACTTTTAAAAATTTTCTGGAATTGTTTTTTCTTATTTTGATACCTAAGATTTTTAAAAGCTGTTCTTTTACCTCTCTCAAGCTTTTAATGCCATGTGACCGCCATTGAAATAACACTAATTTTATAACATAATCATATACTGAGATAAAAATTTTGTCAAATTTACTCTGAACAATATACCATAAACTTTCTTTCCATCATACACGACTAATTTTTTATCTTTTACTTTCAAATATCTACCTAAATGCTGAAATCCCAATCCAATGACATCAGTAGCTGTGAGGTCAATGTCTTCTAACTTGTACTTGTCAAATTCTGTTGATGGAAGAAGATTGTAGTCCTCTATCTTTCTTGGGGAGTCTTTCCATTTAACAGATCCTCCATTGCGTAAAATCCATTCTGCTGCTGCCCGATCTGGACCAGCAAGACGAACCCTTTCAGGGTCAACCCTTTGAGAGTAAAGAGGTTATATATTATTTCGTGATGCACAACAATTTTGATCAATTTCATATGAAGGATCAATAAAACAAAATAACAACCTTGTTATGAGTATAAATTTGTTTGGAGACAGTTGTATTAAATCATTGAATGTTCAAATGGCATTGCACAGATGAGTGAGATTGTTTACATAATACTATAGTCTCGAAAATAATGTTTGCATAGGAGAAGCAAAATAGATTTAAAATTCGATAGCATTCGGCCACATAACACATTAATAATTATTAAAACACATAAAAAGAAAATGCATTGAGGAGTATGCAAACATATTTTTCTTTCAGAATCTAGCTACCAAACCATTTTTATAACATATAATTCATACAGAGTAATATTTAATTGGGATGGTTCTTTTTACAGAAACTGCATACCAGAATTCAATGATGTAATGATTTCCGTGATAAAACAAAACAAAAAAACTTACTGGTTAAAAGCAACCGATACACCCCAGAAACATCTTCGTTGTGTAATTTGTGATGTAGATATATGTTCTGAATTCAGTAAATTCCTTGGGCAATTGACTTCTTTGGAAGCGTTTTGGAGCACAATAACACCTCTGAGACCATTCTGATGAGATATCAATAATGTGAATAAAAGTAATAAAACATAGGAGAGAGGAGAATCAGAAAAACCTGTTTGAAAGCTTTGTGCACAGAATAGAATATGAATGGCATTGATATATTTTATAATTTATGACTATTTCTAATATAATACAAAACAAAACATAGAAAAAACGAATTTGCAGAAGCCTAGTATAAAAACAAGAAACAAGACTTGAATGACAAGGCCTTAAAGAGTCTATATTAAGGTTTCAGTGTCGCACATTCAAATAATAAATAAATAAAGCAACTTAATTAGTTATATTTTAACGAATTTCTGAAATGTTGGTCAGGCCTGGGCAATTTCATAGTTGCAAAATTACATTTCTATACAATGATCGGATTACTTAGGATCTCTTTTGAGCAATGTAATAATATCCTAGAAAACACTTCTATCTAGCTTTTGTTGTAGGTATGGCATTTTGGTTGCAGAACTAGTCTTAAATTACAGTAAACACAAATAATCTTGTAAAACTTGAAACATTCACATTTTTATTTCAGAGCGATAAATCACCAAGGTTGTTATTGTTTTTAGCGGTTTTACAGCGCTAGCGATACTTTAAGGTCATTTCAGCATAATTGAAATGGAAGATGATAGGGTGAAAGTTGTGGATCTGAGGTAAAGAGCACCAGAATAACATGACTTTAATTCCTTTTTGAGTCTTACAGTCACAGAGAATCACACCTAGAATATGAGGAACATTGCTGCAGTGCATGTTTTATGAGTTTTTGAAATACGCTCAATTTCTTCCAACTCATTAAAAAAAAAAAACGTAGTGTTTTTATGCACTTCCGTTGACGGTGTATCTTAACGGATCGTTTTTATACACCTCCGTCACGCATGCGCATCCCACCCAATTTCATCAGCGATATTGTGTTTCTGTAACTGGACATGGCGAAAGTTATATTGTGACATCTGTAGGATGTTTTTGTTAATAAATTTATATAAAAATAATAATAATTTAAAAAATCGAAATATAAAACCAAATGCTTTATATTTTTTTTATTTACTTTACGTAGTGGCTATTTTTACCGTCCCGTGAAGACGCGGTACTCAGACCTATTTTTACAGCTCCGTGTGATTCAGAACATATGTTGCAAATCCATTCATGGGATTTCTCTTTTCTCTGAACTAAATCAATCACCTTGGCTCAGGCCTCCACATTGAGTACTGCTTTGCCTCAGCCTCAGGAATGTCAACTTCCTGATCCTGATTTAAGACCTGCATTGATAGGTCCTTTTCTGAGGATGAAATTTTGGAGAGGTCTTGGGCCTCACTTGGATCAGCATCCGCTACAATACAGTGCAGAATCATACGAAATTGTAAAAATAGATATGATTACCTTCTGCGTTTACTTTTTAAAATCTAAATTACTATCTAGATAGTAAATTTACATTTGAAAATGAAAGACGTCCCCAGCAATTCGTTACAAGCAGACGGGACAAAGTTCTCTGCATGACATGACGAAACATCATATTGAAGATTGGTAAACTAATCTTTGTAAAATTCCATATACACTACCAAACAAAATAAACCATGCAACTATCTTATCATTAAATTTGTTGGTAATGTCATTGGATTTTATTTGTATACAAAGATTTAAAATCGAAAGTATAACACCATGAGTGATTTTGTTTCAAAAGAGCTCTAAATTCTACACTGTATCGAAAGTAGCTAGAATAATAAAAGATGGCTGCCCCCTATCGAGTGATAAGAAAGGTCAGTTGTTTTGTTTAGTGTCTTCGACTTGTGCTTAAATTTGGCTTTGCCTTTGACTCGTTATTTTCATTTACACTATATTTCTATGTTCTAGACGGTGACGACTTTTACATTTTTCAGCCTTTAAAAACCACGACTGTAGTTTTTTCAGCCATAACTTCTTGACGGTAGGAGTAGGAGAATACGAATAAGACTAAGAAGATAGAATAGACGTCTCTCATTCTAGAAGATAGCAGGCGTTCTTCTGGATTGAATCTCAGTCTCAGTAAATTTTCCAAATTTTAATGAAATTCAAATTTATAAGTTATGGTTTCATGGATGGGTCTTGATCTACCCCTCTTTAGTGACCAGTCATTCTCACCTCTGACTGACTATTTTCACCGTACGGTGAAAATAGAATTTTAGTCTATTTCCACCGTACGGTGATAATAGCCTGACAGACTATTTTCACCGTATGTATTAGCCAATCAGAAGCCAGGATACTAACTGTGACGTAGGTGCCTCTGCATTCAGCAGACCATTAGAATTCGACCCGACATCATTTTCTTCCTGCGTGCAGACCAGTTTAAAAAAAAAAAAGAAAAAGCTTGCCGAGAACAAGGGAGGCCTCCCGAAAGCTCCTCGTTATAGCATTTCTTTCAATTTGTATTTTTCACTTTGGACCTTTTGTCAGACGTTTATTTATTTAATTTGTCATCAAGTTAAAAATTTCCTAATTTGACCATTGTTTTGATTATCGGCCGCCATTTTGATTTGTGAGGTATTGAAAGGCAGTGCAAAGCAGTGCAAAGCAGTCCTTGGGTTTGTTTTGTTTTGTTTTTCCTATTAGGGGTAGTTAAAGGACTAGGTTGTATTTTTTCTTAGGAGCGAATATTTGGCATGATGAGCTTTCGGAAGGCCTCCCAAACAGGCGGGATGGCGGATTCAGAATTGGTTACAGTTACCGATGAAGCTTTGCAATTTCGTGGCGGCGATGGGGTGTCGAACCTGCGACCTTTCTGGTACAACAACACCTGGCCGGGGAGGGCGTGACTCTACTGTATGAGTATGAGCTATTCACAACTCGATAAATAGTGATTTCAATTTCTATGTCTATCTTGAGCCGCTACCCCCGACTTCTTAAGGTCATGGGTTCAACACAGACAAACGCCGCGAAGTTTGTTTTTGTTAACTACCAAGATACCATTATCACTGTACGGTGAAAATAGTGTGTCAGGCTATTATCACCGTACGCTGAAAATCGTCCACCAAAATATTACGGGATGGTGAAAAAAGTCTCCCACACTATTATCACCGTCCGTACGGTGAAAATCGTCTACCAAAACATTACGGAATGGTGAAAAAAGTCTCCCACATATATCACCGCACGGTGAAAATCGTCCACCAAGATATGACCGTACGGTGAAAATAGTCTCCCACACTATTATCACCGTACGGTGAAAATCGTCCACCAAAATATTACGGGATGGTGAAAAAAGTCTCCCACATAAATCACCGTACGGTGAAAATCGTCCACCAAGATATTACCGTACAGTGAAAATACACAGTCTCCCACACTATTATCACCAAGATATTACCGTACGGTGAAAATAGTCTCCCACACTACTATCACCAAGATATTACCGTACGGTGAAAATAGTCGGCCCCACTATTATCACAGTACAGTGAATAATAATAATATACCCTTACCATACGGTGAAAATAGTGTGTCAGGCTATTTTCACCGCAAGATGAAAATCGTCTCCCACACTATTATCACTGTACAATGAATATAGCTTTCCACGCCATTATAATGAATATATGTAGTCTCCCGCACTATTATCACCGTACACTGCCTGAATATAGCCTTCCACACCATTATCACCGTACGGTGAAAATCGTCCACCAAGATATTGCCGTACAGTGAAAATAGTCTCCCACACTATTAACACCGTACAGTGAATATAGCCTGCCACACCGTTATAGTGAATATAGTCTCCCACACTATTATCACCGTACACTGAATATAGCCTTCCACACCATTATCACCATACGGTGAAGGCTATTTTCACCGTAAGATGAAAATCGTCTCCCACACTATTATCACCGTACGATGAATATAGCTTTCTACACAATTATAATGAATATATGTACTCTCTCGCACGATTATCACTGTGCACTGAATATAGCCTTCCACACCATTATCATCGTACGGTGCAAATCGTCCACCAAGATATTGCCGTACGGTGAAAAAAAGTCTCTTACACTATTTTCACCGTACGGTGAAATTCGTCCACCAAAATATTACCACACGGTGATAAAAGTCTCCCACACTATTATCACCGTACGGTAAAAATCGTCCACATAGATATTACTCGTACAGTGAAAAAAGTCTCCCACACTATTATCACCGTATGGTGAAAATCGTCCACCAAAATATTACGGAACAGTGAAAAAAAGTCTCCCAATTTATTATCACCGTACGGTGAAAATCGTCCACAAAGATATTACGGTACGATGAACAAAGTCTCCCACACTATTATCACCGTACACTGAAAATCGTCCACCATAATATTACGGGTGAAAATCACCAAGCTATTACCGTACGGTGAAAATAGCCTCCTACACACGGTCAGGCTATTATCACCGTACGGTGAAAATAGCATGACAGACTATTTTCACCATACGGCGAAAATAGCGGCTTCCAAAAATATATGTGTAGACCTACCTATGTATATGCCATCATATGTAATGTGAGTTTATTAAATTATAAGTATTTTGTTTGGACCTGCTTGCATAATCTTTAAGTTAATTGATTGTAAACCATAAGCCATGGTGTTACAGGTGTTTGTTACTACTTGCCTTTTTAACAGTGGGGTAAATTGGCTTGGTATTTAAGTTAATTTGACCACATAGCTAAGTTAATCGGATAATTCTATTTCCTTTCAGAAACTCCAGCTTCTTAATTGCGGGAAATCGTGGGCCAAGTGTTTTGCTAGCCTCTCACGCTCTTATGGGAAACAAAAGTCTTCATCAGAGGATGGCTCATACAGTGAAAAGGAGGACACAGCCAAGAAAATTGAAAAGCTTCTTGATGAAATCTATTCCCCTCCTGTCAGAGAAACTGAACGAGAATACTACAATACTCATCTGAACCCTGACTGGGAAGGACACAAACAAAGTGTATTTGAATCAAGATTTTATTCCAAAAAGCATGGGATTACTGACGAGTTCAAATCTTGGTTGTACTGGGACATTAACATCAATGATAATTTATTGCTTGAATCTTTGGCAGATAGAAAAGAATACATAAAATTGAAGGAAGATCAACGGTAAGACTAAAATGGGTTTCTTTGTCATTTTGAGAAAAGGCTTAAAATTTACCCAATGATAATAAAGCGCTTCAAATTTTGCTCACCCTAATCACAGTCTTCTACACTTATTTGCGGTTGCGCTAATCACAGGTTTATTCCTATTTTTTAGAAATTATAAACACTTAAAACGTACCTTTTTAACAAATATAATTATAAGATTTGATCATAAGATTCAAGAAATGTTATTGCATAATTTTATTTTTTATATCCCCTATATATTTATTGGTTTTAAACAATCACAACTAATAATTCTACTTATTAATCAGTTTTACTGTATAAATTATGTCCCTGTTGCGTGTGACACATTTTTCATTGTCTTTTTATAATATATATGTTTACTTGTATATATGTATAGACCTGTTGCTAATATTTGTATGCCATGCTTTCACATTTCTTTTTGTTCTCAAATTTTTATTGTAAAGCACATAGAGCCCTCCAACGGGAATATGCACTATTTAAGCATAATTTATTATTATAAATACAGACTGATCCTTCTTCAGAGGGTGTTATGGCAAGGAAAAGAAAGTATAGTTTTTCTGAGCCACCTTTCTCTTAAAGCGAAGGTTTCTCTCTTATGTATAGCATATAATGGACTCTAGTGATTGTTTGCTATCCTCTGAGTAGGAATCTATTCTGTTGCAGAGTTCTTTCTGTCATCTGATTTGAATAACCAGATACCCCATCATAATTGGATGAATGGAGAAACCAGAAAAAGAAAAAATGATATCACAGATCGAACAACTGTACTTTTTAAACTATAAGGACCAACTCACAATTGACAGACTGGTCATTTATACAGATTTAATTTGTATACAGATTTTCCTGAAGACAATGTTGCCAAATTCAGATTTTTTCCCCACATATTTAGATTTCGCTCTCCTTCTCAGTAGTCTTTCTCCATGTTTTCATGGTAATAGTAACAGTGGTAGAAATAGTAATAGTATTAATTTTTGTAGCTTTTACTTTAACAACAAAATGCAGAATTTTACAATACTTTTCAGATACCGTACCGAGCGCACTCAAGCTGTCGGCACAGAATTAGGAGCAGCTCATTTTGTTGTGGCAAGAGGTGGAGCTGTCAAATTTACAAGTAGGGACCTTTGGTTTGCTAAAAATGCTAAAGGGCAGTATAGTTTGCCTAGGATGTATGTGGATGATCTATTTGTCGAAGCAATCGATGTCAGCAACACCAAGCTCACTTATATGGCTTTTGATACTCTAGGTTTGTGGAATATTTTTTTGTTATCATTTTTTATTTTCATATTGTCATAGAAACTATTCACTTTTTTTTTTCAACTAATTAAAGCTTTTTTTTAATAAGCGCCCAGGGGATTAGTCTTTTTTTTTTAAAATAAGCTAAAATTTATAAATGCTTTCTTTTTCATTAGCTTATGTTATTCTTTTTTTTTTAAAATTAATCCCCTAAGAATCAAAAGGTTAATGAGTGGAGTTTATTCCTTTTTTTAAAGATATTTAATGATGAGTAATGATTGCTTACAACACTTTAGACAGAATGCAGGTCAAGCTGTCATATTACACCCAAGTTCATTTTACTACATTGTACCAAGCATTGAGTATAAAATTGCTTTTTAAATATTTTTTGGAGGGGATATATTTTTTTCTTTATATTTATAAACAAAACTGCACCTTCATATTATAATGCTATTCTCTCCTTCTCGATCTTTTAAGATCAATTGGTTAACTCGTTTTAAATGTTTCCTAAACAGGCTAAAAAAAATATCTTTTTTACAGTTTCTTTGTTACGAATATTCAATACTGAAACTGTTTAACACAAATGATTTACATCTTGTTAGTGCTGTTTTAATCATTTTTGGTTTTATCATGATATTATTTTTATCATCATCATCATTGTGGGTGAACAGAGGGGTCAAGAATTAATTTGAACCAGGTTCATCTGTGAGTCATGAGTTCTACCAACAAAGCCATTGGGTACTAAACAGACTGTTCAATAGACCATCAAACTTACCACCATGCTTTTTGCATAGACACCCCAATGTATTTTTATATTATTCAAATTTTATGTAAAGAAAGAAATGTATCGTATTCTGACTGACAAAAGTGCCTTCCCTAAGACATCATACTTCCATGTTAATGAGCACTCTTTTGCATTGGGTTTTATTTCCACCCTTTGATCTTTTTATAAAATAGCAATAAGACCTTGATGACATTTTGTGTGAATTGTTAAGGATTCTTTCTTATGACATTATTTTATTAAATGATTGTATTTATTACTGTTCCAAAAAAAAAAAAAACAAAAAAAAAAACAATAATGATAAAAATGATGACTTACAGTTAACAAAAGAAAAGAAAAGACAATGAATTTTTTTCATTTATTTATTGTGTTTTGTCACTCCAGGTCCACTAAAGCATATACGATTTTTAAGATTCCACAACTGTCCCCATATTGATGATTGGTGTTTGGCAAAGCTTTATCGTTTGAAAGACAGCCTGGAATTCTTGGACCTCAGTAATTGTCCAATAACAGATCATGGTTTGATATCACTACAATGTCTTAAGTGAGTATAGATACTGACATTTTTTTATGTACTGTTTTCCTCATATATTTGGATTTGTTAATGTATGATTATATTATGACATTGTCATTGTTGCTGATATAATTAATTCCTCTTCAGCCATTATTTAGATTTTGATCCCTACCACCACTACTACTACAACCATTACATCATCATCCCTAGCACCACCACAACTACTACAACCACCACTACACCATCATCCCTACCAAAACTACTACAACCACCACTACACCATTATCCCTACCAAAACTACTACAATCACCACCACCACAACTACTACAACCACCACTACTACTACTACTACTACCACCACATCATCATCCCAACCAGCACTACTACTACAACCACCACCATTTCATCATCCATACCATCACTACCACCACTACTACTACAACCACCACCACATCATCATCCCTACCACCACCACTACTACTACAACTACCATATGTTGTAATTCCACTTTCAACTTTTGAAATTCCACCGAGTGGTGTCAGAAATTGCTGCGAAACACATTTTGGATTGCATTTCAGTAAATTTTAATGAAATTCAAATTTATAGGTTATTGTCGCATGGATGGGTCTTGATCTATGCACTGAAAAATTTACTCCTCTACCCCTCTTTTGTGACCAGTTATTCTCACCCCTGATTATTATTATTATTATTATTATTATTATTATTATTATTATTATTATTATTATTATTATTATTATTATTTTTATTATTATTATTTTTATTATTATTATTATTATTATTATCATTATTATTATTAAAGAGTCAGTCCTCAATTTATACAAACAGACCTGCAACATAAACGTGAAATTCCTGCATTTTTGATTGATAGAATTTGTCCTCAATTTCAGAATTTTGACCCAAAATATACAGAATTTCTGTTAGCTGCCTGCTGTGAAGTGTGCTTTATAATCTATGTTTCTATGTATATGCATATATTTTAGTTCTTCATCCGTCAATTCACCCTTTATATATCTGTCTGTGTGTTTACAGAAATCTGAAATGTTTGAAGGTGTCCGACCTGTCCAAGGTAAAGCATTTGGGTCTGATCACAATATTACTTGAAGAAGCCATCCCAGGCTTGACAGTGATAGGTGTGAGTGAGGAAGACCTGAAACCACCAGAGTGGAATCATCGTGGAGAGAGAAGGCTAGTGAGAGCTCTGCTTGGAATGATGGACAAAGAGGAAGACATACCTGATCAGATTGAGATTGGAAACATCCAGAATGAGGAACTTAAGAGATATGCTAGAAAGGTTGATTGATGGTTCGTCTCAAATCAGGAGCCTTCAAAATAACTTGGACACATTAGATTGTAAAAAGAATTAGATAAGGCATCTGATTTATGATGATTCTTTCGATTTGCAGGACCATAGTAGATAGTATATCAGATCTCATCATAATTACAACATTATAGAGCTTCAGTCATATGGAATTTTTCTATCTAGCTAAGCGGCTGTGGAGCAATGCACTCAATTTAGGCTGAAATAATAATATGTATAAGAGTTTTATAGCAACTATTTTTTAAAATCTGATTTCTAAATCATTATTTCAATATGTATAAAGTATTCTTTTACAATACATTTACAGAAAAATTAAGTCCAGGTGTGGTTTAAAGTTATGTGAAGTACAAAAAAAAAAGTTGCAACCACAGCTAGACATGTCCAGGTCGTACATTGGCTTGAGAGAAAATGAAAAAAACTACGATTTAAGAGAACTTGTTTTTTTCAAGAGTGAAAAGCTAGAAGCTGTTGTGTTGTACTATTTTATAGTTTGCCGTTTAATATGGAAAAGAGTTTGATTTAAAAAAAAAAAAAATCTGTTTGGTCCGATTCTTTATTCGAGTAGGTACAGAAAACTGATTTTTCAAACCCAACAATGCTCAATTTAGTCACTTTTGCTTAAAAGAGTTTGCAATTTTGAGCATTTTGATACCAATATCATACATGTATCTCAATTTTTAAGGAAGATATGGTCATTTGAAAATTTGACAATTTCGTCGTCGCGACACCCTGCTTCAGCACCCAACTTCGGGGCTTCGTATAAAAAAAAGTATCGGGCTCACAATGACAAAATTTCAACTGCTTAGAGTCTCATAGAAATTAAACAACTCCAATTTTTTTCAGAACTCTAGCTCTTTATTTAATTACATTTTAAGCGCCACGAAAACGCAAAAAATGCATATTTCCCATAAATCGCCAAGGGAGACAAAAAATGTGTCTGTCGAGGCAGCCTCTGGTCGGCACGCCATTTTGCTCTCACTGACTGGGCTGTGCAACTCGTGTTTATTTACCAAAGTTAAATGCTGGGCGAATGCGGGCGATACTGATAATCGGTACGGCATCTCCATATTTTAAGAGAAAAATGGATGAGCTTTCCAGTAATGTAAAAATAGTCTGCTGAAATTTTGTGGAAATGAGTTTAATCTTCCTTTTTTTGAGAAATTTTTAAAATAAAATCGGTTCCCCTAAATAAACCAACAGTTATTTGGTATCGATCGAAACGTCAAGATCTTGTGCACATTTTAAACCAATTACTGATCCGATACTACCCATGGCCCGAATTCTCCAAGCTCTTCAAGATGACAGATTGCGAAAAATTCGTTTTTTCCATCAGCGGGCGAGCCGATTAGTGACTTGTTTCAAAACCCACTTAAATTATCTTTTTTAAAAAAGCAGATAAATCATTTAGACACCATTTTAAAGGGATTTGAATAAGCTTTCGATTGATATAAATTTTATCCTTGTCATTTTGATATTTAATGGAATACAACGAAGTAAAATTGATGTAAAACATCGAAAATTGTCCGCCAGAGCGCATTAGCGGCAGTTTGCCGTACCTAATTCGAGGTCTATTTTCATATGTTCAAGCAGCTGATATCATTTTAAAGGGTCGTTTAAGCACTTTAAAACAAGTCTATTTATAGCTCATTATCGTCAGCTGGCTTCAAGTTCAAGATATCAGATTATGAAGATGACCATCCTCGAAGTCCATAAATTTTCATCAACACATTTTGACTTCCTACCTTCTTTCTTCACCCAAAGTCTCATCAAACAAAATAAACATAAAGTCACGTTCAAAATAAAGATTTTAAAACAATTTCCGGTTTGATATAGGTTTTATTATTAAAATGTGTCGTGGATTCTTTTGAAGATTTTGAGTTGAAGTTGGGTAAGTTTCACCGCTGTCAGCAAATCTTCACTGGGCTAGGGGTACCTAGTTTTGTTTATTCATTTTTTAATTGTTTTGCGAAGAAAAGAATGCTGCCAAAATTAGCAAGGAAATTTATAAGGTAGTTTGATTGAAAACTTAATTTTTAACATATTTTATGCAATTTCCAGATACAACTTGGATACTCATCATTATATTTTATTTGAGCTATGTTCAGGATTGACACAATGACAGTGATTTACTTTAGGTTGAGTTTTTGTTTTTTGTAAACAACAACTTATGACGCAAATTTATTCATAACACTGCAACTTCTTTTGCTGTAAATTTCATTTTTGAAATAAAAGAATTGTAAGCTTAATCGTAACCATTGTATACGTTTTAAGTGAGTTCAGGATGCGATATAAAAGAGAAAATAGAATTTAAGATTGAACCAATTTATTAAGTCAATAATTAATTTTTTTTCAGATTGTTTACTGTTGTGCAAGTTGTGCAAGAATTTGTAATGAGGCAAACTTAAAGCAGAGTAGCATAGTACAGCAGTTATTTTATTTACCTATCTCTTTTGCTCATTTAAGTCAACCTTTATGTTTTTTTTAATTTTAAATATCTGCAGCAACTTTGAAATGCACTCTTCCTCTCCCACTCTCTCTGTGCACCCCACCTCTTCTAAATTATATTTTAAAAGGGGAGGGAGGGGGTCATTAAAAACACTTTTGTCATCTCAATTCTTAACCCCTCCCTATTCTCTCTCCCCACCACTATCTCAGCTTGACTTATAAAGTTTAAATCTCGGTTTACATTTCATCTCAATTCAGTCCATGCTGCCTTTAACTTTAAGCAGTCATCAGGAGGAGCCTTAGGCGAGCTTAATGCCAAAGTGTGCTTGAGTTCAAAATAGACATAATCCAAAGATTTCCATGAATGAAATTTCATTAATTATTTACCCGAGTTAGTCATGATCGCGCAACACCACATGATGTTGCTGTATTATTCATCATTAACCACCGCTAAAGACAGTTTTTGCCACCTGTTTAAGAGATTGCAATCATCTCCAAATCAAGATAAGGCTAATGGAGAGAGTTGAGGAAGCAGTTAGAGACGTTGAGAGAGAATGGAGGTTTAGTTTTAAATGGTATGAATCCCTGTCTTGTGTGTTAAAAATATATTTTTTGTAAAACTGAATCAGACCCATTTTTATTATTCTTCCAATTTTTGCGTAAAAAATTGCTTGAGTCAAATTTCTCCCTTTTTATTCTTTGCGAAAAGACTTGATGTTTCTATAATTTGGGTACTGCTGAATATCGAAATTCACAGAAACCTACATAAATCCACTCCAATGGGGAGTGAACAAGGGACTATGGGAGGTGGGGAGTGAACCCAGAACTGTGTGAGGTGGACACCAAGGGGGAGTGAACCAGTGGCTATAGGATCAGGGCACGAGTTGGGATTGAACTGGAGACTGGGAGATGGGCACCAGTGAGGATTGAACCAGATAATATGGGAGGTGGGCACCAGTGGGGAGTGAACCAGAGACTATGGGAGGTGGGCACCAGTGGGGAGTGAACCCTATAAAAGATAAGACACCAATAGAGTCTAGACCTGGGAAAATTGAGATATGGACACCAGTGAAAAGTAATTCCTTTTAGGTAAAAGTAATTCCATCCCGAGATGGGCACCAGTGGGGAACGAGCCCAGGACTATGGATGTTGAATTGATTACAGGATGTAGACATATTGTTCCAGGTTTAGTCCTCACTCCTGGTATCCGCTCCAGATATCTCGAGTTCACTCTCCACTGGATGTCTTCTTCCATATCACTGAGTTCAGTCCCCAGTAGGATCTACATCTCACAGTCCCAGGTTTATTCCCCACTTGTGTCCAACTTCCCTTGTACCGGATTCACTCCCCACTGGTATCCACCACTCATAGCACTGGATTCACTCACTCTTCACTGGAATCCATCTCTCTGAGTCCACAGTCCCAGGTTCACTCCCCGCTTTTGTCTACCCAAGGTATTACGGGTAACTCTCCACTGGGTGTCTTCTTCTTCAGCATTGTCCACGTCTCACAGTCCCTAGTTCACTCAGGCACCACTTGTAACTCATCTTGTGTACATTCCAGATTATTGTCCACCTTCCACAGTCCCAGGTTCATTACCCACATCTCCGTGTACTGGGTTCGTTCCCTACTGGTGTGCACTTCCAATAGTCCCAGGTTCACTCCCACTGGTGTCAACCTCAGATAGTCTCATGTTCATTCTCCACTGGGTGTCCTCTTCCTAAACCTTGACTTCACTCCCCATTGGTGTCCACCCTTCAAAGTCCCGAGTTCAGCCCTCCTACTAGTAGGAATTTTTTTTAACATCCTGTATACTGATGGAAACTACCTGGTTTTCCCTATGACCTCACTTGGAGGCCAACTGCAAATTCACTTTCTTTCCTCCAGTTCAACAGAATTGAAATAAATACGGATGTTAAGAAGAAAATGCTTTTTTACCCATTTACAGAGAATATTGGAATTCAAGCAAGACCTACTAAACTCAAAGTAAAACTTGACAATAGTTCATGAAACAATGAGATACAGCCTGTCCACTTAAATTGACTGGCAAAAATATTCATTCATCTTCTGATATCTAAATTCAACAGCCAACAGCCATTGGCTTAGATTCTCCAAATCTGATTGCTTTATTCTTTTGATTTGCTATATAGCAATTTCACTGTGACCAAAATTGAGCATTTCACTGAATATAATAATGAAGATAATGGGTGACAATGCTAAGAAAGTTTGCAAAGTTGAGTGATATATCACTGTTTTTCCAACAAACATCGCCCTACAATAATCTGTGTCAATCAACAACTGCATTTACACAAACATATTGTCTGTGACAAAAAGATCATAGGGTTTTCAGTAATGTCATATGGTAACCCCCATAGATTCCTTTCTGCTTGATAATCATTGTTTTTCTGGGCGAGATCCTTTGACCTCCAACTCCCATGGTGGACAGGAGGTCACTTGCTCTGTCTTCTATCCCCCTACATTTGCTTCCATTTTGCTCTCTATGTCTTGGAATGAATGACATTACTTGGTTTGTCCTGGCCCTTGCCAGAGTCTTGGCTAGGAGGGAAACGGTCAAATGTAAAGTTATCGTTGTGGGAGATGATCATTTTTTTCCTTGTAAATCATCTCTGTTATGTATTGTTAATTTTTTTCAGTTTTGAATCACTTAACATTTGAGTCAATATGCACTTATTTGCAGGTCTGGTAACAAAAAATTCATTACTACGGATGTTGAAGGAAATCTCAAAATATGAAGCAAATATTGTCCATTACAACGTTAAATTATGCACATAATTGCATTCGGATGTCAGACCCACATACATTTACGCGTTGATTTGAGTGCATTCCTCTATGTGGGATCTTGTCCTTATGTCTGGACGAGACTGATCTTAAACTAAGTACACTGATGGTAAGCTCTTGGAATCTACACATCTATTCCCCTTTATCTTACTTTTGATCGTGTGCTCTCACATTTTAAATCTAGAATTTTTTTCCATTTTCTTCCTTTTTACTGGCATTGGTATGACCTAAGTGTCACAAGCGCCATAAAACCTTTACTTACAAACAAACAGAACAAACGTCATTTGTCTTTATTATAAATTTATAAAACTATTGGATTCAAAGGAGGTTTTGCTTTGTTTTTTTTCTGTCCTGAAATGAAATCAAGAGGGGAGGAAATAACCAATAAACACTCTTACATGCAATGGAGGAATATGTCATACTCATTCATATCACTCCACATAGGACTGAGCTTGCATGTGTGATGTAAAACTGAATGGTCTTGATTGCTACCATTGCCCCTTTGTATGAGGTTGTTTCTTCATAAGTTTTGTGATGTCCGTAATACATAATTGCATTGTGGAGACTTCACCAATGATCTCAACATGGCAACAAGCTCCTCAGGCTCTCTGCATCTTTTGGAAGGATGTCACGGAACTCTTTCAAAAGCTTTCCAATTTTTGTACATTTAGGGACACATTGATTGAAGGCGAGGTCATTTTCCCTCACCATTGTCTTTATGCATAGAATTGTGATACAAGTGGTCAAATGTGCATCAACACATGATCTTTATTTGCTAGTGTCAAATGATAAAGCTTCGGTGCGATGTCAATGTGTGCTGCATTGTAAAAATAGATTTCAAAGTGAAAAAAATAAGTACTGTACATATCATGCCCACCCCGTAATTGGCATAGGAGTAGGAGATATTTTTGTTAGAACTTTTGTTTCCAAAACCATAACTGACTGAACTCGATCCCAGAGTTGAGTTTTTCCCACTGCCAAAATCTGTTCACTCAGTAGTAAATGGGTAGCTAGATTTGTTTAGATCTGGTGAAAATAGAGGCAGTTGGTCATCCTGACCTTTTTATTATTGATACAGGAAAGTTGTGTTAAAGCATCCGTATGATAAATACATCAATACAATCAACTGTTTCCCTTAAGTGAATCACTTGAGCAATGGCTTGGGAAAGCCAAACATTCTAATTCCAATCCAAAAAAAAAAAAAAGAAAAAAATCCTTCGGAGCCATAAGACCCATGGAGCTGGAGTTTATCCTGGTTTCTATTGCATGAAACAGACAAAAGCAACCGCTTGCTACCCTTTGGGGAGGTCCCTGTTTATCACAAAGACTTTTCCCAAATTAGTAGATCCATCTACCCTTTCACTGCTGAACATACAGGGGAATGGGAAAAAAAATCTTGACTCTGGATCGATCTTGGTCTCTGCGTGTGAAACAAGTGCCCTACCAACTGAGCTATCGGGACCTCCAAGTCCAATACAAACAATGGGGAAAAAAGGACAGTCATTCCTTGGTAAACCAAAGGAGGCCCACCTTGTATTTTAATTAAATGTTGCTGCTCGAAGCTCAAAGAAAAATAACAATGTGAAATTGAATGTCAGACCTGCCAAATTCAAAACTTCAAATTTAGTAATTCTTATGTCAATTTTTTGTAATTTGACAAGGAAATTAGTAATTTTTTAAATCGTGTACGAACAACCACAATTTGACATCATCATGCTTATGTGCTGTAGAAATGCTTTATTATTGTTTATAATTATTATCATCATTATTTTAGAGTAGTATAAGTAGTAGTAGTTCTTATCATCATTATTATTATTATCATCATCATTTAAATATTACTGGGAATTAAAAATTCGTAATTTTCCATACCATCTCGTATTTTCGTAATTGGCTAAATGTGTCTAAAATTAGTAAAATTACAAAAAATTCATAAGATTCGGTAGGTATGGAATGTAAGCTTTTATCTGTTTTCGTATATTTTGTTTGTTTTTTTGTTTTTTAAGGGTTTTATGGCGCTTGCAACACATAAATAAGGTCATATCAGCGCCAGTAAAAAGGAAGAAAATGGGATAGTAAAAAGTTCTAGAATTACAATAAAGCATCCAAGAAAAGGGAAGACAAAGGGGAATTGGTTCAAATAAGAAACAGGTGTAGATTCCAAAAGCACTATCAAAGTACTTAGTTTCAGATCACTAAAAGTCTCATCCAGACACAAGCACATGTCCCCGCTAAGAGGAACACACTCAAATGTTTTACAAATCATATATAACATAAAGAAAGCATAATACAGTGCATAACAGAGAGATGATTTACAAGGAAAAAAATATCATCTCCCAAAACTAACTTTACATTCGACTGTTTCCCTCTCAGCCAGGACCAGGACAAAACCAAGTAATCTCATTCCAAGACAAAGACAAAAAGCATGTTGGAAAACAGATATAAGGGGATAGAAGACACAGTATGTACCTCCCTGCCCACTATGGGAGGTCAGGAACCCCACCCAGGTTTTCGTATATTAAATCGAAGCTTACAATCAATTTCACATTGTTACTTACACACAAAAGGAAATCAAAATAAAGTTACTTCCAAATACATGTAGGTTTTCTTATTTTCCTTTAATAAAAAAAGAACATAACAGTAACAACCTCCTTCTGCGTTTAGGTCTAACTTTTATCTTTAACAAAATGTAAAGTGTAGAAACAGAGAGCACTTCATCATCAATAATGTGTCAGTATCCATAATATCCATACGAAGGAGGGGGGTAAGAATATGGGTAATTTGGATACATTCCACCCTGTTGAAAGAAGGAGACAAAAATTAAATTAATGAAGATTGGTCAAATCACAGCAATAATGAGGTGTAATTGAAACAGTAAGAGGACTCAAAAACTATTAAAAAAACAAGAATAAATTTTATAAATACCGTGCAGCATGGAAATCCCTGAACAAGTGTGTATGAAACGGTGCCAGACAAAGCAAGAAAGAAAAATGCAAGAGAAAAAAATGTCTGCCTCAATTAATTTGTTGGGATGGTTTTCTTTCTTGCTTTGCACTGTTTCATACACAACTGTTTAGATTGTTCAGTGCCTGCTCCTTAGTTTCTCAGAGAAATCCCAAACACTTCTCGATTCCATTTTTCTGTCAATTTAATAATATTTCATACTGACGGGCAAGTTTGCTATTGCCATTGAATCTACATTTAAGGTCTGTATCTTCTTATGGAGAAAGCCTAATTGAAGTATCAACAAAGCTCTAGACTCTAGAAAACTAAATGCTTTAATTTCTACAGAAACAACTCGTCCAAAGCATTTCCATGTGTAACTTTATTCATCTACTCAACAGACAACTTTAAAATTTATACCTGGTTGACTGAACTGTCCCAAAATTAATAAATATTTTCGCAAATCAACGAATGTCTAAGAATGATTACACTACACACCGCTGAATTGGGATAATTTGGTCCAGCCCATGGATTATATCCATAGGCATTTTGAACAGGAGGGGCTGGTGGTGGAATATTGGGTGGCATAGGAAGTAAACCTGCATCTGTGTTATTTGTCTCTGGGTAGGGTGCTGGAGGAATGTCTGGGGTAGTTTTCGCTTTCTTCTCCACAGGTTCTTCAGCTCTGAAGCAATGAAAAACAAGATGGTTAATTATAATAAAGGGAATGGTTTTAAAAGATATTGGAATACTCTTGTTATATTAATACAAAAACCAATCTACAGCACCTCACACAGAAAAAGAAAGAGAGAACAGGGCAAGTTGCGTTGCATCCTAGCCTTCGTGACATACAGGCCCGAAACTGGCCAAAAAAATAAGTCATAAAATAAAGCAACGATTGCAGTTAATTACTGTGACTGAGTTGTATTCAATACCAATGGAATCATTTATTTCTGTAACCACCACTAACAACAACTCACTTTTCTTTTCATTTTGTGTTCACCGCCTTTAAAAGTGACATACATTTTTGGCCAAACTCAGGAGTAGCCATTTTAAGTGCTTGCCTGCCGTGAAACAATCAGACCCAGAGTTTTGTGAGTATTTATCACAATATATTGACACACTAATGAAGGAATTGTATTGCGACACCTGAAAACACCATGATTTTTTTCAATTGCCTGTGTGATGTTCAGGATTTGTAGGGTTGATTGCTTCCTGTGACACCTGATGGCTATGGACAGGCTATAGTGTGTAGACAAGTAGTGCCTACCCCCTCAATTCTTACTGCTCTCCCCTCTAATGATATCCTGCATGCCATGTATGTATAATGAGGTGTTGTGTGTTTTGTCTAATCGAGTAAATCAGCACTGTATTTAGGAAATATGATATATATACCTCAAAAATTAGATAATGTCTAGTAAAATTATATAAATAGATTTGTTGGTGGAGATAATGATATAGTGGTGGTTGAAGAGTAGTGGTGGTGGTCGTAATAGCTATTATGACGATGTGGTGGATGCAGTACTGATGACAGTGATGATGATGATGAGATCGTTGTGGTGGTTCTGGTAAAGATGATTTGGTGGTTGTAGTAGTACGTAGTGGCAATGGTGATGATGTAGTGGTTTTAGTAATGATGATGATATGGTGATGGAAGTAGTTTTACTAATGGCTGCCAGTGGTGGCAATGATGATGATGATGCTGTGGTGGTTGTGATGACACTGTGAAAATGGTTGAGATTTTCATTAAAACCATAGCATCTAACCAAAACCAGAGTTTTAGCATCACTGTATACCCAGGATGATTTTTTTTTTTCCAAAAATAATTTTGAAGAGCACTCCTCCCTCCCTATTCTCCTATCTTCTTTTACTTTCCCTTTAACTCAAGTAAGGCTAACCAAAGCTAACGTGCCTAACGTGTGGATATGGAAGTTCAAGCATTAGTGGTCATAAAAATCGATTTTCTTTGTATTAAAAAAAACATGTTCTAAAGTTGAATATTTTATCAATATTTAAAAAAAAACAAGAATAACTAATAGTTTTTACAATTTAAAAAAATACTATGATATTGCTGATCATCACTGTGAAACCCTAGGCAAACAAGACTTCAGTCACCTAGCGTCAGACAGTTGATTACGAAAAGTTGAATAAAAGGCTATAAAAGTCAATTATCTTCTATTGTTACTTGTGTGTGTGTGTTAGATTAAACACACATGCAATGAAACAAACTGCTACATACTACTCGCGTGTAGTTAACCCTTTCAGCCTAAGAAGCACTGAACGTCACTGCATTTGATGGTCCACTACATTACAATCGCAGAACGTCACCGTGGTACTATTTAACGTGTCTATAGACACTGCGGCGTTAGTAAGCATTGTTAGGCGCTAGTAGTTGATAAAACAAGCTTTAGTTTTGTTGTTGAATCATGAAATTTGGTGGAATAGTTGATTTTCAACGGAGCTTTACATTTTCAATACTTTACTATCATCAATTTTACAATATGGAGGAGATTTTACACTAAACATTAGCCTTTTGGCTTTTAAATTGCCAAATTTCAATGTCATGAAGTTGTTAGAACATTTTTTTGAGTTCTAGCTTCATTGTTGCTTAAAAGGTCAGAGACTTTCCACACACGAGGTGAAGGGTCAAGCTAAACTATTAACCAATTAAATTCAAGTTTAATTTTTGTAGTATTCTAAATATAGGAGAAAAATAAAACATTCATGAACACATGGGCTTGTGCACATGATTTATGGACCGTCGTTACCAGCTTCAGTCCCCTTTTGTCCTCATTCATGGACCAGTGTGTTAATTGAGTTAAGGTGAGTTTAAATCCGCAAATTACCAATAATCAAATTAAGCAATCAATTTTATTAACTCACGGAGGTTCTCTTTCAGGTCTCTTTTTCTTGTTGCTGGTTTCTTTCATAAGCTTTTGATGTTCGTCATACGCATCAGATATTCTGAAGAAAAAAAAGAAAATTTTAAAGGCCAAAATTTTCATTATTCAAATAAATATTTGAAATATATACCTATTAGTATTAGACTTCATCATTGTAAAATCCATTTCAGTGACATGAGCTTAATCTTGAGAAATCAAATGAGGCAAAATCGGATATACAGCTGGTAATATTTAATATGAGAAATTTGGGAATGAGAATAAATTTCAGGAATTTTCCAATAAAACTGGAAGAGTTGGCAGATCTACATCGTCAGGTCAGGTCCTTGGTAAAATTTGATAATATAAGTGTGATGCCGATATATAAAAAATGAAAGGGAAACAAATAAGAAAATGCGAGATAAAAACAAGGGAAGTCGATCCCAATGATTTGGTGGCCTTTAAAAAGGCTGATTTTGAAATTTAGGATGGCTCTCATTTTTTTAGGTACTTTAAAAAGTCTGTTATTGTGGTGTATCTCTGAAGACCAGGAATAATTTTATGGACCCTATTCCCAGTGCTGGCAAGAACATCAAATAAGGAAGCGCCCTCATGAAGTTGCTGTGCTATCAGTATCAGCAACAATGGTGACTTCTGAGACATAACTATTGTCGAGTGGTATCGAGACTGAGTAGTGACATGACCTTGCCGACAATACAGAGATGCTGAGCATTGCTACTGCAAATAAGAAATTGAGTAAGAGGGTTTTTTTTTGCTTTCTATTATTATTTCATTATTTTTTTTTATTAGAGAGAGGGGGGGGGGGAATAGATCTGTCTCATTTATTGACACTCAGTCTCGGTTCCAGACGGGATTGAACTGGCAGCTTGCAAAGACAGGTAAACAGTCTTGCAAAAAGTGGGTGATGTGGGGAGCATATCTCGCTAGTAAGTAAGGCAAGTAAGAACGGTATCAGGAATTCCATTTACCAGAATCGGTACTGAGAAATGCTGGCACGGCCAGGGACTAGACTTGACCACTGACATCACATTTCTGACCAATGACGATTCACAGGATGTCATTGGATAATAATCTGACATTTTCTTTTTCTGTTATTTTACATCACAGTGTGATATCTCGGCATTTTAATTGGCTGTTGTGTCCTACTTCACTGCAGGATATCTTGACCGTATATAAATTGTATTCTTTGTTTTCTTTAGACAAATTGTTGCCAGTATCGATGGTTAGACAAATCATTGACACTTGGCAAGATCGATATAACCGTCTCATGGTACATTCACCCCACTTCCAGGTCCTTTCATGAGATTAAAATGGTGTATATAAGTAAATCACAATATAACATTGAACTGTTCGTTATAAAAAAATCATATGCAATGCGCACAAGGCATTGTCAATTGCAATCCAATAATAACAGAAAAGAAACCAGCCTTTTCCATAGCTTTCCTCCTTAGGAGACAAAAATTTTAAAAATTATAATTTTTTTAAAATGTTTTTAATCAAAGAAAAAATAAAGTTCCCCAGAGCCCTTAGGCCAATAGAGCCAGAGTCTATCCAGATTCTATAGAAATGAACAAAAGCAATTTCTTTCTAACCTTTGATAGGATGCTAGAGTATCACAAAAAACTTTCCACCAGATCCAACCAACCCAGCTACCCAATCAGAAAAAAATCTTGACAACACCCAGGATCGATCTCGGTCACACCAGGGATTGGTCTCAGTCCCTTTGTGTGTGTAGTGAGTTCTCTACCACCTGAGCCATTGGGACAACCTTTTACTAAAATGTGTTAATTAATGTTTATTCTAAACAAGGATGAAAATGTGATTTTATGCTGCAGTTTGTCCACATTTATAGTATTCACTCTCATTAAGCGAAGAATAAAAAAAAAAATGTATATTTTAACCCGCATATATTATATATAATATATATATATATATATATATATATATATATATATATATATATATATATATATATATATATATATATATATATTTGTTTTGTTTTTTTAACTGTGCTCATAATTTGACACAAACATAATCTTAATGGACAATTAGCTCCCAGCAGTCTTTTGCAAGCAGGACAAATGCACTTAAAGTTTGTTAGAAGATCACAATCTCCTTCAAAAAAAATAATAAATAATAATAAATATATCAGTAAAGCTAGAAGTCAGATAAGGCATTTTATTATTAAAGAGATTTCAACACCCAGCATGCAAAACAAGATATCCTACAACCACATTTATAAGTTCTCCTTTAACAGAAATTAGAAAAACGTTTACAATGGTGCTAAGCAGTTGGAAGCACTTACTTTTGAATACATTGACCAAAGTCTTCTAAAAATTCCATCCTTCTTTGGGACACCTTAACCTTAAAATCAAGGGAGACTTCACTTTTAAATATACGCTCAAAAATTTCATGCACTCTTTCTTCCTCAATGGGCTGGGCTTGGTATTCAACATCCAAAAGTTGAAGGAAAACTCGCTCATTGCTCTGTTGAATGTAAATTAAAGCATAATTTAATGACAATGTTATTTTTTAAAAATCATTACTTCTAGACAGTTGTAAGAATAAGGAGGAAACAATTATTCATTAAATTGAATGTTAAACATGGGAAGCACTATCATAGGGTGAATCAGCTGGGCCTGCAGACTGGCTCAGTCATTGCCCAGTAACTCTCATCTGACCAATAGTGTTATGTCACAATACAACAAATCACCTCACCCTAGCTCATAGGGCATTCAGTTTTTAGTGATTAAGAGTTGTGATTTTCATCATGAAATATTACGGAAGTATTTCAACAACAAAAACAAAAAAAGAAGAAGGAAGACCATCAACTTATGATCGCAATATTTAGGCAAGTTTTGGGTCTAAAGTAATTCATTTGCTATACTTTTTTTAATTTCAATTGCGAGGTTGACTACCACTTTTCATCAAAGATACACATGTTTTGTGTGTAAAACATAATATATATTCAGCTATCAAAAATAAAACAGGAATCTTAAAATTAGTGTAACTTAGTAACACTTGGAGGAAAAGTGGGAAACATAAAATCATCGCAAACCTTATAAAAGACTGCTGGATGACAAATCATAAGGGAATTCATAAGGTATATAGCACTTACATTATCAATGTCCAAAGCCTCTGTCAATATAGCCCTTGCTTTGTTGATATCACCCATTACCTAATCAAATTAAATAAATAAATAAAATAGATGAAAGATGTAATTTTACTCTTTTTTTTTTTAAATCAGCAAAAACAGAACAATATATTTTAAAGTATAATTTACTATTATCTAAATCTAGTTTGTTTTTTTCCAAATAAAAATAAACAAAACATTTTTGTTTCCAAAAAAGCCTTTAATTACCAAATCATACAAGGTTTATGCACTTTCAAAAATATAGAATATATATGTATATATAAATATATATCTATATATCTACCTATCTAAAAAGCATATCATCATGATTACAAATGTTATATAACATTTGTAATCATGATGATATGCTTTTTAGATAGGTTACACGAAGCCTCTTTAAGTGTGAATTTGTGCATGTGTGTTTCATTTGTGTCTATTTGCCTATATAATGTATTTTTTTTTTAATAAAAAAAATTTAGCTTTTTTATATAGCGCAATATCCACTAAATGTGCTCAAAGCGCTTTACGTGTATATGCTGTAACCCAATGAGAAATTGCCTTCACGGACAATAAAGATATTACTATTATCATCATCATCATCATCATCATTATTATTATTATTATATATATATATTATATATATATATATATATATATATATATTATATATATATATATATATATATATATATATATATATATATATAATTTAGATAACTGGAAAATATGATCTGAGCTATATTTTTTTTCGGCAGCTTAAAAATTACCTTTTGTAAGTAACGTGCATATTTGACTGAGAAGAATGTTCTAGCTTTGTGGCTGACAGCCTTTTGAATGTAAGCTTTAAACAAATCTTCTGCAGCCTCATGGTTGCCTTTCCTCCTTTCCAAACTGATACGTCGCATGCACACCATTGCAAGTCCAGGCACATTGTTCTCAATATTCAATAAAATTTTTCGAGCCAATGGATAGTTGTCTGAAATTTAAGAGAAATATGTAATAAGTCATATCAAGAAGAGCACTCGGAAAGAAACAATATAATTTAGGAGGTAAAAGCATACAGCTGAAATCCTTAGAAGGAAAGAGATTTGAATTTCCAGTCTGAATAGATCATCATAACATAGTAGTGTGATGTCGTTAGAAGCTGCTAAACCGCACCTTTGCCAACGACAGGCTATAATGGAAGGCAAAAACAGTGTTCTAGCTAGACAAATCCAGCCATTGGGATGATGCCTGAAAATCTCTCCAGGATGAAAGAGATGAGGCTGTACAGAGTGTTGATCACATACATCTAAAAACTTAAATGAATTGCTGATCCCAGGGGAAATGGTCTTTACCCACATTCTCTGACCATACTGAGGTGTAAAATGAGTACCTGACTGTTAACAGCGTTTTCTCTGTCGGAAATAATTGTAATATCACTTAACAAGCATCATATCTCGTTCTACATGCTACGTGTTGCTGTTGGTCTGGGACCCCTGTTGTTAAGCGCTTTGAGCACATTTGGTGGATAGTGCCCTATATATAGAAAAGCTCAAGTTTCTTTTTTTTTTTGAGTTGGAACAATTAAAAAGAATTCATTTAAAAAAAAATTAACATCAAACATTACATATATGATTATCTATACGAAATAAAAGTGAAATATTGAGACTTCGAAGACAAGAGATTTACAGTGAGAATGAAAGCATCAATGGCAGACAGATTGCATAAAAACTTTGGTAACGGATTAAAAATAAGAAATATTAGACAAACCTTTTCTCTCTTCAAATGCTGCCCATGCTAAATGAATGTATGGCTTTTTGGGTAGGTGAATGTCACAAGCCCTTTGGTAAACACTTCTGACACCATCAATACTGTGTTGTTCCAAATATTTGGCATACTGAAAAAAATTTTTAAAAGAAATTAACTTCTCTTGAAAATTTGACTGATGAAGAGAAAGAAAATGTACATGAAAGGAGGGGGGGGGGGGGGGGGGGGGGAGAGAGAGAGAGAGAGAGAGAGAGAGAGAGAGAGAGAGAGAGAGAGAGAGAGAGAGAGGGAGGGGGGGGGGGGGGGGGGGGGGAGGAGGGCTATTGGTGTCCGAAAGAAGAAAAGCTATTGCAGTTCATTTAATAACTATAATAAGTCACTATGTAATGTATCAACAAATATCTTATTTTAAAAATTAAAACACCTTTGCTCTGAAAGAACACTCACATACAAGTTAATTCTGGATGATCAACTTGAGAGGTCTGATAGACCTGCATGTGTGCCGACAATTGTCGGTTTTCCGACAATCACGGTAGTTGCGATCTCCCGGATCACTTATTTTTATTTTATTGCTAAAGTAATCTGATTGCGAGTGACGTCAATTGTCGGAGTGTCGGCGAGCCCCAACTCGACCGGCGGCGAGCAGTCAAGTGCCGACGAATGGACGTCGGGTTGCCGACAATATTGTCGGCACTTTCAAGCCCTCGTTACGCTCGTTCGGCAATTATCGGGAAACTCCGCTAGTCTTCGATTCGACCGCAACTCTTCATTGTCTGAAAAACGAGTAGTGTGTCGATATAATCGAGCATGCGCAGTTCGTTAACTTTCGTTTTCATACTTTCGGTATTCCATTCAAGTAACTTTTGTTTGTTCAATTGAACGTTGCTACATTTCAATTTTATTCGCTCTATCAATAACCTTTCGGGATTTGTCGTTGTATATTTTGATCTATTACTCTTTTACATTATTTTTTGTTATCATGCCTGAACAATTCTTTGACCGTTCGTCGGATCTGAAGTCAGTTGAGAATGGTGTTCGAAATCTATTCAAATGGAATTGGCGATGATTTTCTTTTGGCGTACGTGAGAATGCCAGCCCAGCCGGGTGCTGCATTTTTTTATTTTTTTTTGCCAGTCTAATGATTGGGATGGTTATTGCTCTTTAGAGTTAGAGATAAGATCAATTATTCCAGGTTAAAAACTACTGTGGGGGTCCGATTACGGTGGCAAAGGAAAATCATTCATAAAGAGGCATTCTCACAGACAGTCAAAGTCAAAGTGAGTAACACAAGAGAGAAAAAAGAAAAACACCTCAGTCGTTGACGGCTGTTTTCACTGCTGAGACAGAGACTCGTCCTCTCTCCAAGCTTCACAAGATTTCTTAACTCACTCAATCCTCGCCCTAGCCCAGTCTGTAGGTAGACAGGTGCCGATTAGCCATTGGACAAGTGAAGCGCAACTTTATTTGTATAACACAATTTCATATAATTATAATCACTGTTGCATTATTTTTCACAGTATATGAACGGCTCTGGTATCATTTTAAAGGGCAGAGATCAAGATTTCTTTTGATGTGATAGTGATAGAAATCAATGTTGACATATTGTATCAAAAATTATAATTTGATAAAAATAACATCATTTTAAAACTTTTGAAATCTTTTTCAAAATTGAGATAGCAAAAAAAAATAAAAGAGAAGGCATCTAGATAAATCATTTGTCTGTGTCTATATCAAATTTCATAAAGATTGAAGGCAGTGCAGTATGTTTAATGTTGACCACAAGTGACCAACCCTCTTTTCTCTATGCTAAGATCCCGTTTTAATCAGTAGTCACCTTATCGAGAGGCTTCCCAGTGGGGGAATTCTCAATCAATTTTGAGCTTTTTGTAAGACTAAATTTAGAGTAGTAAAATCATCATAACTTTGGAACCGTTTATCCTAGATCCAAAAGTAAGGTATCTTATTAAATGTTTTTTAAAGGCCTATCTGTCTATGTAAAAAATAATTATTAATTTTTATTTTTGAAAAAATATCAAACTACTACTCTACCTCCATGCTGTCCCTTGTCCCTATAAATGTTTGGTACTTTTTAACATTTTAAAATAAATATATTCGGTAGGACAATCCAAAAGAAAATGTATATGACTAAGTACTGAGTTACAAAATAAAAGATCCGGTAGGTAATGCGATATGTGTGAAAAAGTTCAGACAATTTGGTCAGGACTCGCATGCAGGTCTAGTCTGACTACATTTCAAGATTTTAGGGAGCAGATTTAAAGAAAAAAAAAGAGAAAAGAAACGAAAAATTCTAAAACGAAACATACCTTCATCCAAAAATCTTCATACAGAGCACACGCTATCATACTGCGCTCAAACAACATCACAATCCTACTGTGGTGCCCTTCTGATATTTCAAAATCTAGATATTCTCTCCAATTTTTGAGCTGACCTCTTTCCAATGGTTTAACATGAAAATAAGGACGACGGATCTAAACAGTAAGAAAAAGGAGATATAATTTTTTGGGTTTCCATTTTATTAAGGCTCTTGGTCGTTAAATAAATAAATAAAAAAAAGAGTTAATAAATAAATATATAAATATGACAAATATTTCCATGATATATGCAATTTGGTCATCTGTGGATTCTTCTATTATTTAAACACTTACCACATAATTTGAATATCCCTATAAATCAATAAATAATTATTTAAACGAATGAATTAATTAATTAATCAATCAATTTAGTGATTTAAAATAAATAATTCTAAACATCCAATTTTTGACACCTTGGTCATTTTAATCTTTTATTGAATAAAGATTTGAAGAATGCCTTCTTACTTCTCAATATCTCAAAGCTATGGACGTAACAACAACACTGTCTTTTCTCCCCCTGGATAGTCAATATGTCTTTAAACTAAACTAATGAAGTATTGTTACGGGAGTCAAAAAGATGACAAAACCCATAGAAACTCTTATACTTTTGGATACTATTAAAGCAATAAGAACGTTATTCCACTAAGAAAAAAAAAATTATAATGACAATAACAACATACTTGCAAAAATAGGTATACAATACTTAATACTACTCACCGTCTCCTCAAAGGTCCACCTTTTGCTCACTTCCACTTCTGTAGCTTTATGAACTGCTTCTTTTATTTCTGTGAACTTTGCTCGAATCTTTTTCACTTCTTTCTCATCAACCTATTTTCAAAAGGAGAAACAATCAAGAAATTTTCAATATATAATAGAATTTTTTGTCTATCTCTACTAGAAAACTAAAAATGATTGTTATAAGAGATAAGAAACAATCCTGAAAAAGATCATTCAAATGCAAATGATGATGAACATACAGAAGAAAATGGAAATTGATTTCACATTTTCAACCATAAAAATCAATGATTTCAAATATTTCTGATAAACTACACTCAAGGAAGTATTAAAAAACTTTGCAACTACACTGTACTTACCTGTACACCAGCCATGCCAGGAGGTACATCTGGAAATTCCCCTGCACCAAGAGCTTCGTCTAATCCAACATCATCCTCGTAAAGGGATCCAGATGATTTAAGGATGGACGAGCGTAGTTTGAAGAATGTGTCTATGTCAAGAATTTCTTTTGGATGATGGCGTTGAATGTGTTGGCAAAAACTGCAATGAAAGATAGGAATTATGAAAACATAAATGAATCCCCCCCCCCCTCCCTCTCATGATTATATATATATATATATATATATATATATATATATATATATATATATATATATATATATATATATAAATAATGAGACTTAAGGAACTGAGAGCCTTTGTGGTGAGATTCAGTGGAAGTATACTAAAAACAACTTTTTAAAAATATTTTTTAGATTAATCAAGGTAAAAAAAAACCCAACAAAAACAGGATTTTTAAAGAGCCGAAAAAAAAAAAGAAAAAACAAACCCAAGAACACGTAAAAAAAACTAAAATTGGTAGGATATGAAGTAAAATTAAGATTTAATTTGCTAAGTTGTGATGCACGTGTGAGCAATTGATTTTTTTTTTTTTTTAATACGCTTCTCACCTTCTCTTCAATTGGACAGAATTTCAACACTTATTTTAAAAAGGACAAGCATTTTTATCCTAGTGTGAATGAAATGTTTAAAATTGATGGTCGACAGCAAGTAGAAATGCAAATCTAGTTGTGAAAAAGCATTGACAATGAAGGATTAACTCACCTCTCCCAGTGATGACTATACAACTGGGTGGGTATTGAGATGAGCTTCTCATAGATGGCTGTAACTGCTTTAAGATTTCCATTTGAGGTTTCCCAGTTGATATAGGCATCCCATAGTTTGTCAGACCTAAAGTCAAGACCTGCAGATGCCAGGGCTCTCTTATAAAGACTGAAATAAAATATCAACAATGCAGGTAAAAAAAAATACACTAACGTCACAGCTTCCACTCATTTAAAGTTTTCACAGAGAAATAGACAATTTATTATAAATTAGGTATTATTAAATGTTAAGGTCAACTAAATTGTGTACCTTTCAAGATTCTACAAGTACCATATCTAACCTGTGCATTTGTTTTAAGATAAACAGGGGTGAGAATGACTGGTCACAAAAAAGGAGGACATTTTTTCATAGTGAAGATCATGACCCATCTATGCGACCATAACCTATAAATTTGAATTTCACAAAAATTCACTGAGATGCAATCCAAAATTTGTCTCACAGCAATTTCTGACACAACTCGGTGGAATTTCAAAAGATGAACATTTGGTGGTTGTAGTAGGGATGATGATGTGGTGGTGGTTGTAATAATCGCAGTGGTAGGGATGATGTGGTAGTGATTGTAGTAGTAGTATGGATGATTGTGTGGTGGTGGTTGTAGTAGCTGTGGCAGGAATGATGATGTGGTGGTAGTTGTAGTAGTAGCGGTGGTAAGGATGATGTTGTGGTGGTTGTAGTAGTATAGTAGTGGTGGTAGGGATGATGGTTTGGTGGTGGTTGTAGTAGTGGTGGGAGTAGGGATGACGGTTGTAGTAGTAGTAGTGGTAGGGATGATGATGAGGTGATGGTTGTAGTAGTGGTGGTAGTAGGGTTGATGGTGTGGTGGTGGTTGTAGTAGTAGTGGCGGTAGGGATGATGGTGTGGTGGTGGTTGAAGTATATCAAGAAACAGCATGGGAGAGGAAGAGAAAGAATGAGAGAGTAAAATACACACACACACACACACATACACGTGAGAGAGCGAGAAAGAGAGAGAGAGAGAGAGAGAGAGAGAGAGAGAGAGAGAGAGAGAGAGAGACAGAGAGAGAGAGAGAGAGAGAGAAAGAAAGAAAGAGGAGCGAGAGACTGCTTGTGCATTAAGAGGGCGGGGTGGAAGGGAAATAGAGTAAAGATTGAAGCCTGACTGTATAACTTAACTCTTTGTGTGTGTGTGTGTGTGAGGTAGACATATGAAGAAAGGGATGGAGCAAAGAATTGTAGGGATAGTTTAAGAAAGCATTCTGTTTCAAAGTAAGCCATAGTCAAATTATTCATTGCAGGTGGTTTGAGTCAGATCTATCTACCTATCTATCTATTTATCCATTAATAGGCCTGTCTCTCCTTCTGTTTATCTATCCATTAGACCTGTAAATGAGCTCTATAAAAATTGACTGAAACTCTTCGACAAACTGAAGATTCAATTATTTTTTTTAAAATAAGGCATCATGGGAGAGGAGAGTGATAAATGCAATATATCAAAATAGTGGGTGTTATTTCTTACTGGAAGTATGACTGCCATAATTTGATGTAGAAGGAATGCTAAATAAGCATGTCATTCATATAGGTAAAGATGACCTCATCAAAGTCATATTCCTGCATCTGGAATTTTTTTGACATAGAAAAATAATCACCATTATCATCTTTAACTTCTAGCCATGACCAATTGAATTTATTCCTCACGGGACTCACATCTTTATCGATGCTCGACAAGTCTGAATTGCGATCCACGAACAGCTCAGCCATTGTGAGAACATTAGCATAATGTAGCAATGAGCAAACTTGATTTTCAATCAGTAAATGACAGAGAAAAAAAAACTTAAATAAATATGACTTCAGGCCAATACACTGAATTATTAAGTAGAAGTGAATTATCAAGAAGAAACTTCGGCAGGCGTAGCGGTAGCGGAAAAATTCAAAGAATCGAAATGAAGGTAAATCGCCACAAAACAGCAAGCTCGCTTGGGCTTGAACAAAACAATGCCAGAAAACGTCCTGATTTGCACGGGAATTAATTAGGCTACTTACCATTGTTCCTTATGATCAGGTACTCAATCAGTGAAGAAACGGTCAACCAGTTTGTTTACAACGTGAGGCAATCGAAATGTGCTTGTAGCAATCTATCCTAACTTTGATTTGAAGATGTCTACATAACGGACTTGCGGCATTCGCAATTTACTTTATCATAGTTTTGAGACTCCCCAGGTAAATGTGGTCAATTTTGGCTTAGATGAAACAGTGAAATTTATCGCTCAGTGGCTCAGTTAAAATTGGCTACAGTTGGGATCACGACGGTTTGGAAAGTGAAAAAATAATTTAACGAAGGATGTGTGAAAATACCCAGGGAAGTGTTCAGACACGCCTTTTATAAAAAGCGTCGCTTAGTCTTGGCAATATATACATCGTTAAAAGAAACGATCCCCATGAGCTATGCGTAGCGCTGTGGAACACTCCTAATTATTTTACGGTCATTCGACTACGATTTGTGAATTCTTTCTTTTTTTTAATTTCTTTCTTTCCTTTTTTAAATATTTGAATTTGACAAATTGACTGATTTCAGTTAATTGACTGAGAATTTACAGGTCTAACCATACATTTAATTTAACTTTTTTCATTTTTTAGTTAAACGCATTTCCATCGGCAGTTCATTAATTGTTGACTGCTCTATTTACTATTCTGCTTTTGTACATAAAATTAAATGTTTATCCTACAACAATCTCTGTAAGTTTAAGATAAGGCAACTGTTGTCCTATTAATGTCTTAGCATGTCCTATAATTTCATGAATAAAGAACGAGGGACAAAGGACCCTCATCTCAATCATTAACCAATGCAGCTAGACAAAGAAATGATAGCACGTGGTGTGTAACAAAATGCACAAACACACACATATGTAACACACGCATGCTGATGTCATGACACATTGCCCGGACATTTTAATGGCCAACAGGCGACTGTGATGAGCGTTGACCAATCAGAATCATTCATTTGTAAGGTTGTCAGGGAAAACCTAGACTTGTTTAAAGTTTTTAAAGATCATTATTGGTTGAACCACGAAATTGTGGAAACAGTCATGCTTTCTCTGAGATAGATAAAGACACACCCTTTCCTGTGGTATCTTACATGGTAATGGTGGAGGAAAAGACTTAATATTACTAAGTCTTGGAAATGGTCGCTCTCTGAGAGAATGTCAACTCTCGTTTTGAATGTGTCACTGATAGTTGCATTTTTAAACTTTAAATTTATATAACTTATCCTCAATATTTATGTTGAATTATTATGTTTTCATGTAGAAAAATTATTGTAGTTTCTGAAACAACCAAAAACTGAAATTTGATCATTTTGACCATTTCCACTTTAAAACCGGTTTTCTTCGTTTTCCAAATCCCGACTTAATACCGCTTCAAGACGTAGGGTCACAGTTGACATTTCCTAATTAGAAAGGTCCCACTGTACCATAGTTATCTTTTTTAAAGATCTGCAACATCAAAGGTAATGCTCTGTCTGACTAAGTCAGTGTAAATAAAGAAGGCTATCTAAAATATTTGTTTCGCACTGTATGTCTTTTAATCTCTGGTAAAATAATGCATTTACTTACACTCTAAGTCTTTCTATTTGATCTGGTTGTCCTTCAGAATCAGCTGTCACAAAGTTGATATAGTGAAGCCACAGTTCTACACTGAGTGGGATGGCTCGCAGACCTTTCTCAAACACCTGTTGAAAAGATGAATGTGAAACAAAAAATGTATTGGTTTACACTGAAGAGAGCAAGAAGATTGTTTTAAAAAACCGATCGCGATAAAACCCGAATGAGATGCCGCGTTAGTTAAATATTTTAGATCAAACTTTACCATGAGACCGAATGGTAGAAGATGTTGAATGATTGAGAGGAACAGGAATAGTTGAGGCTTGTTCAACTAGACCCAGGGATCCTGTGCGTCATGTCAAATCTTTCGTTGATAACTTTCATCCATTCTGTAAACCTGATATCAAAAGGGAAAACTTAAATAAGCCTGTTCTAGTAAAAGATAGGCTTGACATCATATGACATAATCTTCATTTTCATTAATAAAAAAAATATTGAATATATTATTCCAAATTATTCTCCATTCAATCATGTATTTGAAGTAAAATAACATTTGGACAAGGAACACAAAACCTGAGAAAAGTAAGATAGAGCAGCACAATTGTCTTAAAAAACAATCTGCATAAACGATCAGCAAGCATTACAATCAAACATTACTTTCGATGCTGTTATCACCTTTACTTTGTTTCCATGAGAAGGGGGACAAAAACAGTAGAGTAATTAAAGCTTTAAAAAATATATCAAACTTTAAAAAAAAGAAAGAATAAAATGGCTTTAAAATCTATCAATATAATTATAAATGCTGCATTTATTCTTCTTCAAGATTCTTGAAATACATGGGGTTTTTTAAAACCTCTTATGGAAATCTAAGAGCCGCAACATACACCAAATTATTTTTTACCATTGCTTCTGAAGTGGATTTTTAAAATAACTAACAGATATTGACAACAAGAATTCTGTTCCAGTTAAATGAAAAATTACAGCCAGCTATCTCTAAGGATAGTAGATATAAAAGAATTAATTTAGACACATGTGAGAAAATCTACATCAAAACTGGGAATCCATTAACAGTGCCATTGTTGTCTTAAGATGTTCTAATGAGAATACAATCATACACCACCACATGGAAGAATTCTATGAAAATTAAGAACAGAGCATGAGAGCATCTCTAAATACATTAAAGTCCACATGAATGTGCAATCAAACAAATGTTAAACTCGGAGTTAACTTTGTAGAATTATGTCTCTTCACAATTTATAAAACACAATAATCATTTCATTAAAGAATCAATCTCTTTCGGTGTTTGAATTTAGATGTAGGAAGCTTTACAGTTATATCAGTGATGAGATAACTCAGATAAGATAGTCAAAAGATTCTACACAAGTGTGCAGTTTACTGTAAATATCAGCAAGACTACATGAAAGGGACAAGTTCAAAGAAAAAACACGAAGATACAAGAGCAAGATACCCATGACTGCTTTTAAAAATCTAAAAAAAAAAAAAAATAACTTTTATAATTTCTGAGAAAAATGTTAATTCAATTTGCTACAACCCCTGATTTTTAAGTAAGATTTCTACAATGTTCTAAGATAATTTTTGTGATAACCAAATAATTAAAATTAAGTATCTTTTTAAAAGGAATTGTGCAGTGCCTGGGACACTTTTATGTCGTTTCAAAATTATTTCAAGTGCAAAATATTAAATCAATAATAGTCACTGAAATATAGATAAAACTTTGATGAAAGAAAATCAAGTTCATAAATATGAAAAATGTCATTTAACAATAAAGTCTTCCAAACTCTAATGTCAGGTATCAAGCATGAAAGTGAAACTAGAGGAAGAACCTTTAAAATTTGAGTCTATGAATATATAAAAACATTACACATATAATTGATTCACTTAAGATTGAAATAACATATGTTCAATCTTGAGGGCGAAAAATCGCTTTATATTTATACATTTCTGTTAACTTTTATGATATTATAAATCTTTCAATTATAACATAATTTTTAAAAAGCTTACAATGAAAAGCATTGTCACCCATCTTCACCTCTCCTCCAACTACCACTTAATTAAATTAGCTGAGTAATGAACAAAGTAAAAAAAAACTGTAATAATATGAATGTAAGGTTGCAACATTGATGCTCATGAAATCAACATTTGAGTACCAATTGTAAATTAACAAATCTTAGAAACCAAACCCTATTTATTCCCATTACCTCAATGGCCTTTTCAATGTTTCCATGTTTCTTCTCCATGTCACTGTATTTTTTCCAGTAGCCATAGCAATACGGATAATGAGAGAAAAATGACTCATAGGCTTTTCTGCAATGCCCGGGTTGATTCTGCAAGAAATTTGTAAAAGAATGTAATCAATAAAATGTAGTAAATGAAAAACTGAAAGAGAGGAAAACAATTTGAAAAGCATTAATCATGAACCACTTGGTATTTCATAAAATCACTACAATAGTTTCTGAAATTTGCACATACATGAGACCTAATCAAGTCTTGATTACTGATTAGCCCAAGTTTATTCATTCTCTTCTTCACATAAAAAAGAAATAAAACTACCAGGTAACCACTAAGTAACACAGACCTACCTATTTGAAAATTTTAAAATTCGTAATTTTTACGAGATAAAAATTGTAGTCGCTATAGTCCACTTTCAAAATCAACAATTTGCCTTCACAAGGATCAACCCCGTCCTTACCACCCATAGGAAAATCGTCACATTTGCTACGATGCAGTCAACATTTTTATCTTTCAGATTCCTTTTGTACATCACAATATTTGAGCAAAAATGTTTGCTATAGTTAAAGTATATTAACCCTGTGTTGAAGAGATCATTTAGCAGAAAGAAATATGTATAACAAGAACTAACAGCCTTTGTGTCTGAGTGAAAAAAATCTATTTTTGTATAGGTTGGGTGTGAAGTTTTGGGGACAATCCAGAAACTGGTCGGTAAGGAGGGAGTTAAATAATATAACACTTCAAAACCATTAAAATCATGTAATCCTGATAAATTTTCATATTCAATACGCTTTAATAACTATGAGATGCTCATTAAGTTCTAATATTGGAGCTAAAACCTCAGAATTCTACGAATCTGTCGTAACAGTCGGCAGGTCTGGTAATACTATTCCCAAAAAGCATTTCAAGAATACAAGACCAAATTTAGATGATCATGGAACATCAATCAGCAGGGCTTTTGTAAAATTTTCAGCAGAATTAATTTATTCTCTGAGAAGTCCATGGATTTTTCATATAATGATTTTTATTAATACAGATAGTTGTTAAAAAGTATTCATATATATTTTGAGATATTTCGAAAAAAAATTCCAACTTCATCTTGACAATGCTTAGCTTTGTTCTTTTAGTCATTTTCTATATTTATTATTTCCAAGAGAACCTTCAATCCAGAGTTATAATTTTTTTTCTTGGATTTCACTTTTTGGTGGTCATCAGATATCAAAGATTTATTTGGATAACTGAGCTGTGCGAGATTTATGTATAAATCTAGAAAGCCTTGGACAACTTGTCATGAGTGAATTTCAACAGGAACAAAAGTTAACTTAATTATACGCTATTTAAAAAAAAAATAGAGGCCAGGAGAACAAATAATTTTGTCTCTTAAAATTTTGCTTTAGTCGACAATCCTTTATCATCAGCAGTAAATTATTAATTTTTATGTTCTGTGAACTTTTGGTGAATAAATATGTCTTTATACCTTAAGAAATTCACAAGTACTTGTTTACAGAACATGAACAACTTGTTCATTTATTTTCACAAAAACTGACAGCAACAACAATTACATATTGCCGTTGAGTACTTATACTAAGGAAAAAACAACACATAAATATTTGATTTCTTAAAATATTATAGTTATAATAGATAAAAATTTGACTTTTAAGTTTCATTTGTGGGTAAATTCCCTACACAGGAATACCTATGAAATGCAAAGAGATATTGATTTATATTTCATCAATGTTAGCTTATTTTGTATTACGACATAGAATCTTTGTTGCTTTATCCTTTATAAAAATAATTCTTTTAAATGCTTTATAACATAGAAGTGGTGCGGCTCCAGTTTGCGAAACTGCAAGTCTATGTAATCTTATGAAGAAGAAGAAGAAGAAGAAGAAGAAGAAGAAGAAGAAGAAGAAGAAGAAGAAGAAGAAGAAGAAGAAGAAGAAGAAGAAGATGATGATGAAGAATAAAAAGGAGAAGGAATTTTTTTAAAAGTCAGCTACTCATTTCACATACCCATTGTTCAACAAACTGCAAGAGATAAGTCCATCCTGTGAAATCCATTGGATTCTCCTCTACAGACTTCCAATATTTAGCAAGTTCAATTATTTTTTCCCTCGTCTCTGCATCTTCTTGATCATTATGCGTTTCAGACTCGCCAACATCAGTGTCTGATTTTTCAGTCTCATTTGTCACTATACTTTCTTCTCCAGCTTCATTTCCTGTCCCTGTACATCAAAATTAATTTATTTTTTTTTTGTTTTCAATATGACTAGAATATTGTCATCTCAAACATTTAAAACAAAAAAGTTGTGACCACAATATATAGAAAAATACTTATTCAATATAAACTCTTATAAAGCTTATTGTATCAAGATCCAAATTCCTTTAAAAATCTAATTCAGGGGCATTTTAATACAACTACAGTGGTGATCGCCTAAATGCCCGCTCTGACAACTTCACAATATATTTTTTGTTCTTATCTCCCCAAACTCTGACACAATTTCACACTGTGGACAGCTTTATTTGACATTAAGAAAAGACCCCCCCCCCACCTGACGTCTATTGGATTGCACAAGACAAGTTACCAACATCCAAGCATCCCTTCGTCTTACTCCAAGTCTCCACCCATCCCCTCCCAGAAGTCCTAATCCACTGTCAACTAACACAAGCCGATGAAGTAACCCTCATCCCCTTCCCCACCATCCCTCATCTAGCATTCTCCTAGCCATTGCTACCTCTCCTGCCCCCACCCCTCATCAAGCCTTCTCTCAATCCGCCGTGCACATCTGACAAATTCAAATCAACCAAGTGTGATAACAAGCTGTGGTTGTGACTCACAAAATTATGGAAATCTCGCTATTTGATGTTGACCAGGCATGAGGAATGAGTCGTGAGAACAAGGATTCATGGAATACATGCAGGGCTGGCGGGTCGGAGTCGGAGTCGGTTGTTTGAGGGTGGAGTCGGAGTCGATTTTAGAAGTCCCGACTCCGACTCCTTACCACTTTCAGACATTGCATTTTTATATCATTCAATGTGTAATATTTTAGATACTAGATATAGATAGTATCCAGGCCTATAGAATTTGAAAAAAATTACATTGGTATTAGCTAAAGGTGAACTATGCTTCCAAAACCCCCTTTCCTACCCAACCTTCATGCTCTCGTGCTGTACATTTAAGTTGGCATCAACGCATCAAATATGAAGTGACTTGTATTGTTATAATACATATACTGGGGAAAAGCTAAAAGTAGCTGCGAGTGTTGGTTGCATATTATTACCTAATAATACTATGCTTGAGGAGTCGGGAGTCGGTTTCAAGGCTGGACTCCGCCAGCCCTGAATACATGGTCATTTATATCCTATAGATGTTGCTGATGGAATGACGCAACGGTGCTAGGATTCAAAGTCCAGTTTTCAAAGAAATTTCACCGGTGCCCGCGGAGAACAAGCCGGCTAGATTTTTTGTTTCCAAGGACTATGGGTATGCATGAAGACTTAATTTATGCTACAGTGTTGTGTAAAAGAGTTTTACTATGTCACTGTTCCAAGTCTCCACCCCCCCCCCCCTCTCTCTCTCTTCCTTCCTTTACCCCTTCCCTCTCTGTACGTACTACTACGTTAACCTATCATATGATGTTCTGACCATAGCAACACCATGTCTGGAAAACTGTCGAAACCAGAAAATGATTTAGAGAAAAAAAAGAGCTACGAATCTTGATCAAAATAGAACGGTTAATTGGAAAGGCCAATTTCAAAGGAATCAGAGAAAAAAAAATTCAGTTTATAGAAGAATCCAGAATCGTCGTCCAGTAATTACTTTTATCTCGGTATTGAAAATAGAAATACACTAATTAAAAAAAGAAAAAGCAAGTGAAGGGGGAAGGAAAATAACATGCCCCCCTCCTCCCTTTCCTCTCCAATTTTGTGGGTAATTTTTGTTCCCAAATTTTAAAAAGGAACAATAATAAACAATAAGAATACAGATAAAATACTAAATCAAAACAGGAAAAAAACCCAAAAAAAAACAAACAAACAAACAAGCATAAAAATGCATAGAAGCAAAATAAATAAAATGATTAAATAAATAAAATAATATCCTTCAAACCGGTTATGAGTGACGTCCAAATAATCAGGGGAAATCACTGATTACCTACAATGGTAATACTCTTATCAAGTTCATTATTTTTAGCTCCATTGACCAATTTCCGTCTAATTGCTTGTTATTTCTGCTTGCCGACCCCCAGACATTTAGGCGATCACCACTGTATATAACTAGGTACTTTGGTAAACGTCCATTTGGCCCTCCAGCAGGGAGCCGATAAATGGGCTAGTGGCCGTGACCCGATTTTTTGGACTTTTGAGTGATGGGTCTCAGAAAAAGTTCCATAGATTTTTTGTTTATGGATGGATTTTAATGATTGATGTCTTATTTTCTTCAGGAGAAATTACTCTATCGTTTGGTGTAGTTTATTTTAAAATCAATGACAATTTAGTATAACTTTTGATTATGGATAAAATAGGGTATAATTTAGCTTTGGATAATTAAAAGATTAGAACTTGGTAAATCAAAATTTCATGCTGGCTCGTTTATTTAACATCTTAACTTTTATATAAAATTAAATTCAAGGCAAAGTTGTATACCGCATCCATGAAATTCGTTCCAGCAAAATCCTTACTCAAATATTAGCGGCCATTTTAGACCAGTTTTGAAATCCAAATGGTGGTTACTACCGGAAATGCAACACTTTTCAGGTCACAATGTCCGTCAGAAAATAACAAAGGCAAATAGAAGACCATTTTTCAGCCTTTAAACTAACATAACTTTTCTTCTGCTTATCTGATTTTCACAATTTTGGTATCATTAGAATCGCGTTGAAAAGCACTTTAAAATGATATAGGTTTCATTGAGCTCAATCCGATTTGAATTTTTTACCAAAGTACCTAATATAACAATAACAGTGATGATAATGACAAATTGTCAAAAAGGAGAAAAATGTATAAAGTCTATCAGTATCAGTCACTCCACATAACACAAACAAGGTGTCCAGGGAAATCCAGCTTTAAAATTTCCTCCCTAGAGAAGTGAAATTTCCTACCAGGTATTTTATCAATTCTTGCCATACCCACAGCGTTCTATTAGGCAGTTTAGTGAGCAGCAGCAGGAGCAGTCAAATTTTGACCCAACTCGCCCATAGGAAAGTTGTGACTGGAAATTGCCGTTCGCATTTTGGGGGGGTTCAATTAAAGATGCATAACTTCGTTATAAAGAGGAATATCACAGATATTTTGGTATCATTATTTTCGTCTTTCAATTTCCTTTTAAATGGTGCCAATTAAGGAAAAATCCATTAATAATTCCAGAAGTTATATGAAGTTAAAATTTGGCAATTTTCAAATGCAGTTATTTTTTTATTTACCGCATGTGTTTTTAAAATTTAAACGCTTGTTTTTAGAATAACATCTAAACTTTATTCATGCCAAATTTCAGGGCTCTATATCGATGCGCAGACACCTTTTAACTCTGCGCCGAAATGCCTTGTTTACATTATCTTCTCATCATGGCTGCCGGGTGATATCGATATTCATATCGATATTTTTAATTTAGTTATGTATTATGTTAAATTTAGTACATAATATTTTCAGTACTATTATTTTCTATGTTTTTATTTTGAATACATACTTTCCAACTTTATTTATAGGCATTTTATAGTTTTTGTTTTAAAAGTTCGTATATTTCTTCTCTTTGTGAAATCCGATATTAATAATATCGATATTTTAAAAATACCAATTGCTTTAATTTTATTTTATTTTACTTTGCCATCAAGTCATCATGTTTCTTTCCCATATGTTTAGATATGTTTATCATTTATATCCATATTTTAAAGGCCTTAGCCTTAATAATTATTATGGTAAGAAGTTATATTAGTTTTGACACCCCCATACATTGAGAGAGAAGGGGGGGGGGGGGAGGGGATAAAATTATATTAATTGTCAGTTCAAATCATGTAGTAATAGCAATAAACCCAAAGTGTTTAGCAGAATTTTTTAAAGTATTAAAAGCCAGAACTTTCCTTCTAATTATAATAGGGAATCTGTTTCAATTTATTTGAACTTTTTCAATCTACCATTTTATTTATATGCAATTAAATTGCCATAGGTAAAAATAAACTCATTATGTCATTACACAACATGTTTATATCTTTCATTTAAATAGTCTCAAACCCTTTTTTATTCTCTCTATGTATTAATTAAAAGAGGTAATTATTTGCAATTGTTTCAGTGAGATATTGGGGATAAATCCAAAAGTGATAGAGCAAATTGTTTCTTACGTCTAGCCGAGTTTTTGATTATGTAACATTTGCGACATATTATGTAATAATGTGTTAATTTGAAATGTTTATCTTCCTCTTTATTAATGTAAATGCATTGTCCTCGATAAGCCGAACATTTTGGTATACAATATATGATAAGAACTCCATACTGACTGTTTTAACCATTTTTTATTAACATCACGCGATTTCGGTCACAACTTTGCAATGGTAATTTTGGGGTAAAAATCGGTCTGAAATTTCAGACTTTGAACTGCCGTAACTACATTTCTAATCAAGATAAAAACAAAATTCAAACTGTTTTGTAATCTGTGTTGCCAGCTCTTTCATATGACATTGGTTTCAAGTGTGTGAGGTACATTTAGAATTTCTATTAAACTCCCTAGTTCTATACACTTAAAAAAGGCAATCGTAGTTGTGCTGGCGGTATAGATGATGATGTAGCAGTAGTTGTAGCAATGGTGGTGTGGTGGTGGTTGTAGTGGTAGGGATGATTGGATGATGATAATGTGGCGGTAGTTATAGTAGAGGTGGTGGCTGGGATAATGATGTGATTATTGTAGGCAGTTTAGTGAGCAGCAGCAGTGGCAGTCAAATTCTGACCCAACTCGCCCATAGGAAAGTTGTGACTGGAAATTGCCGTTCACGTTTTGGGGGTTTCAATTAAAGATGCATAACTTCGTTATAAATAGGAATATCGCAGATATTTTGGTATCATTATTTTCGTCTTTCAATTTCCTTTTAAATGGTGCCAATTAAGGAAAAATCCATTAATAATTCCAAAAGTTATATGAAGTTAAAATTTGGCAATTTTCAAATGCATTTATTTTTTTATTTACCGCGTGTGTTTTTAAAATTTAAACGCTTGTTTTTAGAATAACATCTAAACTTTATTCATGCCAAATTTCAGGGCTCTATATCGATGCGCAAACACCTTTTAACTCTGCGCCGAAATGCCTTGTTTACATTATCTTCTCATCATGGCTGCCGGGCGATATCGATATTCATATCGATATTTTAAATTTAGTTATGTATTAGTATTATGTTAAATTTAGTCCATAATATTTTCAGTACTATTATTTACTATATTTTTATTTTGAATACACACTTTCCAACTTTATTTATAGGCATTTTATAGTTTTTGTTTTAAAAGTTTGTATATTTCTTCTCTTTGTGAAATCCGATATTAATAATATCGATATTTTAAAAATACCAATTGCTTTAATTTTACTTTGCCATCAAGTCATCATGTTTCTTTCCCATATGTTTAGATATGTTTATCATTTGTATCCATATTCTAAAGGCCTTAGCCTTAATAATTATTATGGTAAGAAGTTATATTAGTTTTGACACCCCCATACATTGAGAGAGAAGGGGGGGGGGGGGATAAAATTATATTAATTGTCAGTTCAAATCATGTAGTAATAACAATAAACCCAAAGTGTTCAGCAGAATTTTTTAAAGTATTAAAAGCCAGAACTTTCCTTCTAATTATAATAGGGAATCTGTTTCAATTTATTTGAACTTTTTCAATCTACCATTTTATTTATATGCAATTAAATTGCCATAGGTAAAAATAAACTCATTATGTCATTACACAACATGTTTATATCTTTTCATTTAAATAGTCTCAAACCCTTTTTTATTCTCTCTATGTATTAATTAAAAGAGGGTAATTATTTGCAATTGTTTCAGTGAGATATTGGGGATAAATCCAAAAGTGATAGAGCAAATTGTTTCTTAAGTCTAGCCGAGTTTTTGATTATGTAACATTTGCGACATATTATGTAATAATGTGTTAATTTGAAATGTTTATCTTCCTCTTTATTAATGTAAATGCATTGTCCTCGATAAGACGAACATTTTGGTATACAATATATGATAAGAACTCCATACTGACTGTTTCAACCATTTTTTATTAACATCACGAGATTTCGGTCACAACTTTGCAATGGTAATTTTGGGGTAAAAATCGGTCTGAAATTTCAGACTTTGAACTGCCGTAACTACATTTCTAATCAAGATAGAAACAAAATTCAAACTGTTTTGTAATCTGTGTTGCCACCTCTTTCATATGACACCGGTTTCAAGTGTGTGAGGTACATTTAGAATTTCTATTAAACTCCCTAATAATTGACACGGAATTTCACGCGGGGAATGAAATGAATCATTTTAATTTTATCATGAAAATTTACGAAATAATTTCAAACATAACTTTTGAAATTCATCAAGGATTGTCTTGTACCGAATGTTATTTTATAGAAAACAAAAGGATCTTCAAATTTAAAGTCTTTGACGGTAGGCGTTACCGTTTTTTTTTCTTTTTCTCATCACTTCTAAATGTCTAATCAATGACAATGGACAACTTTAAAGGAGCTAAATGTCGGTTCCACTGGCTCACCTCTCTACCACTATTTTCAGATAATTATAACTTCAAAATGCAATAATACATTATAAATTTCGGTCATGGGGCACCACATGAAGGCTATACCTTGCGAGTTTTCGACGCTGGTATTGTTTGTATGTGTCTGCTCCTCGTCCGCCATTTTTGTAGAAGAGGAAGGTTGATAGTTGATGGAAGTTGGAAGCTAAAATTATCCTTTTCTAACTGGAGAGTTTCACAATGATAATTTTCTTTAAATAAAATATAATTTCGCATTTTAGTTTTGTCTAAAATTACATTTGTATTTTATAGTCATAGAAAACGTATTTTGTTGGCTGTAGAATTTAAAAGAAATAAGAAAAGGAGTCACTTTTCCCCATTTTGCTTTAATAACACTTTTGTCGTTTGAAAACCAGAATAAAAATTTAGTTCAGCATCCACTTTCACATTTAGTTTACGGCTAAATTCAGTGTTTTTCATTTTTGGGGTGTGTTGAGTGTAAAGCACATCAAAATAATTACCGTGACAAATAGCTTTTAGAAATTTTCCCAACATTTTGATTACATTCGAGATCTGCTCTTTTGTTTTGCATTACAAGGGAGGCTCAACTTGGAATTGCTTGAAGCCAATATCTTGAAATTAAATACAAGAAGTATTTAGACATAAATCTGAGTCTTGAGGAACTGAGAAATATGTTTGAAATTGTACCTAACGGGAAAAAATGCGTTTTAAAAAAAATGCTCTACATAGGCAATAAGTAAAGAATTGCATTTTAGCAATTGTTCATAAACGACGTCTTACATATTTAAGACTTTTGCCTGACATTCGACATCTACATTATTTTGAAACATTAATTAAGATTTAAATTGCCTTCATTGAAATATCATAGGATAAGAGGTGACCTTATAGAAGGAACGAAATTGACGTCGCCCAGCTTTTTATTATTGTTTTTTTTTTTTTTTTTGTAATGGTTAGTTCTCACCAAAGTATATCAATGTCTATAAACGTTCAAGGTTACATTCGACGGGCGGATGTTATGAGTATTTTACCTAAATACGTAGCATCAACTCACAACTAGACTTGTTCATGATTATTCCAATACGGATTATAATCATTTTAACATTTATTCACTTGTTACAAATACCAGGGGCGATAAGTTTAATATATTTATTGAAATATATTCATTTGTCTATATGGAAAAATACCCTAATTCATATACATAACTGTAGACATCTGGAATAATCTAAAGTTTTAGATTTAAAAAAAAGTCTTATTCAATGTTTTTAAGAATGCCATTGATAAAGAACTTACCAACATAAAATTTGATTTGCATTTTATAATAATTGAAACTCTAAAATTATGTCTAAATGTCGACACATCAAACGAATGTTAAGAGGAAATGCTGAGTGCAGCTTTGCGGTCTAGTGATTTGAAACGCAGCTTCTGATGGGCAGGTCTATGTTCCAGTCTCGCGGGGGGGGGGGGGGGGGGGGGGGGGGGGTGGAGCATAGTTGAAGAATCCTTGAAAAAATTTACTCACATACACTCACTAAACTCAAATATAAAATGAGTACCCGACCCGAAACGGCGTTGTCTCTGTCGAAATAACACACAATGAATAAAGAAACAAGCTAACCAGTTTTGTTTGGGCTTGGGACTCTTGTAAAACTCTTTGAGCACATTAAGTGGATATCATGCACCTTTTAGATGATAAATCAAATACTTTTCCTACCTCTTCTTAAAATAGTAAAATGTTCATCTGCTGCATACGCGGAGAAAGAGAGATTTATACCTTTTAAAGAAAATCAATCATTTATTTTGATCACGTTTAGATGAATAATGAGTGAAAGGAAAATTAATTGACACTTTTTTGATTATTGATAGATGTATTTGGAAAAGGTAAAAAAAAAAAAAAAGAAAATCCCAAAACGAAGAGACGAATATTATTATTATTATTATTATTATTATTATATTATTATTATTATTATTATTATTATTATTATTATTATTATTATTATTATTATTATTCTAGTAGTAATATAAAAAGCATGAGAAACCTTTGTTAAATTGTTAAATAAAAAAATGGATTATCAGCAGTTTATTACAATAGTGTGTAAGTGTGTTATAGTATTAGATATGTGTAATACGTGGGTCAATTGTATTATTAATTGTATTATGGTGTGTTTTACATATTTTGTATTTATTTCTGTCTTAATATATTATAAGCGCAGGAGAAACCTTTGTTAAATTGTTAAATATGTATTATCAACGAAAGAGTGAAAATGGAGATGCTTCGTTTGGGAACAAAACAGACAATGGACGTTTCGGGTACAAACCCTTCGTCAGCACAACAACACACAAATAAACGTGGAAAACAAATAAAATAAAATGCAAAATAACTTGTATCGTCTGTACTCAATGGTGGTTGCAGTATGAATGAAACGTTAGCGTGGCGTGGGTAGTGGGTAGGGGAGCCATTGGATTGATAAGAAAAGGTCATCTTGTTAAGGAACAGAACCTTCCAGAAAATAATGGAAGATAAAAGACACAGTAGTAGTAGTAGTAGTAGTAGTAGTAGTAGTAGTAGTAGTAGTAGTAGTAGTAGTAGTAGTAGTAGTAGTAGTAGTATAGTAGTAGTAGTAGTAGTAGTAGTAGTAGTAGTAGTAGTAGTAGTAGTAGTAGTAGTAGTAGTAGTAGTAGTAGTAGTAGTAGTAGTAGTAGTAGTAGTAGTAGTAGTAGTAGTAGTAGTAGTAGTTAGTAGTAGTAGTAAGTAGTAGTAGTAGTTAGTAGTAGTAGATTAGTAGTAGTAGTAGTAGTAGTAGTAGTAGTAGTAGTAGTAGTAGTAGTAGTAGTATAGTATGTATTTAATATTATTATTATTTTATTATTATTATATTAGTAGTAGTAGTAGTAGTAGTAGTAGTAGTAGTAGTAGTGTAGTAGTAGTAGTAGTAGTAGTAGCAGTAGTATTAGTAGTAGTAGTAGAAAGCTGTTGTGGAACAGTAAGGGGCGGGGGGGGGGGAGGTGAAAAAGTCACGGGAGAGGGTTTGTTGAATGGGCAAGGTGTTAGAGCGGCGGTCGAATCTTCGCGAACGAAATATTTTTTTTTTAATTCGAACTGCCGGGTATCAATGTGATAGTAAAGCGGCGTGTACAGATAGATAGACATATATATATAACAGAGATACATTTTATAGTCTGCTACAAGTCATTGCCAAGTTGCCAAGGAAAGACATCAACATATTGATGGGAGATGCTAATGCTGAAGTGGGAATGCTAAAGTGGGACAGGATAACGCAGGTTATGAAGGTATCATGGGACGTCATGGCATGGGAGAAATGAACGATAATGGTGAGAGATTTGCAAATTTCTGTGCATTCAACAGTTTGGTGATTGGAGGATCAGTGTTCCCCAATAAGAGGATCCACAAAGCAACTTGGGTCTCACCAGATGGTGTGACAGAGAATCAGATTGATCATTTTTGTATCTCTCGAAGATTCAGACGTTCATTGGAAGATGTGACAGTACGAAGAGGGGCAGATGTTGGATCAGACCACCACCTGCTATTGGCAAAGCTTAAGCTCCGACTCAGATAACACGGGACCAGATCACATACAAGAAGAAAATTCGAGGTGAATGCACTTGATGGGGAAAAGAAGGAATTCAAACTACAATTGAGTAATAGATTCCAACCGCTTACTGAGCTCGAGGAGGACATAGATGAGGGTCACATTGGGCAAAGATCAAGGAAGTCTACATAACAACTTGCCACGAGTTATTGGGTGTAAAGAAATCGGAACATAAAGAATGGATAAGTCCAACCACCTTGGGCCTTATTGAAAAGAGGAGAACAAGGAAGGAACAAGTGAATGCAAGCCGAACAAGGGCTTCAAGACTGGATGCACAAGAGCAGTATCGAGCCATAGCTAAGGAAGTCAAAAGATCTGTGAAGAAAGACAGGGAAGCATTCATGAACAGACTTGCAGAGAAAGCAGAAGCAGCAGCGACAGGAGGACACATGAGGATCCTTTATCAAACTACCAAGACACTTGCTGGGAAACCAGAGGTACCAGTAAAAGACAAAGATGGGAAAACTATTTTTGGAAAAGAGGCTCAATCTGAACGATGGAGGGGACATTTCAACTGCCTTCTGAACAGACCACCACCAGACAACCAGCCAGAAATTTTGCCTGCAAGGAATGAGCTACCAATTAGCTGTGATCCACCATCGATAGCAGAGATTGTGGGTGCCATTAACAAGATGAAAAGGGGGAAATTTGCTGGACCAGACCAGATTCCACCGGAGGCTCTATAAGTTGATGCTGAAAGAAATGCTGAGGCCCGGCACCCACTATTTGAGAAACTCTGGAATGACGGGATATTCCCAAAAGATTGGAAGGAAGGAATCTTATCAAGCTTCCAAAGAAAGGGGACCTCAGTAATTGTAATAATTATCGAGGAATCACTCTTTCTATCACAGGAAAGGTTTTCAAACGAATTATTTTAGAGAGAATTAAGAATGCAACAGATGCTAAACCGCGGGACGAACAAGCAGGTTTTCGGAAAAAAAAAAACGTTCAACCACCGACCAGATTGCCTCTCTGCGAGTCATAGTGGAACAGTCTATAGAATGGAACTCTCCTCTTATTGTCAACTTTCTGGATTACGAGAAGGCTTTCGACAGTATTGACAGAGCAACATTGTGGAAAATTCTGGCACATTATGGACTCCCTGAAAAGATAGTAAACCTCATTAAGTAAACGTATGAAGGATCAAGTTGCAGGGTTGTACATGAAGATCAGCTTACTGATAGCTTTGAAAGTAAGACTGATGTCAAGCAGGGATACTTGCTCTCACCATTCCTGTTCATCCTTGCCATTGATTGGCTAATGAAGGAAACCTCCAAAGGGCGAAGAAATGGGATACAGTGGACCCCCTGGACACAGTTGGATGATCTGGATTTTGCAGATGATCTGTCTCTTTTGTCCCACACCCAGGACCAGATGCAAGCAAAACCACAATTATAAACAGCCTCTCGGAATTAATTGGTCTATGAATTCACCTTGCAAAGCCAAAGGTCTTGAGGATGGGTACGCGTCAAAAGGAGCAGATCAAAGTAAAAGATCAGGAACTCGAAGATATAGACACTTTCTGCTATCTCGGAAGTATAATTGACAAGGATGGAGGCACGGAAGCAGAGGTGAAAGCACGAATAGGAAAGGCACAGGCTGCATTCACATCTTTGAACGGAGTTTGGAGCACTAAAGATATCTCCCTTCGACTAAAGCTAAGACTTTTCAACTCAAACGTGAAGTCTGTCCTACTGTATGGATGTGAAACTTGGAACGCATCACAGGCATGTATAAGGAGGGTACAGATTTTCGTAAACAGGTGCATGCGTAAGCTACTCAGAATAAAATGGATGGATAGAATAAAAAAATGAAGAAGTATGGAAAAGAACACAGTGGGAGAGGAAATAGGAAGAAGACGATGGAGGTGGATTGGACACACGCTTAGAAAGAATGACTCCACTATAACAAAGAAAGTATTGGACTGGAACCCTCAGGGCAGAAGATCAAGGGGAAGGCAACGAGGAACATGGAGAAGAATTAAAGAAGCTGATATACAGAGAAGTGGTAAGACCTGAATGAGATTTTAAAAAAGTATATATATATATATATATATATATATTTTATATATATATATATATATATATATATATATATATATAATATGAGAAATATAACTTCATTATGAAGTAAAAGTTTTCTAACTAAAATGAGAAAATATAGAATTGAATGATTATTGGTTTTGGTGACACTCAATGGAAACATTAAAGTTTGATTGCGCATGTTCTTCAAATGTATAACAGTGAAATGGGCATAATACATGAATTCAAAATTCGTTCCCAATTGTAAATTTGGCAGTTTATCTTATCTCGATAACATATCACCCAAGCCCTGTTGCATTCAATTCTTTTAATTGTCAAAATAGAATAATTTATTGGACTTTTAATAAGCATACATTTTTTAATGAATATATTCCATATCGCATAGTCTAGTTTGAAATCGTTGTCATTCAATATGAAGTGATATTTACAAAATCCGTACGTTTTCAAAAGTTGCAAAAGTGAGTTTGCCGTTTTTACAAAATAGAGAGGGTAAGCAATGCAACCCCTATATGACGCATAATAGACAGTGGCCTTAGTACGAGCCGAAACTAGTCCCGACGGCCTTTGTATTTAGCTTCCCTAACTCCTTACGTGGTTGCACTGTCCCTCTTGAAGGCGGGTGATGTCTTCTCGAAAGAGAGAAGTTGCCAGGGTTCTGTGCCAGCAAGAGGAGAAAATTGGGGGTTGCAAACAGACTAAGGTCTAGAATCTAACGGCGTTCACGTTTCATCAGTGGGTACTTTCGACCTCTCCCGATTGGGCAACATTGTCCAAATAATTACTTTGTTATTTATTTGTCGATGAACAATCAAAACATTTATAGTTTGGAAAAAATAAAAATCTCAAAATACATGCAAGATTTAATGAATTCATAGCTTTAGAGATATCTAAATTATCTGGTTATCAAGACTTACAAAAGATATATAAAATCCAATCATGTACATTTAGAGTGAAAGTCATTGTTGAAGGATTCGTATCTAAATGAGAGCTTTGAAACTGTTTAAACTTGATTTGATATCTTTGCTTTATATCCAGGACTGAAATTGAATTTCTTTCAAGTTATATTTCTTCTCATTATTTATCTGGTTATGATTCCCACCCTAGACGTTTTCATCAAAAGAGGAGTTATTTGTGATACGATTTTGGTTTCCTTTATTAGTCAGTATTGCATTTTTTTCTTCATAAAAATTATGATAGGTAGAACTTTAGTATGATTGTAAAGAGAGATTCAGACCTCAAGTAAAAGTTGCGGATGACAACAAAATGATTTTTTAATCGTGTAGGAATAGGGAACAAAAGTGTGATGTAAAAACAAAAAATTGGTTCTAATCTCATTGGAAGTGTAAAACCACTCTTCCGGAGGACTTTGGTAGAACTTTAGTATGACTGTAATGAGAGATTCCACTATTAAGGGCATTAGTTTCCTTTGTTGGTATGTTTGTTTTAGCACTTCTTCGTTCGTTTTGTGTGCGGTATACGATATTCTCTGCATCCTTCTCAAGCACCACATTTCAAAAGCTTCAATGTTCTTTTGTGTTTCTGCATTTGTAGTCCAGCTTTCGCATCCGTATAACAAGATTGGCCACACGTAGCACTTCAAGACTCGGAATCTAATCCCGAACGACATCTGTTTGTTTTTCAAAATGTTTCCCAGGTCCATGAAGGCCTGTTTGGCTTGAGTTATTCTTGCTCGTATGTCTCGGTTACATCTTCCATTTGTTGTCACTATTGAACCTAGGTATTTAAAACTTTCTACGTTGGTAAGCTGCTCGCCGTGAATCGTTATATTGCAGGTGTTGTTGTTTTCGGGGTTTTTCTGTATTACCATGCATTCTGTTTTGGTGATATTCACTTCCATTCCCTTGGCTTCACTATCTACTACCACTTTGTCAACAATCTTTTGAAGGAAACTAATGCCCTTAATAGTGGATCGACAACTATCCTTTTTCGGACACATAGTAAGGAAAGATAAGAATGAATACCTGGCAAGTTGTGGAAAAATACCTGGTAAACGCGCCCGGGGGAGACAAAGAAAAACACTCATAGACCAACTGAAGGGCTTCACCAACCTAACAATCCAAGAGCTGTTTGAAAAAGCAAGAGACAGGGAGGAATGGAGAGAGATAATTCATGCAGTATCCGAAGCCTGGACCAGGCATGGAACCTAGAAGAAGAAGAAGAATGAGAGATTCAGACCTCAAGTAAAAGTTGCGGATGACAACAAAATTGATCTTTTAATCGTGTAGGAATAGGGACCACAATTGTGTGATGTAAAAAAATAACTAGTTCCAATCTCATTGGAAGTGTAAAACCACTCTTCCGGAGGACCTGATACATGCCTTGTGTAATTGATCTTCTGGTTTCAGAGTGATGGCATCATATTTTCTATTCTAAATATATGCTGGTCGTCAATAAAGATCATATATCCTCGATTTATTACGTTCCGTAATCTTAATAATCTGCCGATACATCGTCCTGCTCAAATAGTTATTCATTTTAGTCCTCCGAAGGAATGGTTACATACATACTTACAAGGAGTTTGGAACTTGGAGATTAGGACGGTGTGACGTCACGAGTTCTCTGCCCTATTACCGTCATCTTAAAACACCATCAACCACATCTTGCTAATGAGACTTTAAAATGTGTGTTTGGTGTAAATGGAGTTGACCTCGATTTGTTTAAATCATTCTCGACAGACCGTCACTAGTGTTCTGCTTTCTGAGGTACCTACAGCGGAAGTCAGCCCTTGGTATTTATTGTTTTCCTTGAGAATGCAATATTTAAGTTTTGCCTTTTCTCAATACAATTGACTATATCATATCTATGCCTAAGACACTCAAAGTTATGGTTCGTGTAAAAACAATGACTTATATCATGTGGTCACAAAAAAAATAAAAATCGCCGCTTTTTTTGTCGGTACCAATAAAACAAATCCTTATACATAGACTGTCAAAATTTTATGAATATGAATTGAGTAACCTAACAAAATAGATAGCGTTTTTTCAAAACCGTCTTCAGAAATACAATGTCAGAGAAAAATGATGCAACATTGCAGAGAGTAAAATGGCCAAGATCCTAACATTTGTTGCCATTTTTACCAAATATTAATTATGTCACCATAAACATTATTTACATCATAATTCTCCTCATCATGTAAGAAATAGTCTATATAGCACACTCACGTGCCTATTTCGGTCCAATGATGACAAAGTTAGCAGTTTAAGTGATCAATAGCACCGCCTTCCTCTTTAATGACCCAAGTCTCTGTTTCAGATTTGAAATGCACTTCCAAATTTCCTCAATGGTTATCTCCTCTAAGCATAGAATAATTCTTTCTCTCAAGGTTTCTTCTGTGAATGCTGATCTTTGACGACTATAAACCTTGGTCAAAGAATTCCAAATTGCGTAATCCACTGATTCATCCAGGTGGCTGAGGCGGCCAGTTGTCTTTATGAAATAATTATTCTTATTTCGAAGAAAAGCTTGTGTTCTTTTGCTGGTTTGGGGTGTAGCCCCATCTTGTTGAAAAATGAAATTCCTTCCTGGATAAAGGTGTTCACAGTCTGGCAAAAGATTTTCTTCCAATAGATTTATGTAATTATCAGCATAGAGTTTCACGGGCAAAGCAAACAGTGTCTTCTTTAAAAAATTACAATGCGCAAATGCCACAATAAGGTGCGTCATCTCTTCGACATCGAAATTTTTAGGTGGTGTTACAAGATTTTATATTATTCAAAAGCCCTTAATCTAATTAATTTGGTATTTTGCAATTCTGATAATAAAGAATAGTACTAATAGTAATAAAAAAAAATCAAAAAGATATCTTTATAACTTTTTACAATAGAAAGAAAGAAATAGCAGCGAATTGGTGTTTTGTTTATTTTTGTTTGTTTGTTTTTTTTTTTTTTGTTTTTTTTGTTTTTTTTGTATGTAACCACCTGATATAATCGAATCCACATTACCGAAGCACGTCTTGTAGAAATCAAACAGTGGATGTATCGACGTGATAAAATAGAGAGCAGGCACTGGTGTAAAGTAAAGATCTGAGAATATGTGTCTGAGGGATCGAACCTCAGACCTCCTGATTACCTGCCTTTACACCACAGAGGGTAGGCGTTTCCGCTATGTTATTCACAGACGTACCCGTTTCCGCTTTGAATTCTTCGCAATAGTACGAGTTCCCATTGCGTAGCGAGGGTTCACAGCGGGAACGAGTAGCCTTGAGAAAATTGTTGGTATTAAATCATCAAAACTATTGGATAACCTTTGTGATGTAATGGTCACCTCTGACGTCTGACCCGAAATCAGGAGGTTGTTCGATCCCCAGTCGTGACATGCTGCTTCTTCTTTTGCCTTGTTTTTTTGTTTTTTTCTCTCTGCTTTGTCGGGCACTGTTTCATACACACTTTATTTTACATCTTTAAATAGTGGATAAATGAGACCTGAAATAAGCTGAATGATTATAAAATTGAGGTGAAAAATTAAGCCGACTTAAAATTAACCATCACTGTGATTTTTTTTAAAAGCATGTAGATTATTTTTTTTTCGTCAATAGAGTCTTATAGTCTATTTTGTTTCACCACTCTTTATGCCCAAATATGTCAATAATTTGATAAGCGATCCTTGTATGCTCTTTGATTAAGAAATATAGTAAATATATCCGTAAAATTTTATTTACATTTTCCAAGATTACGTATACCAAAGGAGACAAATGTAAAATTTATATTCCAAGATTTCAGACAAGTAAGACAATTTATTTATTATACGTACAGTAAAAACATGGAATAGTCTCTGTTTTAACACTAAAAATGCAAGTTCTTTGGATCAGTTTAAAATCTTAGTTGATAGGGAGTTAAAGTCTCTGAGATTTAAGTATGACTAATATGTTTTATTCTGTTTTATTTTTAAAAAAATTCATTCATTCATTCATTTCTGAATTCAATTTGATTTTAAATTTTTGAATTTACTTTATGTATTTATATATTCTTTTATTTGTTTGTTTGTTTATTTAGTTATTTATACATTTATTTATTAATCTTTTAAACTTTAAATTGTCATGTGGATATAACTGTTTCCATTAATTTCGTGATTTTTTTAGAATGGTTTGTAAATGTTGACAAGTAAAATGCATGACATCTGAAACAATGTAAAATCATAATTTATCAGAGACTTATGTATGATTATTATCGTTATTGTTTTCATGATTGTCTTTTTTGTCATTGATGTTTCATTGTACTACAAACTTTGTACATTTATGATTATTTCGATCATGACCAATTTTCAACTACCAATATTCTATGGTAGTATTTTTCGATTTTACATTGCTGTATTGATACATTTTTCATTACATTCAAAGTTGTGTAAAATGTCTGTGAATGATACAATACAAGCTATATGAGATTCCCGTAATTATAAACTATTGTATAAGGCATTTAAAGGATAATTCCTATATAAAGCCTTTAGTAAGATAAGATAAGATAAGAAAATTGTCTCTAAAGATATTTTATTTTATCTCTCGCTCCGTAACCGTAACCGTAAATTTTAATAGCCAGAATAATTCAGTGCAACATAAAATAACTTCAGACTGTCCAAAATAACCTCAAACTACGTAATAATTTGCACCTCTCAAACGTGGCACTGTATGTACCGATGGATATTGAAATCTATCGACATCGATATCAATTGAACTTAGAGGGCCCATACACTCTCAGTTTTCATCCAGGGACGATCGAGGGACGGGAACGGCTGGGTCGCTGTGACCCGATCCTGCGTCAGTCGCAGATGATTTTTGCCCACACACAGAGAGGTATTTTTCGAGGCGATCGGCAATTGGGGACGTGTCAGTATAAAAAGTGGACACTTTTTTTTCGGATTTTTGCTGTTTTCACGTCGGATTCATGATCAGCGTCAAATTTACAATAGTTTTGATACTAAGAACCAGTTACTGTCTCTCTTTTCTATCTTTCGTCTTGAGCACAATAGTGATTACTTCTCACTAAATTATATCAATCAGACTGTTGAAGGAACGAAATATACATCATTCAACTTTTTGTTATTGTATTAAGGCAGCCATTTTGGTAATTATTAGTTCTCACTAAATTATATAAATCAGACTTTTAACGTTCAAGGTTACTCGTAGTTTTGTGTGACGGTATGTTATTTCCGACTGGCGGATGTTGTGAGCATTTTACCTGAACTCATAGCATCAACAGCCGTCCAAGATATTCGCATCATATGTAGTAATAGCTATAATAAAGTAACATGTCGAGAGAGAGAGAGAGAGAGAGAGAGAGAGAGAGAGAGAGAGAGAGAGAGAACGGGAGAGAGGAATGCTGTTTACAAAAAAATTACTTGCGCTATATTTGCCGCTATATTCAATAAAGGTGCTCAAATCACTTTATACGGGCCCTTGGCAAGAGCAAAACATGTTAGACGAGACATGACTGTTACAATTGTTTCCCGACAGAGACGATGCTGTAAACAGCGAGGTACCCCTTTTAAACGTGAACAAGGTGAGAGAATGCGAGTAAAGAGCCTTTTCCAAGGACTTAATTATGCGCCACTCAGAGCGGGACTCGAACCCAGTACCGTCCGATCCAAAGGCGAGTGTCAGATCACAAGACCACATGCATAGCGGCACAAGAAAATGATGAGTGTGAATAGATACATATGTATTGAAGGAGGAGAGAGCGGATGGAGTGAGTAAAGTTCTTGGATATGTATAGAATGAACCAAATTGACGTCACTCATCTCATTGTTATTGTTTTTAGACACCCATTTGTATGATTATATCTCATTAAAATATATCAGACTAAACGTTCAAGGTTCCATGTAGATTTGTGAGCTGGGGCGTTATTGTTTGCTAGGAACTGTCAGATTGGCTTTTTTCAGCAAATCGTGGTATTCATAGTGATATAATTCACTTGATCACATGACGGTATTCGGATTTACAGAAATTTTAAACAAGTTTCACCGATTAACAATATCAACTAATATTACTGCTGATATTACTGTCGTTTTTATGCCATCGATGTGATAATTATTGCCCTGGGAAATATTTAGTTAAACGTTTCGGCAAACTGTCAATTGGTTCTGTCTAGCTTCTAGCCCGAACAATCCAAAAGTAGACAGATTCGGGGACTTGATATTTTTCGCGTCCGCTTCATATTTTCATTTGACCTCACATAAGTTAAGTAAAGGGGAGACATTCCGAAAGCTCCTACATCCCCAATATTCATTCAATTTGTATTTTCACCGTTGATCTTTTGTCAGGCGTTTATTTATTCAATTTGTCATCATATAAAAGCGTTTTAAAAACTCTAGAACAAACCTTGATAGATTTGTGAAAGTTTAACATTTCCTAATTTGACCATTGTTTTGATTCTCGGCCGCCATTTTAATTTGTGAAGTATTGAAGGTAGTGCAAAGCATTCCCAGGTAAAGCGTGGTAAAGACTTGCGACTTATTGATATTGATATCTATTGACTAATAAACTAAAATTATGCCGAATAAAACATGGCAGCGACGACAAGCACATCGATTAAAATGTGCATCTAATCGTAATTAAGCTAATCAAGAAAATGATTCTGGCAATATCGAATGAAAATAGTTCTTTCCCCGCGAAATTGCGGGCTTTTTACTAGTAATAATAAAACAAATCGACAGTGCCCCCGTGGCAGGTTAAGCGGGCACTCCTCGGGACTATTCGCACTGGCATCCCCTCCCTCCCCCCCCCCCTAACACACACACACACACACACACACACACGCACACTGCTCTTTTTTATTATTATTTTAAAAACATTTTTTAATGTTATTGTCTGTAGACTACAATTCAAGGTTACATCCAAGTTTGTGTGTTGATATCAATGTCCACCCCTGTCATCACGTAGTCAAGGCTTTTTGGCGTCTGCCAATCCCAAATTATGTTTGTGTCAAGGTCGACCGTGATGTCGCGTCAATTAGGAGGGAAAAAAAATAAATATAAGTACAAAAAAAAATATGAATAAATAAAAAATAATTAAAAAGGTTGATAATGATAATAACTGCCATATATTATGTTATTACCTTGGAAAGTCGGACAACTGTTTTATTTTGTATGAAATCCATTACAAATTTTACGGTAATCAAGAACGAAACCTTTTGTTCATCTACCTCTTCCTGAATCAAAATTTATAAAAATATTATTGAAAAAAAATAATAACACAGCATTTATTTGGCGGAATATCCACTAGACGTGCTCAAAGCGCTTTACAAGGGGTCCCAAGCCAACAGCAATACTAAAATTGAAAGACGAGACATGACGCCTGTCAGGCGATATGACATTTTTTCCGACAAAGACAACGAACGGCCATGTACTCATTTTACACCTGAGTACGGTGAGAGAATGTGAGTAAAGACCCTTTTCCAAGCACTCAACTCTGCGACACTCAGATCGGGTCTCGAAACCTGGACCTTCCGATCCGAAAGCGAGAGTCATATCACTTGGTCCATCACAGAACAGGGAGGGGCACTGTTCTGTCGGTCACATAGCCATTAATTAAAATTTATTTCCAATTTTGGAGTAAAGACATAGTTTTTGGTATCAAACTTTTGTAAATTTGACGCTGATCACGAATCTGACGTCAAAACAGCGAAAATCCGGAAAAAAATTGTCCAATTTTTTTAAATACTGCCACGCCCCCGATCGCCGATCGCCTCGAAAAGTATTAAGCAAGGCGGGCTTTGCGAGCGACCAACCGTCCCTCTGCTCGCCGACCAGGTCTTTGTTCACACACATTGCGTTTTCACTACGATCTGCCTGTCCCTCGATCGTCCCTGGATGAGAACTGAGCGTGTATGGGCCCTCTTAATTAGCATGGCTATCATATCATCCTCCCTCCTCCTTCGCCCCTACTCACCCATTAACATGATTATTTTGTAAAAAGTTACTGATATTTTTGACGTATTGACATTTCAATTTGACCTTTGACCAATTGATTGTAATGCCTCAACTGCTTTCAACAATTCTATCGTGAAGTCTTTCCAATGTTGGTAATCATAGGCCATAGTTCTCAAATATTCCAAGTCTGTCGCGAGTGGCTTTATTATGCTTAAAGTGCATATTTGTGGTTGACCTTAATTTAATGTCTTTATGGAAAAGTTAACTTTAATTTTGCGCAATATCCACTTAATATGCTAAAAGCTTTCTACAAGTTGTCTTAAGCCAACAACAACACGGAAGCATTAAAGACAAGCCGTGCAGCGTGTGATGTACTGTTATAGTTTATTTTTGACGAAGACGGAGTTGTTGCTTGTTGGTCGAATATTGAATATTGAGTATCATCATCAAAGTGAGTAATGACGCAGATGAAAAGTAAATATGTGTTGTTTGGACTTTGCCCATTAAAAGCTCATTAATATGGAGCTTATCAGTGCCCAGGTTAAATGTCACCAGATAGCTGACGTATTTAATGAGATTCTTGACAAAGGATAACAGCTATTTAATCAATTGCAAAAAAAAGGTTGTAAAGATATTAAACGCCCACACTGTATGACTAAATTTAGAATCTATTAGGCATTAGGTACTTCGGCCACAAACGCGTCAACAAATAAATAGACGTGATGTAACGCCAAGTATAAGGTCATTATTTTTCAGCTGCGACAACCATATTATAAGAAAATACAATCAGCGAAACCAAACAACCATGAAGGCCATAAAACAACATGTTACAACAATGCCATTTACTTATGCATTCTTTTTTCATTAAGTATTACGTAGTGAATAATTTTATTTTATTTTAAATTTAAAATATCTCAATGTCAAATAATACAGGGTGTCCATAAGTCTTTCCCTGATTTCAAAGTCTTATAATTCTAAAACCAATATCTGGTTTTCACCATCTTATAAGAAAAAGTCATACATTTATGCCAAATGGTCATTAAACTTCGATGCATCAACACATTTAGCAAAATAAACATGAACTTAAAAGACCTCATAGCTATTTCTCTCCTCCTTTTTCGGAATCACAACAGTGCGACAAAATTCTCCTTATGTAACGTGATTGCATGAACGGAATTGCCAAAATTAGCTCAACAACGTTTCATAGCCCAGTTTGGGAGACCCTTACAGGACATGAAAACGATTTTAAAAAACAAATACAGAAATGGGTATTCTAAATTTGCTAAGGCACAAAGTGAATATTTTGTTGTGGCAGATACTCAAAAAGTTATAGGCCCATCTTTCTTTAACGTGAAAAGGATTACTGTAAATGTCTATTTAGATATGCTAGAATTTTATGCTACATCACAACTTCGTGAAAATCGGCTATAAATACTTTTATCAGTAAGACAGTGTCCCTATCGACACCTTGGAGACAAGTATTCGCGAATTTCTAAACGATACGTTTCCAGACAGATGGATTGGTAGAGATGGACTCGATTGTCTGGTCGCCTGGGTCACCGGACATTTCTCCTTATGGCTTTTTCTTGTCGAGCTACATCAGAGACATTGCTTATTCATCTCCATTACCAGATTTTTGAACGCTTACAAGAAATAAATGAGCTGGTATTGAAATCCTCACGCCACAAAAACTACAAAACACACACAAAGAACTCTAAAATTGAATTTGGTTTAGGTGGTCATGACAATTATATTGAGATGCATTGAGTAAAAAGATATGGTAAACAAAAGGTAGGCGTTGATGGATTCATAAGCCCATGTTTAAAGTATATTGGCTGTAACATTTTTCTGTTAGAGATGTGGTCAAATGTGCGGCTATATTATGGTCTAGTGGTATGACACTCGCTTTCGGATCGGAAGGACCTGGGTTCGAGCTTCGCTCGACGCATAGTTGAGTCCTTGGGAAAAACTCTTTACTCGCATTCTCTCACCGTACTCAGGTGTAAAATGAGTATCGGGCCGTTATCAGCGTTGTCTCTGTCGGAAAAAAATTGTATTATAGCCATATAGGCATCATGTCTCGTTCTACATGTTAAGTGTTACTGTTGGTCAGGGACCCTTTGTAAAGCGCTTTGAGCACGTTTAGTGGATATTGCGCTGTATGAAAAGCTCAATACAATATGTTATTAAACCGGGAAAGACTTTTTGGACAAACCTCAATATCCCGTACAGAACTTCTGACAAATTGGCGGAGATTGACGCTCTACGATATTTTTCATCATCATCATCATCATCATCAAATTTACATGATAATAATAATAATAATAATAATTATTTATTATTATTATTATTATTATTATTATTTATTATTATTATTATTATTATTATTATTATTATTATTATTATATTTATTATCATTATTATTATTATCATTATTATTATTATTATTAATATTATTATTATTATTATTATTATTATTATTATTATTAATATTGACTAATTGATTGATGTAGGGAAAATGAATTCATTGTTTCAAATACATGGTATAAACAACATCCAAGAAGAAGATATACATGGATAAGTCCAGGCATAGAACTAGAAACCAAACAGACTTCATCCTAATCCAGAAATTTTTTTGAAATGCAGTAAAATACGTTAAAACCTTGCCTGGAACCAATTGTGATAGCGACCATGTACCTGTCATCAGCAAAATGAGAATAAATTTAAAAAGATTAAAGAAAGGAAAACATCAACCAAAATAGGAAGTGGTATTTCTGAAAATAAATAAAGATCTCTTAAAGAAAAGTTTGTTATTGAGGTAAAAAACAAAACAAATTCCAATTGCTCGAAGTAGAAGATCTAACTGATACAGATGAATTATGGAATGGAATTAAAACCTCAATTAATGAAGCTATACAAGAAAAAATGTCACAAAAAGCTAGAAAAGAGAATAAGAAGTGGATGAGTAATGAAGTGCTAGGACTAATGGAAGAAAGAAGGCAATATAAATCAGATGTAGAAAAACATAAAACCTTAACAAAGAAAATAAAGAAAAAATGTAACGAAGCAAAAGAGAAATGGATAAATGATCAGTGTCTGGAAATAGAAATAAAACAGAACAGTGATAGCAAATTTGTACATGAAAAGATAAAAGAAGTCAGTGGCAAAAGAGTATGTTCAAGCACAGGATCCATAAAATCCAAAGATGGCAATATTTTGATGGATAGAACAGATGTGTTGAATAGATGGTCAGAGTATATAGAGGAACTTTTTTATGATGAAAGAGAAAAATTAACAATTAACAAAGATATAGACGGGCCACCAAGTTTAAAAGAAGAAGTAGAAGCAGCTATTTTAAAAAAGGAAGTTAGGCAAAGCAACAGGCCCTGATAATATCCCAATAGAAATAATCTTAACATTAGAGGATTTAGGTTTAAACATAGTGACAAATCTATTGAATAAGATATATGACAGTGGTAAAATTCCAGATGATTTATTAAAGTCGGTGTTTATAACACTTCCAAAGTCAACAGGGGCCAGGGAATGAGAGTTACACCGAACGATTAGTCTTATGAGTCACTTCACAAAAATTCTCTTAAGAGTACTAATGAGCAGAATGAGGAAAAGTATAAAACCAGAGATATCAGGAACTCAATTTGGATTGGTCCCTGACAAAGGTACAAGAAATGCTATTTTCACTTTATCAATGTTGATGGAAAGATGTATTGAAGTCCAGAAAGACCTATTTATTTGTTTTATTGATTACTCAAAGGCATTTGATAAGGTTAGACATGGTGAGCTATTTAATATCCTTGAAGGACTAGACATAAATGGAAAAGATTTAAGAATTATTAGAAACTTATATTGGAATCAAAGTGCCACCGTCAGGATTGAAGGAGAATTCATTAAATATAAACAAATTAAACGAGGAGTTAGACAAGGATGTGTTTTGTCAACAGACCTTTTTAATATCTACAGCGAAACAATTATTAGAACTTTAGGAGATAGTCCAGGCGTTAAGATCAATTGTGAGAATATCAACAATATAAGATATGCAGATGACACAGCACTAATTTCAGACTCAAAAGAAAATTTACAATTACTCCTTAATAAAGTAGTTACAGAGAGTGAAAGTATGGGGTTATATTTAAATGTAAAAAAGACAGAATGCATGGTTGTATCAAGGAGAGAAAGAAATCCAACATGTAACTTAATAAGCAAAGGAGAAACTATAAAACAAGCTCAGACATTTAAATTTCTTGGATACATAATACTGGCATGTGTAGCACAGAAATAAAACGAAGAATTGCAATAGCTAAAGATAGTTTTAATAAAATGAGTCTAATTTTTCAAAACCACAATATCTCAATGACAACAAAACATAGGGTTTTGAAGGCCTATGTATGGTTAGTATTATTATATGGCTGTGAAAGCTGGACAATTACAGAAAGAATCTGGAGGCAGCAGAAATGTGGTTTCTTAGAAGGATGTTAAGAATCTCATGGACCGAGAAGAAAACTAATGATGAAGTATTAGAGCAAGCTGAAACTAAAAGGTTATTAATTCGTACAATAAGAAAAAGACAAATGCAATTTTTAAGGAACCTAAATCGACATAAAGAGTATTAATATTAGTTTTCTGAGGTTATCTGATCAGAGAGATGAATGGCGTACCATGATCACCGATGTCTGGGACAGACTTGGTTCTTGCAAAATTATTATTATTATTATTATTATTATTATTATTATTATTATTATTATTATTATTATTATTATTATTATTATTATTATTATTATCATTATCATCATCATCTCATCATTATATTATTATTATCATTATCATCATCATCATTATTATTATTATTATTATTATTATTATTATTATTATTATTATTATTATTATTATTATTATTTTTATTATTATTATTCAGTTATGATAATCTTCCGCCGATCCGCGGAATTCCGGGATTTTCTTTGAAATGTTCCGCTGTTTTTGCAGTGTCATACATTTTTCAATGAAAAGCACCCCGGTGGTTCCACGTTTGATGGGTGAAAAAAATCACCATCATGTCTTTTCTCAAATTTTGACACCTATGCTCAGCTGCCTAAATTTTGGTGACACTCGCATTTTTATGACGTCTTGACAGGGTGGCACCAAATGTCAAAAGTGACACAAGGCCAGTGGTGTCCTTGGATGAATAGATGCTGGGTAGAGATTGGGGAAAAAATTAATCGAAAATCAATTGATAACTCTCTCTCTCTCTCTCTCTCTCTATATATATATATATATATATATATATATATATATATATATATATATATATATATATATATATCTATCTATCTACCTATCTATATCTCTCTGTCTCTCTGTCTCCCTCTCTTTCTCTCTCTCTCTCTCTCTCTCTCTCTCTCTCTCTCTCTCTATCTCTCTCCTTCTATCTCTATTTTTTACTCTGTTCTATCTCAACCACACTTCTATGTTCATATTATATTTTTAGAAGGCATCTTGTCATAGAAAGATAAAATATTACAATAAGCAAGGGTGATGGTCGACTCGGAAAGCAATAATTGTTCAAATTATTTTTAATTTACTATTTTTCCTTTGTTTAGACCGTTTTAAATGATTGTCGGGATAGGACAATTCATTAAATATTTACAAAAGAGTATATTATATAATGTTACTTAACTATCGTATTGTATATGTAATTTTTGCATTTCGGCTTGAGCTTGCTAGATGGGCCGATACAGTTTCCTCCTTTTTACAAATTGCCATTTTATTATTATTATTATTATTATTATTATTATTATTATTAATTTTTTATTATTATTATTATTATTATATTATTATTATTATTATTATTATTATTCATTATTATTATTATTATTATTATTATTATTATTATTATTATTATTATTATTATTATCATCATCATTATTATCAGTAGTCGCAGTAGAGTCAATAGTAGTAGTAGTAGTAGTAGTAGTAGTAGTAGTAGTAGTAGTAGTAGTAGTAGTAGTAGTAGTAGTAGTGGTAGTAGTAGTAGTAGTAGTAGTAGTAGTAGTAGTAGTAGTAGTAGTAGTAGTAGTAGTAGTAGTACCATAATAGTTCCTTGACAAAACGACGAAAGTATAAATATAATTCAATTTACGAGAAATGTCATTCAACTGATAAAATTCGCGCATTGACAAAGAACAATCTAAAATTTGTGAAAATATAGATGGAACGAAATTGATGTCACTTAACTCTTTGTTGTCGGTTTTCGCCAGCCATGTTTATGATTGTTCTCACTAAATTGTATCAATCAGACTATAAACTGGTAAGGTTACACATTATTTCGTGTGTTGGTTCGTTATATCCGGATGGCAATGTTATGAGTTTTTGATAAAGCGCATAGCATCAATAACATATGAAACTATTTAAAGAAAATTTGATTTGTAAACCTTCAGCAAGCACGGATGATGTGCAGTTCAGTCATAATTAAAAAAAAAACAACAACAAATACTAGAACAACAAAATAAAAACAACAACAACAACAACTAAATACTATTTATAAATTAATCTAGACATACAGGAAAAACCGTTTTCGGTAAGAAAATATCACTCAGGCAGAAACAGGGGGTGAGCTTCTGTGGTATTTCGGAGCTGGATCTTGGCAGGCCAAAAGACATCCTTTTGAGAGTAAATGGCAGGCTGTCATCTGACAGTTACATTAGAGGTATGCCTCAGACTTGACTTACTTGACTTAAACCTCTTGATTCATTGTAGAACATAGGGTCGCAACAGCACTCTTCCATCTGACTCGGTTTTCGGATGTCTTCTTTATTTGGGCCCAGATTTGTCCGTCTGCCTTTACCTCAGTCTCAATATTTTGGTGCCATGTCTGGATTGGTCGACCAACTCTCCTCTTTCCTTGAGGGTTCCTTTTTTTCAGAGAGAATGAAATCACAACCGGTTTATGCATGATAGTGCATCATCGCACAAGGCACAAAATACACAGAGCTTTTTAAAAGAACAATCATTTTATGCAATGGTGATGTCATTAGTCAGTCCTCACATGAATCCAATTGAGAACAAGTGGGATACCATGAAGAAAGAAGTACACTGTCTTGATCATCATCAACTTCTTCAAGCTGGGATAATCTCGCTACTCACTGTAGCAAACTTTGGCAAAATTTGGCAAACAGACAACAAATCCCAACGATATCCTTGACATTGTAACTGACCACTTCCAGCAGAAATTTCACAAACAAGTCTCACAAATATCGCCCTTCTCAGGAAACCCTAGAGACCTAAACAACCGCATCACAACAACTGAAGTTAGAAATAGCATAAAGTGCCTAAACAATAACAGATCCCCAGGCGAAGATGAAATTCCCTCTGAATTGCTGAAATGCGGTACCCTCTCCCTGGATCTGAGCATTGCAAACATAATGAACAAAACATTCTCAACACACAAAGACTGGGACATAAACAGCGGTGTCCTAATTACAATACAAAAACCAGGAAAAACGAAAGGACCCGTAAACAACCTGCGCCCAATAACATTACTGAATACCATAAGAAAAACACTGTCAACTATTGTCCTCAACAGAATTAGACCGAAAATAGAAAAATATCTATCACATAGCCAAAGCGGGTTTCGCCAAGACCGAAGCACATCGGACGTTGTATGGACACATAAATGGTTGGCAGCAAAGGCACTCAAAGAAAACATATCCATAACAATAACCGGAATCGATATGTCCGCAGCCTTTGATACGATCGACAGAGGAAAACTTTTGGAGATATTAACAGACATAGTAGACGAAGACGAGCTCCGAATAATCCGATTTCTCCTCAGCAACACAAAGATACAACCAAGGATATACGGGGCCACAAAACAGACGCAGTTCGAAAGTAACATCGGGACCCCCAAGGAGATAGTCTGAGCCCGATTCTGTTCACAATATACTTAGAACACGCTCTGAAAGAAGTTCGAAAAGTCATTCCAAAACCAACGACTCATATTGAGAATGCAATCCCAAGAGAAATCGCCTATGCAGATGATGTAGATTTTATTGGATCAACACCAGCAAATATAGACATCATACAAAATACCCTCATGAAATATAACCTCCAAGTCAATGCCAATAAAACCGAATTTACAACAATATCGAGGAACAAAGAGGAATGGAAAAGAACAAAGAAAGTCGGCTCACTAATTGGAGACACCGAGGATGTACAAAGAAGAAAACAGCTATCAAACGCCGCACTCAGTAAACTCACCAATGTATGGATTAGAGGTGACAAAATAAAGAGAAAAACCAAACTGAAACTGTACCGTGCTCTTGTAAAACCGGTACTTCTGTATAACTGCGGCACTTGGGCGTTGACAAAATCCAAAGAAGAACATCTGGATGCCTTCCATCGCACACAGCTAAGAAGGGTACTGGACATCAAATACCCAAAAAAAGATCTCAAATGAATCACTCTATAAGATCACAAAAGAAAGACCAATCTCCCTTGACATTTTACAACAACGATGGCAACTTTTCGGTCACATACTACGCAGGGACAAAAACATACCAGCTAACCAAGCCATGTCGGGATATTTCCAAAAACACGGGAACCTTTTTAGAGGAAGACCGATCACAACACTCCCTGTGATCCTAAACAAAAACCTCACAACACTTGGACAAAGCATTAGTCTCATAAAGGCAGGGGACCTTGAAAATCTGAGAACCCTAGCAGAGGACCGGCAATATTGGAGACACCTCACACAGGAAATACTGGAAACAGCCAAGGCGACCCGATCTTTCGGTCGAGACGCGAAAGGCATTTAAGTCAAGTAAGTCAGTCACTGTAGAGTTTGTTGAACGTTTCACTTTGTACATGTGAAGGCGGGGAGTTTCTCTACATCAACTTAAAAGAGGCCACACAAAGTATTGATAAAGTTGTTTAAATTTGCAAACTCATTTATTTTTTTTTGGTGTCACTTCTTAAACTTTCGATATCCTTTTACACAGGGCATTGGGATTAATGTATGTATGGACACTGGATAGAGGAATGAATGAGCTTTCCATTGATGTGTAATGACGTGTCTGATTACCCAATTCATTATGGGCTCATTTTTTAAATGGAAATCTAAAATTTAAAAATGACTCAAAATATTGTCCATAACAGCAGTTTTAAAATAGGCCCATAATTGCCTTCGGATGTCAGGCCTGCATATCTGTTCACGTCGATGTATAACAAATGATAATAATTGTTTTGTACTCAATATTATGAGGGTTCAAACGAGTGTGAACTTACTTTTGCACATGACTCTATTGATGAGTCGCTTGCAACAGATGTGTATGCTTTGACATTTGAAATAAGACCAAGTGTAAGAGTCTTTTGTTGAAAAATGTTATGTCCGAGGAAAAAAATAATTAAGTACTGGCATATATGAGTGTTTAAACATGTTCACGTCATTAAAAGAATATAGATAAGCCAAATGTCCCCTTATTAATGTACAAACCATATGTGATGTTTGCTCATGATAAGACGACTCACTGCTATCTCAACTTTTAAAATGCTAAGCGACATAAGGTCTAAGCATAATCTGAGATAAGGCTAGGTGACACCAAGCTAAATCTGCAGTGTTATATTTTAAAGTCAAAGTACAATGCACATGTTGCCACATGATCTGTTACAGGTACTGATATGTATTTTAAATACGCATGAAAAGCATATAGTTACAGTAATGAATAGTTGGCTTCTGAGCCTTAGTTTGGTATTATGACAAGGGGATCTAAATGCTGAAAATTGTAAAATGTAAAATAAAATGTACTATAATGCTTGGACGAAATTACTCGAGTACTGTGCTCTAAAAGACACACTTTGACTCCGGGTAAATTCTGTATACATTTTTTTTGTTTAAATGACTGGATATTCTCTCAGTTTTGAAGAGATTTGTTTATGAAAAATATCGTTTCGTAATAAAACAGTGACAATATTGTTATACTGATGTGGGCTGATAAAATAGGTTGGTTACTTTAACAGAGGGAACTTTTTAAAAGAGTTTTCATATTGCGATTAATGGGTGCAGTTTAATTCTATTTAACAGAAAAAAATCACTTCATTTTAATTTTTGATTCGATTTAATTGAACATTGAGCATTTATATAGCGCAATATCCACTAAACGTGCTCTAAGCGCTTTACAGGAAGTCCCTAGCCAACAGCAATACTTGGTATGTATTTTTTGTGACAGATACAACGCTCTTAAAGGCCAAGTATTCATATTACACCGGAGTACGGTGATAAAATGCGAGTAATAACCCAGTTCAAAGGACTCGAATATGCGCCGCTCAGAGCGGGACTCGAGTCCAGGACCCTCCGATCTGAAAGCGAGTGCCACAACACAAGACCTCTTCTTCTTCTAGGTTCCATGCCTGGTCCAGGCTTCCGATACTGCATGAATTATCTCTCTCCATCCCTCCCTGTCTCTTGCTTTTTCAAACAGCTCTTGGATTGTTAGGTTGGTGAAGCCCTTCAGTTGGTCTATGAGTGTTTTTCTTTGTCTCCCCCGGGCGCGTTTACCAGGTATTTTTCCACAACTTGCCAGGTATTCATTCTTATCTTTCCTTACTATGTGTCCGAAAAAGGATAGTTGTCGATCCGCTATTAAGGGCATTAGTTTCCTTTGTTGGTATGTTTGTTTTAGCACTTCTTCGTTCGTTTTGTGTGCAGTATACGATATTCTCTGCATCCTTCTCAAACACCACATTTCAAAAGCTTCAATGTTCTTTTGTGTTTCTGCATTTGTAGTCCAGCTTTCGCATCCGTATAACAAGATTGGCCACACGTAGCACTTCAAGACTCGGAATCTAATCCCGAACGACATCTGTTTGTTTTTCAAAATGTTTCCGAGGTCCATGAAGGCCTGTTTGGCTTGAGTTATTCTTGCTCGTATGTCTCGGTTACATCTTCCATCTGTTGTCACTATTGAACCTAGGTATTTAAAACTTTCTACGTTGGTAAGTTGCTCGCCGTGAATCGTTATATTGCAGGTGTTGTTGTTTTCGGGGTTTTTCTGTATTACCATGCATTCCGTTTTGGTGATATTCACTTCCATTCCCTTGGCTTCACTATCTACTACCACTTTGTCAACAATCTTTTGAAGTTGGATTTCTGATGTTGCAACGAGTACCGTATCGTCTGCGTATCTTATATTATTTATGTTGTGACCTCCTACTTTTATTCCCTCCATATTAGTTATGCCCCTCATGATTGTTTCTTGGTATAGATTAAACAGATCTGGTGAGGCAACACATCCTTGACGGACTCCTTTCTTAATAGGAATGGAATTTCCTGTAGAGTTTCCGATTTTGATAGATGCCTGCTGGGTGTAGTATAATGTTTGCATGAGTCTGAGGTCTTTCTCATCAGCGCCAATGGAGTGCAATTGTTTTAGTATTTCTTCGTGGCGTACTCTATCAACATCTTTTTTGTAGTCGACAAAACAGAGGTATAGTGGGGTCTGAACCTGTATAGCTCTTTCACTTAAAACACGGAGGAGTTATATTGCGTTCCTTGTCCCTCTGTCAGGTTGGAATCCATATTGTTATTCTGCGATTTCGGGGTTAATCTTATTCCTTAGCCTGTTGATAATTATACGCAACAGTATTTTGTTGATGTGGCTTATTAAACTTATAGTTCTAAAATTTTCGCATCTGACTGCACCTGCTTTCTTTGGTATTGCTATGAAAATAGAGTTACAGAGATCTTCTGGAATTTTCCCAGTGTTGTATATATTGTTGAATAATATGTGAAGTTCATCAATTGCTAGATCTCCTAGGCTTTTTAATACCTCTACAGATATTTAATCAGGGCCTGTTGCTTTACCATCCCTCATTCGTTCCATGGCATGTTCAATTTCACTTTTGGTGATTTTTGGTCCGCTTAATGGTTCTTTGAATTTCAGTGGTGGTTCATTTCTATTTGGATCATTGTACAGTTCGCCTATGTATTCTACCCATCGGCTTTCTATATGTTGTTCTTCAAATAGCAGTTTCCCTTGTTTGTTCTGGATACAACTTCCTGCTGCTTTGCTTTTCCTTTTCCCTGATAGTTCTTTTATTCTTTGGTGAGCTTGTTGGGGTTGGGTTTGTATTCTCTTTCGATTTCGCAGCATTTCCAGTCTAGATAGTTCTCGTGTGCCTCGATGCATTTGGATTTAATGTGGTTGTTCAATGTTTGGTATTCTGGAGACCCTCTGTTGCATTTTCGTCTTTCTTCAAATAGGTTTAGAATTTCATTTGTCATCCATTCCTTTTTGTTGTTTATTTGAGCTATTGGTAAATGCTTTTCTGTAGTTGCTTTGACACACTTTTGGAATATATCAGATTGTTTTTCACATTTTTCGTTATCAGGTTCACTTTGGCTTTGTATCATGAGTGCACTTTCAAATTCTTCTCTCATTTTTGTTTGTATGCCATTGTCTTTGCATAACCTGTAATCCCTCTTTATTCTACCAGCTGTTCTCTGAATAGCTTTAAACTTTATCCTTACTGTACAAACAACTGGGACATGGTCACTGTCTACATCGGCGCCTGGGTAGGTTTTGCAATTTAATATGCCATTTCTGAATCTTGATGATACTGCTATAAAGTCTATCTGGTTCTTTGCTCTGTCCCCTGGTGATTGCCATGTCCAGGTTCTTCTTGAGTGTTGTTGAAACCAGGTGTTTGAAATCATTAATTTATTTGTTCTACGCCAATCTGCCCAGATGTTTCCTCGTTCATTTCTGTCTCCGAGTCCATGTGGTCCGATTATGTCACCATCTCTGCCTCTGCCAATCTTAGCATTTAGATCCCCTATTACTAGAAGGACTTCTTGTGATTTACACATTCGTTTTGCTTTGTCTAGTGAATGGCAAAACTCTGTCATATCTGCATCTGTCGCCTCTTCTGTTGGTGCATAAACTTGAATAATATTGGTGTCAACTACAGGTCCTCTTAGCTTAACCAGCAAAACTCTGTCTGAGATTGCTACGTGCCTTTGTAAAATTTGGTTGATTGTTGGTCTAAGATCATCCCTACTCCTTTTTGGAAAGAGGTTCCACCACTCCATATGATCTTATATGTCGTGTTGTTTTCTTGTTTTGACATGGTTCCCTGCTCTTTCCATCTCATCTCTGCCAGGCCAAGAATATTTATTTTGAGCCGTTTCATTTCTTTTAGAATGTTGTTTAGTTTTCCTTTTTGGGTACAGGTCCTGACATTCCATGTCCCAATTTTGGTTTTGTCACATCTGTTAAATTTATTTCGCCTAGTAACTGGCTGACGGTTCGGTGTGACCTGACGAACATCACGCTCCCAACCGAGCGAGGCAGCAGTCTTCCGTTTTAACTTTTTGGACTTATTCATGCAGTTAACTCGGCAAAGTTACAAGAATGGTTTGCCATTGCCTATTCTTGTCGCCCTCTGCAGTTAGCCAGCTTGACCTGTTACCGTTCGACACCACGGGGAGGTTGCAGTAGGGCTTGATGATGATCTATCTTTGCAGACTTGGCATCATCCAGTTGTCGAACACCACAAGACCACATAACCGCAAATTAATGGCGTCTGGTTCATCTGGATGTGACACCAAATTCACGTGGCGAGTCATCAATAGGCAATGGCGTATACTACATGCGTTAGTACTGAATAAATGGCCTACAAGGAAAACTGCCCTTGATGAAGTAGAATTCTGGTCCTCATCAATTTACCAATTAACTGTACTGGAAAAACATGTCTTTAAAAATTTGGCCAAAAAACTCGTCCTTCAAAAATAATCGATCGATTTAAATGACCCTCATCTTGGCAAAAACTCTCAAACCTGAATTGATCAATATTTGAAGGACGGGTTTTATGACCAAATTTTTAACTATGTGTCTTTCCAGAGTACGACAATTAAACTGATCAGTAAGTCTTTGGAAAAGTTATTTCCAGAGATAGCTACCTAATCACTGCTGGGTAGACAGTGGACAGTTGACATAGAGGTAAGAAACATTTTCAGAGTAACAACAAGAGATGAAGTGAGTAGAAAAGTGCCAGAAGACAATAGAGAATAAAAATTTTCGCGGCGGTGGTGGGGTTTGAACCTGCGACCTTATTGGTACGACAACTCCGCCTGGCCGGTGAGAGCGTGACTCTACCGTATGAGCTATCCACGAACACAAAAATATTCGTTTCAAACTCAGGTCATTCCTCGAGCTCTCTCTCACCGACTTCTGGAGACCGCGGGTTCGCCACACAACCATCGCGAAATTACCTGGCCAGCAGTTAAGCTTAATAGCCAATATTCTCAACACAAATTATAACATAGAAACGATTGAGACATTGAGTATGCTCCGGTATATGGGGTGAATTTTTTAATTCTGGAAAGTGAGTGGAGCAGGCACTTATGTTGGTAACAACAAGAGATGAAGTGAGTAGAAAAGTGCCAGAAGACAATAGAGAATAAAAATTTTCGCGGCGGTGGTGGGGTTTGAACATGCGACCTTATTGGTACGACAACTCGCCTGGCCGGTGAGAGCGTGACTCTACCGTATGAGCTATCCACGAATACAAAAATATTCGTATCAAACTCAGGTCAATTTTCAGAGTACCGCAGTTAACAGGTTAATTTCCGTTAACTCTACAAAAACCAGGATAAGTAATTATATCATAACTTCGGCTTGTGGGTCTGAAGTATCATTATTGGCCTGATTGGGAAAAAAAAACAAAACAATAACATAGAATTGAGAGGCACATTAAGGATTGCGGAGGAAATGAAAATGGCGATACTCTATGCCTGTATAATATCTTTTTCTTTTATTTACTTTTTGAAAATTTATTCATGATAATATTAATGACAAACATCGACTATGCAACTCACATTTGCAAGCGTGATACAAAAAAACAAGACATATCGGAAATGGTATCAATAATAGTTAATAGTTATTTTCTCATTCACAAAACAACGACAGATGGACAGCAAATTCTAG
>NC_088360.1:86382212-86427212 GCF_034508935.2 Berghia stephanieae | reverse complement strand
TATATCTTTTACGATTAGGAAAATTTTGAAATGGACGACTAAAATTTCATAATCTGCCTAATATATACACACAAAAGATATGTATTAAGTAATTTTAACATTTTGAAAAATCAAAACACATTGATAAATCAGTCCATATGATGTAGGGACGGGACAAAAAAAAATGATAGCTCTTTTTTTTTTCTCTTTTCTTATTTTGTGTTTGTTTATTGTGTGTACCAATGCGTGAGGGTGATTTTAATTGTTTTTTCTTTTTGGTATTCTATTTTAAATACTTTAGACTTGATAAAAAATTGTAGATTTTGATGAAAATGGTGTATATGTACTTTCTATTCTTAGAGACTTCGAACAACATGTTTGGGATTTAAAAGTAAAGTGGAGCACATATGGGTTGTTGTCAGTGACTGCAAAAGGTTAATTAGTCTGCCATACACCTACCTGAATCGTATCTGTGGGGTGTATGTATTTTTATGGAGGCCAGTTCCATAAAACTGTTATCTTATCCTCCTCCAACCATTGTCTGTAAACTAGCATGACCTCCGTGTCTAACCCTTTTCCGTCTTACAACAAAGGTTTAATTGGTGAAAAGACCAACCTACCTGGTTCTTTTGCGGATAGTATCTAAACTGTACATATATCACTCATCGCGAAAATCTCGTGCGATACCCCAGTGGTCTATGATATATTAAAAAAAAAATTCAAACAAAGCAAGAAAACTTGAGTTCAAAATTAAAATTATCTGAATTTCAAATTTGAAGAATTGTTGGCTATTATGGAGATTAGACTAACTCTCCTCAGAGAAAGCATGAGTTTATCTCGTATTCAATAATAATAACATAACATATGGTATAGGACGAAATAGGATAAAATGTCCTTAATATTAATATTAATGCTAGAAATCTATTGATTGAAAGATTATAATAATGATACACGTGGTAAAGATAGTATATCAACTTAAATGTACTCGTGTATGTGTGATGTGCAAACATATATCATTAACCTTGACATGCAAAGCACGCACACAGACACACACACACGCATACACACACCCACACACACACACACACACACATGCTCATACATCCATACAACCACCATCAGCACTTCATATAGAAGATAACCATAATACTGTAACAATGCATGGTATTTACATACATGATTGAAAGGCATGTCAACAGCAGTGCAACTAAGTATCATTCGTCATGTAAATATCTCATCATATAATTCCCTGTCTATTGACACCTTGAAATAATCCATAGATTTTGCATTCTTTGTTTCAAATTTCAAATTGTTTCATTCCTGGACAATACAAATACCGAACCAATTTTGTCTTATGTTTGTTTTGCATACAGTGACAAAAATCTTAAACTTGTCCCCTCTAGTAAAAGTAATATTAGAATATGAAAAAAAAAAATCAGAAAACTCTATCCTATCCAGCATGAACTAATCTATAAACCTGAATTAAATCCCCACGAATTATTCTATATTTCTAACTTGGTAATAAAAAAAATAAATAAATAAAAAATAATAATAATAATAATAATAATAATAATAATAATAATAATAATAATAATAATAATAATAATATCTAATAATAATAATAATAATAATAATAATAATAATAATAATAATAATAATAAATAATAATAATAATAATAATAATAATATTAATAATAATAATAATAATAATAATAATAGAGCAGTAAAATTAGGTGCCCCAAACGTAAACAATAACAAGTTGCTAGTGATTTTCGTTAGGGACCGGAATAATTTACGCACAATATAGGTCTCCAATTTTGTAGTTTGAGTTGTAGGCAATACACTTTCAGTATTGAAAATATGTTTACATAAAATCTAACAGTTGCAGAAATAATAATATAAGGCTAAATTATTCTGAAAAGCAGGATCCGAATAATTCTCGTCTTGTTCACACCAGCGCAATAATTTGCTCTGGTCTAAAAATAGATAGACTGTAACTTTTGATAAATTTTACCTTTTGTTCCATAAAATATCCATATCTAGACATTATTTGATGCATGATCGAGTATTTAGGAATACGTGTTTCTTTTGCCACCTAACAGCCAAATTTAAAAGGTTATTTTTTTCTATAATTTACATTGGAACGTGAGCTGTCAAGACAGGAACATGTGGTTTGCCATGTGCTTCTAGACCTTTGTTTACGTTTGGGGCACCTCATTTTACTGCTCTATAATAATAATAATAATAATAATAATAATAATAATAATAATAATATAATAATAATAATAATAATAATAATAATAATAAGTAGTAGTAGTAGTAGTAGTAGTAGTAGTAGTAGTAGTAATATAAAAAGCATGAGAAACCTTTGTTAAATTGTTAAATAAAAAATTGCATTATCAGCAGTTTATTACAATAGTGTGTAAGTGTGTTATAGTATTAGACATGTGTAATACGGGTGTCAATTGTAATATTGTTGTGTGCTTTACACACTTTGTAGTTATTTTTAATTGTATTATTGTGTGTCTTACACACCTTGTAATAATGTCTGTCTTAATATATTTTAAGCGCAGGAGAAACCTTTGTTAAATTGTTAAATATGTATTATCATCATTTTATTATAGTAGTGTGTAAGTGCGTTATAGTATTAGCTATATGTAATACTTGTTTTGATTGTATTATTGTTGTGTATTTTACACACTTTGTAATTTTTTCCGTCTTAGATGTGTGATAGATCTATTGATAAGATATATATATATATATATATTATATATATATATATATATATATATATATATATATATATATATATTAAGTCCCATCCAAGGAATTTACCCAATGGAAACAGTACGGTGCTCTTATTGGCTAACCAACCAGCGGCCTCGATGAGAAAAATATCCGCCATTTTGATGTTGGCTGGGAATCGCGTTACTATAGTAAACAAGCGCTGATCGGCCGTTCATGAAAACAAGTTGCTGCTCGCTCGTTTAACTCAAAATTATTCAAAACGATCTCTCTAAAATGATATAAATGTGACTTCTTAAGGTTTTCTTCACGGTCAAAACCACACAACATTCTATTAATGATTACGTCCGAGGCAAAAAGGAATATTGACAGGTCGACCGAGAGTTGAACTCGTGAGACGACAAACATCAATGCGAAGTGGAGCGAGAGTCAAGCTATTGTTTGTCTTGTCCTATTCTATATAGAGAAAAGGATAAATAGTATAGCCTCGTGTGTGAGTGGTTGCGTGTCATAGTCTTGTTTTTAAATTGTTTCTGTTGTTTATGTGTGTAGTGATGACCTCTCACACTCAATTTCAATGCCGAAAGAGGAATTCCCGCACACAAGAAAGGGGAATTGGGGTGGTATTTGGCATACATATTGTATAGTATCTAGTTCTAAATAGATAACTGATTAGAATTATATTATGATATATAAACACAATGCCAAATACAATTCCGAAGTTTCCTTATTTCAAATGAAGTAAAGCTCCAAAACCTAATGGTAGTGATTGTAGTACTGAGTGTTAGTGAGGTGATGTGGTGTTGGTGGTGGTTGTAGTTGTAGTAGTAATAGTGATGATGATGTGGTGGTGGTGATGATTGTAGTTGTAGTAGTAGTGGTAGTGATGATGATGTGGTGGTGGTTGTAGTAGTAGTGGTAATGATATGGTGGTGGTGGTGGTGGTTGTAGTAGTAGTGGTCGTGATGATGATGTGGTGGTGGTGTTTGTAGTAGTAGTGGTAATGATGCGGCTATGTGGTCTAGTAGTATGACACTCGCTTCCGGATCGGAAGGTCCTGGGTTCGAGCCTCGCGCTCGGCGCATAGTTGAGTCCTTGGAAAAGGCTCTTTACTCACATTCTCTCACCGTACTCAGGTATAAAATGAGTACCTGGCCGTTAACAGAGTTGTCTTTGTCCGAAAAATTGTAATATCGCCTAACAGGCGTCATGTCCCGTCCTACATGTTAAATGTTGACCAGGGACCCCTTGTAAAGCGCTTTGAGCACATTTAGTAGATATTGCACTATATAAAGCTCAATTTAAAAAAAAAATATTTCAATAATGATGATATGGTGGTGGTGGTTGCAGTAGTAGTAGTGGTAGTGATGATGATGTGGTGGTGGTTGTAGTTGTAGTAGTAGTGATAGTGATGATGATGTGGTGGTGGTTGTAGTAGAAGTGGTAGTGATGATGATGTGGTTGTGGTGGTTGTAGTAGTAGTTGTAATGGTGATGATATGGTGGTAGTGGTGGTTGCAGTAGTAGTGGTAATGGTAATGATATGGTGGTAGTGGTGGTTGTAGTAGTAGTGGTAATGGTAATGATATGGTGGTGGTTGTAGTAGTAGTGGTCGTGATGACGATGTGGTTGTGGTGGTTGTAGTAGTAGTGGTAGTGATGCTATTGTGGTGGTGGTTGTAGTAGTTGAGGTAGTGATGTGGTGGTGGTTGTAGTAGTAGTGGTGGTGGTGGTTGTGGTAGTAGTGGTAATGATGATGATATGGTGGTGGTGGTTGCAGTAGTAGTGGTAGTGATGACGATGTGGTTGTGGTGGATTGTAGTAGTGGTAGTGATGATGATGTGCTGGTGGTGGTGTAGTAGTAGTGGTAGTGATAATGATGTGGGGCTGGTGGTTGTAGTAGTAGTGTTAGTGATGATATTGTGGTGGTGGTTGTAGTAGTAGATGATGTGGTGGTTGGAAAACACATTACAGGTTATTATAATACATGATTACACACATTCTCTAACTTCATTTTTTGACAGCTTCGTTGTGCCATAAATATACGCAACAGTTCTGAAACATTTTATTGTGGATTTTGATATTGTTTGTTGTTTTTCTTGTGTCGTTATGTTGACATAGATACCGAATGAATGGTAATTACTGCATTCTCAGCCAACAACAAAATGGCGCTGAATGCTTTCATTGGTGGACACTTTTTAGGCTTCGTACGTATTCTCATTCGTTTAATTCTATGGTCCCATCTTTTAATGGGATTGTCCTTATGTAATGCCTGTGAATAGATACGAAGATAATAACATGACGTCACGTACTTAATAACACTCACGTTAATCAATGTTAATATATTTTTGAATAATAATCATAGGTTCAAACTTGCTGAAAATAGATCTCACATTTCTATTCGGATTTGAACTTGAGAAGTTTTGGTGCGATAGATAGAGACGCCTCACAATTTGATCAATAAGGAATAGTCGTGTACAGATTTTACGGTCGAATTCAATAAAAGGCATATAATTAAACGAATGAGAATACGTACGGAGCCTATAAAGTGTCCACCAATGAAAGCATTCAGCGCCATTTTCTCTTGGGCTGGGAATGTAAACATTACCATTCATTCGGTCTCTATGTCAACATAACGACGCAACAAAAACAGCAACAATGTCAAAATCCACAGTAAAATGGTTCAGAACTGTTGCGTATATTTATGCCACAATAAAGCTGTCAAAAATGAAGATAGAGAATGTGTGTAATCATGTATTATAATGTGTCTTCCAACCACCACATCATCACTGTCACTACTACTACAACCACCATCACCACTTCATCACTACCACAACTACTACAACCACCACCACTACATGATTATCACTACCACTACACCACCACCACATCATCATCATTACTACTACCACCACCACTCTATCATCATCACTACTACAACCAACACCACTCCATCATCATCACTACCACTACTACTATAACCATCACTCCCACCACTATTAAAACCACCACCACCACATCATCATCACGACCACTACAACTGCAACAACCACCACCACATCATCATCACTACTTCTACTACTACAACCACCACCAGAATATCATCACTACCCTACTACTACAACCACCAGCACCACATCATTATCACTACCACTACTACTACAACCACCACATCACCATCACGACCACTACTATTACAACCACCACCACAAAATCATCATCACAACAACTACTACTACAACCACTACCACCACCATAATATCGTCATTACCACTACTACTACAACCACCACAACCACATCGTCATCACTACCACTACTCCTGCAACCACAACCACCATATCATCATCATTACCACTACTACTACAACCACCATCACCACTTCATCATCACTACCACTACTACAACAACCACCACCACAAAATCATCACTACCACTACCACCACTATATTATTATCATTACCACTTCTACTACAGCCACCACAACCACATCGTCATTACTACCACCACCAGTGCAACCGCCATCACCAAATCATCATCATTACCACTACTACTACAACCACCATCACCACATCATCATCACTACCACTACTAGTACAACCACCACCACATCATCATCACTATCACTACTACTACAACTACAATCACCACCACATAATCATCACTACCTCTACTACTACAACCACCACCACAAAATCATCACTACCACTACTACTACTACTACAACCACCACTATATTATTATCATTACCACTTCTACTACAACCACCACAACCACATCGTCACTACTACTGCAACCGCCACCACCAAATCATCATCATTACCACTACTAGTACAACCACCACCACCACATCATCACTACTACTACTACTACTACTACTACTACTACTACTACTACTACTACTACTACAACGACCACCACATTATCATCACTATCACTACTACTACACCTACAACCACCACCACATCATCATCACTACCACTACTGCTACAACTACAACCACCACCACCACATCATCATCACTACCACTACTACTACAACTACAACCATCACCATCACATCATCATCAATACCACTACTGCTACAATCACCAACACCACATCATCCTCACTACCACCAGTACTAAAATCACTACCATTAGGTTTTGGAACTTTACTTCATTTGAAATAAGGAAACTTCGGAATTGTATTTGGCATTGTGTTTATATATCATAATATAATTCTAATCAGTTATCTATTTAGAACTAGGTACCATACAATATGCATGCCAAATACCATCCCAATTCCATTTTCTTGTGTGCGGGAATTTCTCTTTCGGCATTGAAATTCCTACGAGTGGTGTCTGAAATTCCTGTGAGCCAAAATTAAATTTGGAGTCTCTGTGCTATGATGATGCAGTGAGTGTGAGAGAGTCATCGCTGTACACATAAACAACAGAAAAAAATTTAAAAACATGACACGCAACCACTCACAAACGAGGCTATACTATTTATCATTGTCTCTATATAGAAAGAACAGGGCAAGACAAACAATAGCTTGACTCTCTCTACACTTGATGTTTGAGTTTGTCGTCTGACGAGTTCAACTCTCTGTCGACCTGTCAATATTCGTTTTTGCCTATGACGTAATCATAAATAGAATGTTGTGTGGTTTTGAGCGTGAAGAAAACCTTAAGAAGTCACATTTATATTATTTTAGAGACATCGTTTTGAATAAGCTTGAGTTAAACGAGCAAGCAGGAAGTTATTTTCTTAGATTTCATGAACGGCCGATCAGCGCTTGTTTACTATAGTAACGCAATTCCCAGCCCAAGTCAAAATGGCGGATGGTTTTCTCATTGAAGCCGCTGGTTGGGTAAATTCCTTGAAAAATGGAATACAGCTTCTCTAAATAATTAGTTCGAGTTATTTAGTGATATATTTGTGAATTATTAATCCAAGACTTCGCGAAACGGTTATAGAAAAAAATTACTATTATACTATCAACTTAAGTAACTGCTACTGTAATTTTAATTATCTCGTCTCATTGGACACTGCATTCTAAATATCTCATTTTATTTTGTGTCACCTCACCAAGAATACTATCTCACCATGAGCTAGAAATTTCTAGCATCAAGAAAGACATGTTTCATTGTTTAACAAAAAAAGATCTTGAAATTTCGATTTGGTGTAGCAATAATTTTACAGAAGAATTCTTTTTCACTTGTATTAGACAAGGTGATAGTTGCGAATAAGCATCAGTTAACAGAATTTTTAGACTATTTAAAATTGATAGAAACAAAAGTAGTGACAGCCAGAGACTATTCTTTAGGTAGACGTGAAGAAGGGATCTGCATTATTAGAACAGAAATTCTGATTTCTTAATGTTTATATTTCATCAATCAAGACAATGATTGAGGCCGCACAACAGAAATAGGAAACATAAGTGTTATGTTTAATCCTTTCTTTAAAAAGTATAGCCTTATGAAGAACATTATGCTTATTTGAGTCAAAAAAAAAATAATTAAAAACGCCTAACAGGCGCCATGCCTCGTTCTACATGTTACGTATTGCTCTTGGTCAGAGACCATTTATTGTAAAGCGCTTTGAGTGCGTTGAGAGGATCGAAACGTTTTGGTATGACAGTTAGACCATCTATCCATGGATCAGTGAGAGCCTGGTCACTATGTGAATACCAGCAGATGGGTGCAATAGCAATAATATCCGAGAGGTGGATGTTTTCATTGAAATGTCATGTATGATTAATTAAATAGATATACGATCGATAAACAATGCCCATACGAGTTAAACCCAGCATCAAGTTTTATTTTTACCCAATATCAATTTTCGAAACATTTTGATCGAGCTATTGAATCAGCTATATCTAAATCACAAATTTAAGGATTTCTTGATGATAAAAGCTTTTTTAAAAACACAAATTTTAACACACTAACGTATCTAACTGTGACTGCTTTTAACAAAAACATTCTCGTCTGATATAATACTGGTACCCGTCATTCTCAAAATTTGGCAGGTTTCGTGTTCTGTATCATGGAATTGAATTTTTTTTTCACAGCAAGAAAAATGTTCAATTTTTATATTTGAAATAGAAATAGACGGTCTAAATAAATAAATGAAACACAACAATCATTACAATAAACAATATTGATTGATCAATAGATTAATACAAAAATACGTCCTTGCTATTTTACTTACTTCATGAAATTAATTTTGATGTAAAAATATCTACTAAACAATTTCACCCCATGTCCTATATTATGGTTAAACCAAGATAATTGCTAATTGAGTCAATTGATGATGTAACAAAATTTGTGTTCATGAATAGTTTCTTGGTTCATAAAACAAGTTTATGAGTTACGTGTTCTGGAAAACTGTTCCACAACATTGAATGCAGCATTCATGTCTTTATCTACATTCATATAATTGCTGCTTCTAGCGTAACTACTATCTCTCGACGGTATTGCGACTCACCAAGGAGCACAAGTAATAAGGAAGATACGAAAAACAGGCTGATTCGAGGCATCTTCGTCTAAAATGTTGCAGCAGAAATGATATGTTATTAAAAAATAATCCCTCATCAATTGATGTAGTGTGTGTGTGTGTGTGTGTGTGTGTGTGTGTGTGTGTGTGTATTCGTTTCCCTATTGTTAGTAATAACTGTAATTTGTTTTGGAGATAAGAATTTTATTTTAGACACGATTTTGTTATCTGCTTCTAATATCGGCAGCACTACTACTTCTGCTCCAGCTACTACTAATACTTTTACTACCACGTGGACATTAAATATATTACTACTACTACTACTACTACTACTACTACTACTACTACTACTACTACTACTACTACTACTATTCATAGTACAACAACAATAACGACTACTACTAATACTACTTTTACTACGATTACAACAACTACTGGTAATAATACTGACACCACTCCTGTGCTAATACTTCAACTACTACTACTACTACTATTACTACTACTACTACTACTACGACTACTACTGCTACTACTACTACTACTACTACTACTACTACTACTACTACTACTACTATATATAATAATAATAATAATAATAATAATAATAATAATAATAATAATTAATAATAATAATAATAATAATAATAATAATAATAATAATAATAATATAATAATAATAATAAATAATAATAATCTAATAATAATAATAATAATAATAATGATATAATAATAATAATGATATAATAATAATAATAATAATAAATAATAATAATAATAATAATAATAATAATAATAATAATAATAATAATAATAATAATAATAATAATAATATATATAATAATAATAATAATAATAATAATAATAATAATAATAATAATAATAATAATAATAATAATAATAATAATAATGATAATAATAATAAGTTTGGATTTTAAAAATACATTAGTTTTAGAAATATTGTGGCTTTAATTATTATAGTTTTAAAAAATGCAAATACAAATTAATAATAAGTTCTATATCATAATCGTCCTTTACAACACGGAGTAAGAAGATCAGCATGAACATTGTACAGATCTATGCCCCAACAAATGATGCAACAGATGAGGACAAAGATACATTTTATAGTCTGCTACAACAAGTCATTGCCAAGTTGCCAAGGAAAGACATCAACATATTGATGGGAGATGCTAATGCTGAAGTGGGACAGGATAACGCAGGTTATGAAGGTATCATGGGACGTCATGGCATGGGAGAAATGAACGATAATGGTGAGAGATTTGCAAATTTCTGTGCATTCAACAGTTTGGTGATTGGAGGATCAGTGTTCCCCAATAAGAGGATCCACAAAGCAACTTGGGTCTCACCAGATGGTGTGACAGAGAATCAGATTGATCATTTTTGTATCTCTCGAAGATTCAGACGTTCATTGGAAGATGTGACAGTACGGAGAGGGGCAGATGTTGGATTAGACCACCACCTGCTATTGGCAAAGCTTAAGCTCCGACTCAGAAAACATGGGACCAGATCACATACAAGAAGAAAATTCGATGTGAATGCACTTGATGGGGAAAAGAATGAGGAATTCAAACTACAATTGAGTAATAGATTCCAACCTCTTACTGAGCTCGAGGAGGACATAGATGTAGAGTCACATTGGGCAAAGATCAAGGAAGTCTACATAACAACTTGCCACGAGGTATTGGGTGTAAAGAAATCGGAACATAAAGAATGGATAAGTCCAACCACCTTAGACCTCATTGAAAAGAGGAGAACAAGGAAGGAACAAGTGAATACAAGCCGAACAAGGGCTTCAAGACTGGATGCACAAGAGCAGTATCGAGCCATAGCTAAGGAAGTCAAAAGATCTGTGAACAAAGACAAGGAAGCATTCATGAACAGACTTGCAGAGAAAGCAGAAGCAGCAGCGACAGGAGGACACATGGGGATCCTTTATCAAACTACCAAGACACTTGCTGGAAAATATGGGAAACCAGAGGTACCAGTCAAAGACAAAGATAGGAAAACTATTTTTTGGAAAAGAGGCTCAATCTGAACGATGGAGGGAACATTTCAACTGCCTTCTGAACAGACCACCATCAGACAACCAGCCAGAAATGTTGCCTGAAAGGAATGAGCTACCAATTAGCTGTGATCCACCATCGATAGCAGAGATTGTGGGTGTCATTAACAAGATGAAAAGGGGGAAAGCTGCTGGACCAGACCAAATTCCCCCGGAGGCTCTAAAAGTTGATGCTGAAAGAAATGCTGAGGCCCTTCACCCACTATTTGAGAGAATCTGGAAGGACGGGATATTCCCAAAGGATTGGAAGGAAGGACATCTTATCAAGCTTCCAAAGAAAGGGGACCTCAGTAATTGTAATAATTATCGAGGAATCAAACTTCTTTCTATCCCAGGAAAGTATTTCAACCGTATTATTTTAGAGAGAATTAAGAATGCAACAGATGGTAAACTGCGGGACGAACAGGCAGGTTTTCGGGGGAAAAAAACGTTCAACCACCGACCAGATTGCCTCTCTGCGAGTCATAGTGGAACAGTCTATAGAATGGAACTCTCCTCTTATTGTCAACTTTTTGGATTACGAGAAGGCTTTCTACAGTATTGACAGAGCAACATTGTGGAAAATTCTGGCACATTATGGACTCCCTGAAAAGATAGTAAACCTCATTACGGAAATGTATGAAGGATCACGTTGCAGGGTTGTATATGAAGATCAGGTCCTGAGAAAATAATTGTGTAGGAGACTTATTTAACGTGGTCTATCTTTCAGAAAATAAGTCTCTCTAACAGACTGACGTTTCCCAGGGAAATCCAGCTGCAGTGGAAAGTTAAAGATAAAGAAGACAAAAATGCAATCCTACTCCAATTTACATTCAACAAAAATATTGTAAGATCTATAATGTGTATGAATTATTACACGCGTGTGTTAGATGAAAATGACTTTCTATTACTAGACAACACAATATTTTTAATGCAAAATTTTATTTGTTTCGCATTCGTTTTAGTGCTTATCTGCATTATCTGAGGCTTCTAGTATCGTAGGCATCTGTCATTTCACTAGAAAGTTCTCGGCAGCAAGACAGTAAAGCTTTAACATAATTCATTTGATTGGGGGTTACGTTCTCTAATTTAACACACTTTAACTCAATGAAGTAATTATTCAATAAACAAAAAAAAAACACTTTATATTATCTTAAACTTAAAGACAATTGCAATAAGTATTGTCACGTGTTACTTGATAATTAAGCAATACATCAACACATTAAAAAAAATATAGATTTATTATACCATCTAATCGAGCACAAACACAACACAGAATATTGCTTAGAGCCCATTGCATGGTGCAATATAAAATTGACCATAATATATTAGGCCCGTTTTCATATTGGATACAACATAGCCTAAAACACAATTGCTGACCAACACACAGGCCCAACACAAATCGTCAAAGAGCCCATAGTAGGGTACGATATGAAACACTGGCCATATTAGGCCCTTTTTTTTTACTTTGGCTACAACATAGCCCAAACAGAAATCCTGGCCAACACACAGGCCTCAAATCGCAGACTTAAGATATAGGACAAGGTATCTAAAGGTATCTCTTTTGATGTATAAGATTTATGGTGGGGTCTTACCATTGATGGAACATGATAACTCTCTGTTCTTTCATTGCATTCAAGCTGTACACCGTCGCCCATGGCGAATACAAGGGAGTCTCTATACCAAACCCATCCTTACCTCACAAATCATTTGATTATAATATTTTCAGATCTACACTAAGTTTTCAACAGTTTTCATCTATTTATGACATCAAATATTATTATTGCCCCTTTGATGCTTTCAATGTGATGGTTTTGGGTGGATAATACCCAGGTTTAACTTATGGCCACACCCTCAACTCTATATGTCCAGTATAAACATCAATACAGAAATTCCTGGGCGAGGTGCTGTCCGATTGGCATTTTCAGCAAATCGTGGCATTCATAATTATATTATTCACTTGATCACATTAAGGTATTCGGATTTACAGAAATTTTAAATAAGTTTCACCGATTAACAACATAAACTAATATTAATGCTAATATTACTGTCGTTACCTATACATCGATCACATGCATTTTTGCTGTACAACGATTGGAGTTTTCTCAGTGTATCTAAACACGCTGTTTTGTTATGAATATTGTAAACATACCCATATATCATGCTGAGCAAAATGACCATTGTAACGTTGGTTATTCTTAAAATGTGAACACTTTTCACTATGTGGGTAATTTGAGTACACTTTGCAATGTGACCAATTACCTCGAGAACATGGAAATGTAATATAGATCGTACCCATTGTATCTGTCTAGCCTCTAGCCCGAACAAACAAACAAAAATAGACATATTATTATAATGGAATACGTGATACTGTTCGCGTCTGCTTCAGGTTTTCATTTGACCTCAGGATTAAAGTGGCCAAGACACCCATTTTCTTTCATGTAAGTAGAGATCAGTGTATATTACTTAGTTTTGAATTATGGGCAAACTCTCAATTTTACCAATCAACAATCAAAACATGATCACCAGAGTACTGTACATTAAGGTAAGTTCTCGATCCCAGGACCGGGGAGACATTCCGAAAGCTCCTACATCCCCAGTAATTCTTTTAATTTGTATTTTCACCGTTGATCTTTTGTCAGGCGTTTATTTATTCAATTTGTCACCATATAGAAGCATTTTAAGAACTCTAGAACAAATCTTGATAGATTTGTGAAAGTTAAACATTTCCTAATTTGAAAAGTAGTGCAAAGCAGTCCGAGGGTTTTTTTTCTATTAGGGTTAGCTCGAGATCGGAGGATTTTTTCTATTAGGGTTAGCCATCAGTCTCAGCAAAGGTGCTAGGGTGTTTGTTTTTCCTATTAGAGTTAGTCAAAGGTACTAATAATATATTATTTGAGTTTTTTCCCTTTGCATGAGCTTTCGGAAAGCCTCCCCAGGATCGTCTTTCAACTCTGTTCACGTCTGCTACTTCAGGTTTATTTTTGCAGATGATTTTCTTACCACAACCTGTTTTCACATGTGGACAACTGTATGTTGCTGTGACACGGGTCAGAGGCTATAGTGGCTTACACTTCATGTTGGCCCACACAGAAAAATCAACAGAGGATGTACCAAATTACACAGACAACGTTGTTTACCAAATTGCCCTCATTAAATGATGGTGAGTACAATATCGAATGAAAATAGTTATTTCCCCGCGAAATTGCGAGCTTTTTACTAGTTTCTTTAAAAAAAAAACAACAAAAAACAAAAACAAAACAAAACAAATTTTCCCCCTCTCATTCTATTTTCTAACTTTCCTCCTCCTCCTCCTCCTCCTCCTCCTCCTCCTCCTCCTCTTCGTCGTCGTCGTCGTCATTATCATTATCATCATCATCATCATCATCATCGTCGTCGTCATCACTATTATCACTGTCACCATAAAATATATACCAATACAAAGATGATAGATTTATGTACATTGATATAGCGTATAACTCAGTTGCCTATACATCATTTTTAATCCGCTTCATGTGTGACTATGTGGTCTTCTGATATGACAATCGTTTGTGGATTAGAAGGTCCCGTGTTTGAGTCTCACCCGACACATAATTGAGTCCTCGGAAAAGGTCCTTTACTCACATTATCTCACCGTACTTGGGTGTAAAACGAGTACCTGGTCCTTAACAGCGTTGTCTCTGTTGGGAAAAAAATTAATAACGCTTAACAGGCGCTTCCTCGTTCTACATGTTACGTATTGCTGTTGGTCAGAGAGCCTTTGTAAAGCGTTTTGAGTACGCTTAGAGAATTGAGACGATTTGGTATGACATTTAGACCATCTATCCATCGATCAGAGAGAGCCTCGTCACTATGTGAATTCCAGGAGATGAGTGCAATAGCACTACTACTACTACTACTACTACTACTACTACTACTACTACTACTACTACTACTACTACTACTATTACTCACCACTACTAATAGTTGTGGTAGTAGTAGTAGTAGTAGTAGTAGTAGTAGTAGTAGTAGTAGCAGTAGTAGTAGTAGTAGTAGTAGTAGTAGTAGTAGTAGTAGTAGTAGTAGTGTAGTAGTAGTAGTAGTAGTAGTAGTAGTAGTAGTAGTAGTAGTAGTAGTAGTAGTAGTAGTAGTAGTAGTAGTTACAATAATAATAATAATAATAATAATAATAATAATAATAATAATAATAATAATAATAATAATAATAATGATGATGATGATAATAATAATAATAATAATAATAATAATAATAATATTAATAATAATAATAATAATAATAATAATAATACTAATAATAATAATAATAATAATAATAATAATAATAATAATAATAATAATAATAATAATAATAATAATAATAATAATAATAATAATAAAAAAAAAAACAACAACAACAACAACAACAATAATATATTTCAATGTCCACGAAGGCAATTTTTCATAGTAGTAGTAGTAGTAGTAGTAGTAGTAGTAGTAGTAGTAGTAGTAGTAGTAGTAGTAGTAGTAGTAGTAGTAGTGATTTCCACGTGGTAGTAGAAGTATTAGTAGTAGCAGGAGTAGATGTAGTAGTACCGCCGATATTAACATAACATATGGTATAGGGCAAAATAGGATAAAATCCATTGAATGCCCTTAATATTAATAGTGATGCCATAAATCTATCGATGAAAGATTACAATAATGATACACGCGGTAAATATAGTATTTCAACTTAAATGTACTCATGTATATATGGTGTACAAACATATATCTTTAACCGTGACATGCAAAGGACACACACACACACGCGCGCGCGCGCGCGCATATAGAAGATAACTATAATAATATAACAATGTATACTATATACATACAAGATTGAAAGACATGTTAACAGCAGTGCAAACAAGTATTACTCGTCATATATAAATCTCCCAGCATCTAATTCCCTGTCTACTGACACCTTGAAATAATCCATAGATTTTGCATTCTTTGTTTCAAATTTCAAATTGTTCCATTTCTGGACAATACGAATACCGAACCAGTTTTGTCTTATGTCTGTTTTGCATCTAGAGACAAAAATCTTAAACTGGTCCCCTCTAGTAAAAGTAATATTAGAATATGAAAAAAAAATCAGAAAAGTCTATCCTATCCAGATCATGTACCAATCTATAAACCTGAATTAAATCCCCACAAATTCTTCTATATTTCAAACTTGGTAAGTCAAGAAATTCTAACCTTTCCTTATAAGATAAATACTGTATTGCATAAATCTTTTTGGTAGCTCTCCTCTGTATACTTTCAATACTAATAGATTGTCTTTTATATAATGGGCTCCAGATGCAAGTTCCGTATTCTAGAATTGGTCGAACGAGCGATTTATACAAATATAAAAATATGGTTTTATCAAGACTTTTAAAGGTTATATATATTATTCCCATCATTCTGTTTGCACTTCTTACACAATTATCAATATGTACATCAAAATTCAAAAGTGAATCAAAAGTAACTCCCACATCCTTTTCATAAGGCACAACGGGAAGTAGATTTGACATAGAAGTATCGGTAAAATAATCATGACATGAATTATTTTTTCCTATATGTAATACTTTACATTTCGAAACATTAAAATCCAAATGCCATGTTGTAGACCATTTGAAAAGTGAAAATTTATCATTTTGTAGAATGTTATGATGTTCAGTTGTACTATAGATCTTCGTATCGTCTGCAAACAGTTTGCAGGCTGAATTTATGTCACATGGTAAATCATTTATATATAAAAGAAATAAAAGTGTCCCAATACGCTTCCTTGGGGTACACCGCTAATTACATTCTTAAAATCCGACCCACCCCATTGACAATGATTCTTTGTATTCGATTATAAAGAAAGTCTTTAATCCAGTTAAAGATATTCCCTTTAAATCCATATGATTTTAGTTTAATGAATAATCTTGCATATTGTACAGAATCAAAAGCCTTGCGGAAATCAAGACAAACAACATCAATGCATTGATCACGATCAATTAATTTGGTAAAATCCTCCATAACCTGTAAAAGTTGAGTAATGCATGATATCTTTGATCTAAAACCATGCTGGTTATCGTTTAGCATCGTATGACTTTCAAGAAAGCCCATTATTCGGTCTTTTAAGATAGACTCCATAACCTTACAGAGTATGCATGTTAAGCTGATGGGTCTATAGATTGCAGCATCCAATTTGCTGCCCTTTTTATGAATGGCAGTAACATTGGCTTGTTTCCATTCAATGGGTAAGGTACCAGATTGAAGAGACATTATATATTGTTGAAAGCGGCTGTGATATTTCAAAGGCCACTTCTCTCAGTAAACGGGGATGAAGGGAATCGGGACCCATGCTTTTAGTCACGTCAAAATTCAACAATTTGGCAAGTATGTCTTCTTGTGTAATATAAAAATCGGGAACGTTTAATTGATTTGTAACATTGACAGTTGGTATATTTGTAGTGTCTTCTTGAACAAACACAGATGAAAAATAATCATTTAAAACATTAGCTTTATCTATATCGGACGTAACATTGGTACCATCATCTTTCAGTAAGACACTAACACCTAGTTTTCTTTTTAACTTTCTGTTGACGTATCTCCAAAAGCCTTTCGGAATATTCTTACATTCTTGTGCGAATGTACATCCATACGTTTTCGCAGCATTTTGAACCGTGTATTTGGTGTTTTTTCGAACCTTGACATAATAGTAGAAGCAGATAATAATAAAATCGTGTCTAATATAAAATTCTTATCTCCAAAACATAGAATTAAACGAATGAGAATACGTACGAAGCCTAAAAAGTGTACACCAATGAAAACATTCAGCGCCATTTTGTTGTTGGCTGAGAATGTAGTAATTACCATTCATTCGGTATCTATGTCAACATAACGACACAAGAAAAACAACAAACAATATCAAAATCCACATTAAAATGTTTCAGAACTGTTGCGTATATTTATGGCACAACGAAGCTGTCAAAAAATGAAGTTAGAGAATGTGTGTAATCATGTATTATAATAACCTGTAATGTGTTTTCCAACCACCACATCATCTACTACTACAACCACCACCACAATATCATCACTAACACTACTACTACAACCACCAGCCCCGCATCATTATCACTACCACTACTACTACACCACCATCAGCACATCATAATCACTACCACTACTACAATCACCACAACCACATCGTCATCACTACCACTACTACTGCAACCACCACCACCGTATCATCATCATTACCACTACTACCACAACCACCACCACCACTACTACTACAACCACCACCACATCACTACCTCAACTACTACAACCATCACCACAATAGCATCACTACCACTACAACTACAACCACCACAACCACATCGTCATCACGACCACTACTACTACAACCACCACCATATCATTACCATTACCACTACTACTACAACCACCACTACCACCATATCATTACCATTACCACTACTACTGCAACCACCACTACCACCATACCATCACCATTACAACTACTACTACAACCACCACAACCACATCATCATCACTACCACTACTACTACAACCACCACCACATCATCATCACTATCACTACTACTACAACTACAACCACCACCACATTATCATCACTACCACTACTACTACTGCAACCACCACCACCATATCATCATCATTGAAATATTTTTTTTTTAAATTGAGCTTTATATAGTGCAATATCTTCTAAATGTGCTCAAAGCGCTTTACAGGGGGTCCCTGGTCAACATTTAACATGTAGGACGGGACATGACGCCTGTTAGGTGATATTACAATTTTTCGGACAAAGACAACTCTGTTAACGGCCAGGTACTCATTTTACACCTGAGTACGGTGAGAGAATGTGAGTAAAGAGCCTTTTCCAAGGACTCAACTATGCGCCGAGCGCGAGGCTCGAACCCAGGACCTTCCAATCCGGAAGCGAGTGTCATACTACTAGACCACATAGCCGCATCATTACCACTACTACTACAAACACCACCACCACATCATCATCACGACCACTACTACTACAACCACCTCCACCACCATATCATTACCATTACCACTACTACTACAACCACCACCACATCATCATCACTACCACTACTACTACAACTACAATCATCACCACCACCACATCATCATCACTATTACTACTACAACTACAACCACCACCAACACCACATCACCTCACTAACACTCAGTACTACAATCACTACCATTAGGTTTTGGAGCTTTACTTCATTTGAAATAAGGAAACTTCGGAATTGTATTTGGCATTGTGTTTATATATCATAATATAATTCTAATCAGTTATCTATTTAGAACTAGATACTATACAATATGTATGCCAAATACCACCCCAATTCCCCTTTCTTGTGTGCGGGAATTCCCTCTTCGGCATTGAAATTGAGTGTGAGAGAGTCATCACTACACACATAAACAACAGAAACAATTTAAAAACAAGACTATGACACGCAACTACTCACACACGATGCTATACTATTTATCCTTTTCTCTATATAGAATAGGACAAGACAAACAATAGCTTGACTCTCGCTACACTTCGCATTGATGTTTGTCGTCTCACGAGTTCAACTCTCGGTCGACCTGTCAATATTCCTTTTTGCCTCGGACGTAATCATTAATAGAATGTTGTGTGGTTTTGACCGTGAAGAAAACCTTAAGAAGTCACATTTATATCATTTTAGAGAGATCGTTTTGAATAATTTTGAGTTAAACGAGCGAGCAGCAACTTGTTTTCATGAACGGCCGATCAGCGCTTGTTTACTATAGTAACGCGATTCCCAGCCAACATCAAAATGGCGGATATTTTTCTCATCGAGGCCGCTGGTTGGTTAGCCAATAAGAGCACCGTACTGTTTCCATTGGGTAAATTCCTTGCTCCAAAATAAATTACATTTATTACTAATAATAGGGAAACGAATCCACACACACACACACACACACACACACACACACACATACACACACATAATACATAAATTGATGAGGGGTTATTTTTAATAACATATCAGAGAGCGGACGGGGCTAGGACACAGCGCCATTATATAGACACACACACACACATACACACACACACATATATATATATATATATATAATATATATATATATGTGTGTGTGTGTGTGTGTCTGTCTGTCTGTATGTGTCAGTATATTTATATATATAAATATATATATATATATATATACATATATATAATATTATATATATACAAACATATATTATAATATATATGTATATAGGCACACACACACACACACACACACACACACATATATATATATATATATATATATATATATATATATATATATATATATTAGTAAAAAGCCCGCAATTTCACGGGGAAAGAACTATTTTCATTCCATATTGTACCCGCCATCATTTAATGAGGGCAGATTGGTAAACAAAGTTGTCTGTGTAGCTTGGTACATCCTCTGTTGATATTTCTGTGTGGCCCAACATGAAGTGTAAGCCACTATAGCCTCTGACCCGTGACACAGCAACATACAGTTGTCCGTGTGTGAAAACAGGTTGTGGTAAGAAAATCAACTGCGAAAATAAACCTGAAGTAGCAGACGTGAGCAGAGCTGAAAGGCGATCCTGTGATCGAGAACTTACCTTACAGTATTACAGTACTCTGGTGATCATGTTTTGTGGCGTTTTTATGTACATCCACTGGAGGTGTACAACAATGCACCGTTTTTATGCACCTCCGTTGGCGGTGCAGGTTGATTAATGAAAATGTTGCTGCTTGAAGCTCAAAGGAAAAAAATAACGATAAATGTTGAATTGTAAGCCTCAATTTAATGGACGAAGACATACTGTGGACGTTTCTGATTTCCCCTTTATCAACAAAACACGACGAATAAGACACTAAGGACGAATGAGAGATGTGTAGTGTGAATGGCGTAGGCCAATGGCGCCTTTCTACCACATTGTGTACTTTATAAATAATATATTTAAATACTAATTATTAAGCAGATGGCACGGAGGCAGTTAAAAAAAACCTTCCTCCGAGTATCTGCATGCATCATCCCAGGGAAGAAGGAACGTTATTACTCACCGATCTCGTGATTTCAGGTAAGTAAGTTTGGAGCAAAATATAAGCTGCCCCTTTTTTTACTGTCTCAAGAAGCAAGAAGGAACATCGGTTGAGGCAATTAATGACTGTAATTGCGTAATTAACGTATTTCAGTTATTGAATAATATTTCCGAAAATTTAAATCACCAAAAGTCACGATTCAGCTGTGCGAACATTGTGCAATTACTCTATATTTTTTAAAGAAAGGATTAGAAGATGGATATATTTTAGTAATACAGTAAACTTGACATTAACATATGCACAATGATAGAGTAATTAACTAATATATATATATACGAACAATTTTGGTATACACGTTGAAGGGGCCAAACCTGCCATTCCCAGCAACGATGAGCTTTACTGCCTTGCTGCCGAGAACTTTCTAGTGAAAAGACAGATGCCTACGATACTAGAAGCCTCAGATAATGCAGATAAGCACTAACACGAATGCGAAACAAATAAAATTTTGCATTAAAAAATATTGTGTTGTCTAGTAAAGCGCTTTGAGCACATTTAGTGGATATTGCGCTATATAAAGCTGAATAGTAATGGAACGTCATTTTCTTCTAACACACGCGTGTAATAATTCATACATATTATAGATCTGACAATATTTTTGTTGAATGTAAATTGGAGTGGGATTTCATTTTGTTCTTCTTTATCTTTAAATTTCCATAGCAGCGGGATTTCCCTGGGAAACGTCAGTCTGTTAGAGAGACTTATTTTCTGAAAGATAGACCACGTTAATTCTCTCCTTACCGACCATTTTCAATATTTTCCAAAAAAAATTCAGGCTTATCCAGCAGAAAAATTGATTTTTTAAATTCAAACACTCTCTCTACGAAACAACTGTATGTTCTTATGAATTAAACAAAGATTGTTGTGATGTACAAAATAAATCTGAATAAGAAAAATGTATCTATATTGTGTCGTAACAAATGTGGCGATTTTATTATTCTTTAAAAATAATAAAACAACTTTTTTGCTTAAATACATGATCAAATAATATTATTGAATACAGAAATGGAGTTGAATAAAGTATTTAAGATAATTGATGTCTTAAAATTCAATCGGGGGATAAAAACTGTTTCTTGAGAACAGGACGAGCGTTTATCATTCCCTGATCTATCTTGGTTCAAATACAGAGTTTGATGAGATTTAATTTGAGCTTTACATGATAAACCATACTACTACTACTACTACTACTACTACTACTACTACTACTACTACTACTACTACTACTACTACTACTACCACCACCACCACCACTACTACTACTACTACTACTACTACTACTACTACTACTACTACTACCACCACCACTACTACTACTACTACTACTACTACTACTACTACTACTACTACTACTACTACTACTACTACTGGTGACGCCCTCGCTGAGTACACTCTCGAGACGGGTTCACACTTTACTTTGAGTAACGAGTGCCCAGTCGTCCGCGTATCCCAGCCTCAGGGAGGACTGGGCACTCGTTACTCAAAGTAAAGTGTGGACCCGTTTTGAGAGTGCACTCAGCGAGGACGTCATCAGACTCAAATCATACTCTGATAAGTGATACCTGAAGATCAACACTTCGAAAACTGTGGCCACTGCATTTCACCTATGCAGTGAGTGGCTGGCACACCCGCAAACTGAACGTCCACGTCGGGGACCAGCTACTCCCATATGAGCCGCATCTAAAATACCTAGGGGGACGCTGGACCGTAGCCTTACTCTCGAAGGAGTTGCCCGGAAGATAGAGGAAGCCGGCGAGATTAACTTGGGGTGCTAACCAAGCGCTCCTGATGACGCCCGCCTTGACACTATGCTATTCCGCCTTGGAGTATTGCGCTCCAATGTGGGGGTAGAAGTAGGAACGTTGAGAAGGTAAATGTTAAACTTCGCAAGTCATTGTACATAGTGTCAGGAACGCTGGCAACAATGCCTAGAGAATGGGGCCCGATAATGGCAGCAATCCGAGCCCCCGATGTCCGGAGGGAGACGATTACGAAGAGCTGACTTAATAAGATCAAAGAGAAAGGAAATGGGGATACCTCTCTCAAACGCATAATGGACGGTGCCCCCGTTTCGAGCCGAAATAATTCCTGACAATCCTTGTACGCAGATTCCCTGACTACGGACAGAGATGCATATACGAGTATGGAAGTCGGTTTGGACGAATTCAATCCCTCGGGGAGCCGGGACATACACTCCTCGAAACTAGGTGAAAAGTTGCCAGGCCTCTTCACCAGTAAGAGGAGACACTGGATGGTAGCGAATCGGCTACGGTCGAGGGCCTGCCTAACGGCAAAATCGCTTTATCACCTGTCCAACATGTACCCGATGTGGGAAAGAACCCGAAACCAAAGAGCATCTCGTTGAACGGTGTGTTGTGACGAAGCTTCCGGGCGGGTTTGCGACGATGCACGAGTACGGTAAAGAATTCGCAGAATGAAGAGTGTATAGAGAGTATGCGGTAAAGACTAGGGGAGTTGATTTTTTACATTTTACACTGTTCGGTCCCTTGATTAACGTGTATTCTTCTTCAAAATGACGACCAATGCTTTCAACACAATGGATACTGTACCGAAAAAACGCTACAAAGAAAATTTTCAATATATGAAAGAGATTGATCCATATGACATAAAATTGGAAAACTGGACAAAGACTCATCAAGACTTATCCTCCAATCATGCACTATCATATTTTTATCTATCTATCTATCTATCTATCTATCTATCTATCTATCTATCTATCTATCTATCTATCTATCTATCTATTATATATATATATATATATATATATATATATATATGTCTATCTCTCTCTCTCTCTCTCTCTCTCTCTCTCTCTCTCTCTCTCTATCTATCTATCTATCTATCTATCTATCTATCTATCTATCTATCTATCTGTCTGTCTGTCTGTCTATCTATCTATCTATCTATCTATCTATCTATCTATATATTATTATTATATTATATTATTATATTATTATTATTATTATATATAATTAAATTTAAAATAATAATAATAATAATAATAATAATAATAATAATAATAATAATAATGTGACCCGCCGCCTCGAAGCGGTATTAAGTCGGGATTTTCAATTTTGGTTGGGGTTTTTTTTTTGGTACTCGATCAAAGTTTATTTCATGCCCTTAAATGAATAAAGCCACCAAAAAAAATGCCGGCGATATAATGAATATAATAAATTGCAGACATCATTGAAGAGTTTTTGACTTTTTTGACATGTAATTAAAGAATGAATGAAGTAAGAATTGATAATGTGACATTTTTTGTCTTATTTAACAGAGAAAATGCGATTTCAAAATGCCAAAAGTTAAAGAACAGATTTGTGAAACGGGATGGACGAGAGAGAGAGAGAGAGAGAGAGAGAGAGAGAGAGAGAGAGAGAGAGAGAGAAATATCAAGAAAGAGGATGAGAGGGGAAAAGAAAGAATATGAGAGTAAAACACACACACACTCTCTCTCTCTCACACACACACACAAATATATACAAACACACACACACACACACACACCAACAGGAGAAAGGGAACGAAAAAGAGAGATGAGAGAGAGAGAGAGAGAGAGAGAGAGAGAGAGAGATGATGATGATGATGGGAGAGACAGCTTGTACGTTCATTGTAGAGGGCGGAGGGTAAAATATGTGAAAGAAACACAAGGGAGACAAAGAGAGAGAGCGAAAATGGTAGTAAAAAGAAAGGGAGAAAAGGAGTGGGGGGTCGGTGGGGGGGGGGGGGCAAAGAATTGATAGGGATAGTATAAGACAGCCCTTCGTTTCAAAAGAAGTCAAAGTCAATCAATGGGAAACATATTGAGCAATGAGATTGCAATTTAATCAATGGGACTGGTTAAGTCATTTGTGGATTGTTTCCATTTTGAGTCAGATGACAGCTTGAAGAGGAGTGGGTGGGGCTTAATTTGTAATGTCTCCCATGAAATCATGTCATTGAATCTTCTTCCTTGAGCTGCAACCTCAAGTTATTTAGGACATGTCACTAGTTATCACAATCCCTTGTGGTCAATTGTCAGCTATTAAACTCCTCCCCTTTTAAATTGCGTTCACCCACATTATTTAGTGTCTTAAAAGACCCCCATCCCCTTCCACTTTACAATGAATACACAATAAAACGAACCCTCTCTCTCTCTCTCTCTCTCTCTCTCTCTCTCTCTATCTATCTATCTATCTAACTCTCTTTAAAATATATATCTCTCTCCATCCATCTCTCCCTCTCTCTCCTTCTTTCTTTCTTTCTCTCTCTCCCTCTTTCTCTCTCTCTCCCTCGTTCTTTCTCTCTCTCTTTTTTTTCTCTCTCTATCTCTCTTTCTCTCTCTCTTTCCCTCTTTCTCTCTCTCTCTCTCTCTCTCTCTCTCTCTCTCTCTCTCATGGAAACAACGCGATAAGAAGTTACAGTGGTCTTAGTATAAGGGAAGCAACCGTGGATGGTATGAGCGTGACGTCATCACGCACATACATTCAAACACACACACATACATACATACGCACACACACACACACACACACACACACACACGCGCACATATGTCGCCTCTCCAACTTTCGTCAAACCAACTCTATCCCACACTCGTCTCTTTCTCACCCACACAATTAGCAATCCAATTTTTTTAATTTTTTTTTATCAACATCACACCTTATCTTCCTGATTGCAAATAGCACAAACGGAAAACGAAATCTATTTAAAAGAGATGCTCGGACTATCCAAACGCATAGGTGTACACTCCGCAAAACGACTCGCGTGAGAAACACCTCTGCGTCTGACGACCGAATCAGTGGCAATCAGTGAGAAGGAACGGACGACTAATTCATCTTCCAGATTTCAGGTTCCGCAACCACCGATCATCATCTGTTGGCGGTGTTATGTACGACTTGCCTTTTCTCATCACCAACATCAAGATTGTCCGGCGTTGATTCATCCAACAGGTTTTCTTCACTCATTCAACCATGATTCGTGTTACTAAGACTTTTTATATCCTTGCAGTGTTTTCGGTGCTCGTTCTTTCTAGGAACCAGGGTATGATTCATAATTATTACGTTGCATGTTTCGAGCTATAATATAGAAAGATTAGTGAAATTTAAATTAAAGTGATGTACTTTATATTTTATCATGTATATAAAGTTTCAATCAAGCGTACTTCAACCCAGCAAAGTTCTAGATGAATAGATATATAAATAAATTTTTAAAAAACAACATATTATTATTATTATTATTATTATTATTATTATTATTATTATTATTATTATTATTATTATTATTATTATTAGTATTAGTATTAGTATTAGTATTATTTTCATCACTACTATCATTATGATATTAATAAAAATAATAATAATAATAATAATAATAATAATAATAATAAATAATAATAATAATAAAAATAATATAATAATATAATAATATAATAATAATAATAATAAATAATAATAATAATAATAATAATAATAATAATAATGAATACAACAAAATATTTGTGTGAATTTCTGATAAAGATCAGCCTGGTTCGTGACCTACATACATTGGCCAACTTGTTATTGCATTCCTCTAGTCGAAGACGTTTCGATTCATTTATAAACCAGAAATTCTATAAGCCGTTCGTCCCATGATACCGGAGTTTATTCCGGTTTCTTTATCTAGAAGCGAACAGTACAACAATTCTCACTATCCTTTAAAAAGAGTGCTGGTTCTTTAGTTCCCGTCGGCACTCATTATGATTATCATCTTGTTGCCTTCTTATCCGTTGTTGTTGTTGTTGTTGTTGTTGTTGTTGTTGTTGTTGTTGTTGTTGTTGTTAATCTTACTAAGAAACGTAACCCTTTTATTGATCGCCTTTCTGCAGCCCTGTACTGCGACTGATGCTTGGGATACATACGTCTTTTGATAGAAAAAATGAAATGGCGAAAAGAAAATAAAATAAAAACAAACCCAAAAACAACAATACTCAACTCAACTATGTATTGCGCAACTTGATTATTTTTAATATCGCAAGCATCGCTGTATGTGAAAGCAATATTGATGAATGTTCGACAATGCACAGACAATATTGAAAGCTGTTACTGTGTAATAGACTATGAAATTAATATTTGTTTTAATTTCAAAGCAACATTGATAAATACATTGATAAATAGGATTAACCGTTGCGATTGTTCGATTGTTCGTACATTTGTCTTCAGTTTTTATCGTCGATCGTAATGAAAATACAGAGGAGAGGGGTGTTGTGAATTTATTGAAATGTATTTGGTTTATTGTAAACAAAAAATAGTTGCATCATTCTGATTGCATTAATCAACTCAAAGACAAGACATAGAAGGTTAAAGGGGGGGGGGGGATAATGGACGAAACCCTTCTCCCTCCTCCCATTGGGGGGACTTTTCTGTTTTATACCATATTAAAGTCTTTTTCTTTTTTGCTTTAAATTCTACTCACTATGACGAAAACTATAGTCCGTTCCACAACCCGTGAGCACACGTTGACGTGGATATCTTCACAACCTTCTGATAGATTTTAATGATAATTGGCTCGAACATTCGAATTGTTAGTGACATTAAGCCGATTTTTAAAAAATTTTTTGCATCGGTCTCATACTTAAGAATTTGTCTTCTTTACGGTATATAAAAAACGAAGGGTCTGGGATGAGTGAACATTTTGATGTTTTACAATATGATGTTATAGATAGTTCTTAGTTGACGTCACTCAGGTCTTTGTCATTGTTTTTTGCCATCCGCGTTTATGAGTAAAGCTCACTAAACTGTATTAACCTGACTATAAACGTTCATGGATACACACGGTTTTGTGTGTTGGTCCGTTATACTTCCGGATGGCAATGTTTTGAGCTTCTTAGCCAAGCGCATACTATCTATACACAGTGAATTCCGATCTTGTGATAACGATTGCTAAACTCGCGCCCAGGCTTGATCAGGGGTTTCCATTTCACGAGATTCATGTGCACTACTCACTATTATTGCCATCTTGAGTTCAAAATGACACAGCAAACCGTACACTTTGTACACGCTTGACATAAACAATTGTTACGATTTTATATTTGAAAGCCTGACGCGTAGCTTCCAGTTGTGTATTCTACATTCATAAAAACTGATTTAAAAAATATGGATTAAACATGCACATTTGTCACAGAGGAAAATTTACAAGTATGTCTCTAGAGAGGCAAAGCGCGGAATTCTTTTTCATGGCATGCGGCAAATAGCAGTATAGCAGTACAAACTAACATGGAATCTGGTGTTAAAAAGTTTACATTCCGTGATATTTCACATTAATACATTCAAAGCGCCCTTCCCCCCCCCCCCCCCGCCCCCTTGCCAGCGAACATAATTCAAGAATGGCGAACACGTAGCGTAATCGATGGGTGACCAGTGGGATTTCGTGACATGTCTTTTCCGACCTTTATGAGATGCCTTGCTCAACAGTTGGTCGGATGTTATGTCTTTGTGAAAGGCATTTCTCCTCGTCCTGTCGGAGACGGGCGTTAAAATTCGAAGACCAGCCTGTTTTTTAACATTTGTGTAATTGTCCGAAAAATGTATAAGCACCTAACGGGCTGCTTGTGTCGTCCAATGTATTATTTGGCCGTTGCCCACTAGGTAAGAGATATCGTATACCGCCGCCTGTTTTCAATGCTGTGAAGTACTAGATAAATGCTATCTATAATTAAACTATTTCAAACAACCCAAACTTATTTGCTTAGCTACGCCACTGAATGCACCTTTGTTATGATTATTTCCCGATGGAAAAGAGAATCAACACACCATTATTATAAACATTTTAAAGTTTGAATTATATTTTTATGCAAACGACGAAAAGGTCAAAGGAATTCGTAATTGTGAGAAAACCGTTTGGTCAATCATTATCGGTATTCAAAATTCGTAATGTCACTTACAATATAAGCCCGCATGAAAAAAAATCACGGCTCCACATTTCGTAACCTCGGAGGAATTTGCAATATTCCGTGCACACGGGACTTGGAACGGACTAGTGTCGCCATCAAAAGGTCATTGAGTGCGACTATTTTTAAAAAGTGAAGATTCTCCTAAATCGACATAATATATGTATGGACAATTACAGAACCAGTAGATTTTTGACCAATCAAAACTTAAAATTTGTGACACACCCTCACACGTGCTCGGACAATAATATTTGGTTGTTTATAAACAGTAACGTGAATGAAATCGCCCTCTCTCTGATCATTGTTATTGTTTTTATACCGTTAAATGGGTGACTAGTTATCACACGACTTTCTCGATCAGATTTTAAACGGTTACATTTATACATAGTTTTCTGTGTTAGTTCTATTGACCAAGCGGTTGAACAGTGGGTATTTTATTTAGACACATACCATCGATAGTAAACCCTGTGTAGTTGTCCGAGAGGCGTGGTAATCTACATGTTAATTAAGTCTTTGTCTTCTTTTATGACGATTTTTTATCTGGATTAGTATCAGGCATTTTCAAAGGCCACTGCAGGGCACGGAACGAAGCCCTCTAATCAGGGGCTTTTATCTTCATACCGAATTAAAGAGGAGTTTTTTTTCCAAATTCACAATCAATTATAATGCAAACACATAGTGTTGCCCATTACATTTTAAAGAATATTGCCATGACATTAATTGCTCGAACAGGTCTAAGTCATATCATTTTTTTTTTTAATTATTATTATTCATGAGATATTTGTTGTTTTTAAAGACTGAGTATTAACGCCTTTACAATGAAATTGTTCATAAAGAGTGTATTTTAAATTGGGAAAGGATCCTTTTAAATTAATTATAAATGAGAAAATTCCCCCCGAGCAGGGTGGGGGGGGGGGGAGGTGCTCTTTATTGCATGCATCGTTATTGCTAATGCCGCACTAAAGGTAAATAATGTCGATATATTGCGATAACCATGACCCATATGATAATAATTAATTATTAACTCCAAAAAAATGTAAAATCTCTCTCTCTCTCTCTCTCTCTCTCTCTCTCTCTCTCTCTCTCTCTCTCTCTCTCTCTCTCTCATGGCTACTGCTCCCCGCCTCTTTGAAATTCACGCCCCAATCCGTTTTACCAATCGCAGCCACAGGCCTTTTCGTGAATAATTGTATTTTTTTTTTCTGAATGTGAATGTGTGTGTGTGTGTGTGTGTGTGTGTGTGTTGTGTGTATGTGTGTGTGTGTATGTGTGTTAGTTTCTGTCTATAAATGTATATTATGTTAGCGCTCGTTTATGTGTGTTCGTGTGTGTTTCGTGAAGTTAGAAGTATTTACACATTCATATAGTCCAGATTGTTTTTTAACCCCATTTTTGTTTCCGTGACCCAATTTTCTTTAAATTAAAGGATAGGATATTGTAATTTCTTCAACATAAAAACACGTAAACAAATATTAGTAGGGTTTTCCCAATTCCAAGTTATAAAAAACTATAGTAGTGTACCTACATAATCTCAAGATACCGGGTGCCTTACAGTGTGTTGGTAAAACGCTGACCTCGAATGAAGCACGCTGACCTCGAAAGAAGCACTATATATATATATATAATATATATATATATATATATATATATATATATATATATATATATATATATATAGTTCAAGGAAAATTGAGAAAGACTCTTACGGTGTTTTGCTTTCTTTTTTTTTTTTTAAATATATAAAGACTTGCATGGAAACGAAACCAGATGGTTTTTAAAAAAATGTGATCAACTTCTTTTAGTATGTTGTCTATGAAGGTTCAATCAATAAGTGTTGTTTTCAGCTCAAAAAAGCGCTACCATGGTAACGCATCTAACAAAAGAAACAAAATTTTAAACCTAAATGATTTTTTATTTATTAATTACTGTGTGCTTGGATAATAAAAAAGAATAAGCACTAAGTAGCCCTTCAGAGCCATAAGCCCATGGAGCTAGAGTTTATATCGGTTTCTATCGCTATGAGCACTTCCTTGTAATATTGTAGAGCGCTCAATAAATGCAATGCATTATTATTATTATTATTATTATTATTATTATTATTATTATTATTATTATTATTATTATTATTATTATTATTATTATTATTATTATTATTATTGTTGTTGTTGTTATTATCATCATCATCATCATCATCATCATCATCATCATCATTACCATCATCATCATCATCCTCCTCATCATCATCATCATCATCGTCATCATCATCAGCATCAGCATCATCATTATTATTATTATTATTATTATTATTATTATTATTATTATTATTATTATTATTATTATTATTATTATTATTAGGTAGGTAGGTCTTTCGTAGACCGATGTATTAAGGGCGGGGTGTTGGAGGGACTGTGAATTCGGGTTTTTTTCGTCTAAGGGAATCGTATGTGTTATAAAAATAACTTGCTATTATCTTAGCAACTTCAAAAGGCAAGTTATTCTTCTCTCCGCTAGAAGCCCCGGAGATTGGAATGACTCCGGCTTCATAAGAATTGGAGTTAAAGAAAGCGACAATTTAATAAAATGCTTTAAATGTGACCATCGCTTAAATATTTTATTAATGCATTTTGTCGGATAAGCAAGAACCGGACATTTTAGATTATAGTTGGGAGAACCATTTTGAAAAAAAAAACAGTTCCCTCATGTTAAAGACTGCATGTATTAATAGACATAATAACATAAGTGTACATTTATCAAATCTAATGAAATATTAGATCTAATCTCTTTACTTTAATTATTCGCCTTTTGATGGAATAGTGGACATTTCACGTATGACGAAATATGCAGCCTATTAGTAGTACAGGGGTAGTACTGCTTTACAATCGGGATGACCTCCGACAGAAAGAGGAAAGTGTGTTCATAATTTATTTCCTTAGGTTATACCATCGCCATGTGTAATTGCCGGCTCAAAAACCCGGACCTACTCGTAATTCAGATCGTATTGTGAGTTCAAGAGCGTACCTCTAAACCACAGCAGCCACGACCATTAGGAACCAACATAATAGTATGGCACTAGTCGTGAAAGGAAAATGAAAATAAAAGGAAGAAGAAGTCTTGTTATATAGAGAACAGTATTAATTTTACAGCGTTCTGCTCAGCCAAATGAGTGGTTGAGTCACAGATTGTTCAGGAAATTGTCCCTCCAGCAATAATAGATGAGGCTTTACAAAAATCGAACGAATAGTTTATTGAGCCCTACGTAAACAATCAAGAAAAACATCTGCTGTGGGTTAAATTCAATTGTTGTTTGTGTTTGTTCATTTGTTTTTCTCCGAGATTACAACGCTTTAGATCATGAAATTAAATGTCTATTGCTTCTCGTCAGTTTTAGCCCATTCATTTCTTGTTCGGAATAGTTGAATGACAGCAGGAGTGGAAGAAGACACCGGTGAAGATATTGTGTGTCCGTGTCCGTTGTCAGAATGCGTGTGGATGTAAAAAGGAGGAGGGTGATAATGTAAATAGTTTTATTTTTATATATATGACCTACCACCTTAGAATGGTATTACGCCCGGGTGATTTAGACCAGTTGAATCTAACACAACATGACCCATTCTAACAATTCAATGAATCAATACATGTCTCAGTAAAACAGGAATAGAAATTTGACTTTAAATTCTAGATTATACAATGTTACTTAAACGAGGAAGATTTCATTGAAGCCTAAAGAATGAACATACGAGCAGTAAGAACCTCTCTTCACAACAAGTTATAAGGGTACAGCTCCTCAAAATAACGGACTAAGCGGGTATGAAGATCAGGAACCAACATAATAGTATGGTACTAGTCGTGGAAGGCAAATGAAAAGAAGAAGAAGAAGAAGAAGAAGAAGAAGAAGAGGAGGAGGAGGGGGAGGAGAAGAAGAAGGTCCTGGGTTCGAGCCTCGCTCGGCGCATAGTTGAGTCCTTGGAAAAGACTCTTTACTTACATTCTCTCACCGTACTCAGGTGTAAAATGAGTACCTGGCCGTCAACAGCGTTGCCTCTGTCGGAAAAATTGTAATATCGCCTAACAGGGGTCGTGTCTCGTGCTTTGAGCTCATTTAAGTGGATATTTCTCTATATATAAAAGCTTTAAGCTCTAATTTAAAATTTCAGAGTCTTATTGAAAGCAATTCTATCTCGTCGTTCTTTGTGGGGGTTTTTTGTTTTTGTTTTTTTGTTGTTGTTATTGTTTTTTTGTTGTTTTTTTTTTTTTGAACGGTCGTAAAACTGTCCCTTTCCCATTTTATTTTTGCATATCAATAATTGTTATCGTATTTTTTCAAAACTCATTTCTGTTTTTCAATTTGATCAGAACACTTATATTTCAAATATCGATCGATTTAAATGACCCTCATCTTAGGAAAAACCTTGCAAGTTCCCTGGTTTGAGAGACAATGTCCCATGTTTGATAGTTTTTGCCAAGGTGGGGGTCATTTAAATCGATCGATGTTTGAAGGATGAGTTTCCTGACCAAATTATTATATACGATTCTTTCCAGAGTATGGCAGTTAACTGGTTAACGTGTCGTTTCGTCTGTAACTCTTGAACTCTTGATGACCCCCCCCCCCCCCCTTGACAATGACGCACATACCAGTGTAGGATGCATTCGATCACTATCTTTGTGAATTCTTGGAGCTTGACCAATGTCTTTTCACTTATTGACGGCGAAACTGAATTCATTTCAGTACAACTCATAGTTTTCTCATATCATAAAGCTGCAACTAATAGCGATGCAATTAAGACTTCCACGAACGACAAGTCGTATCTTATCATTTCTTTCTTGGTAAAAACAGATTTGTTTTCATGTTACATTTTAAAAAATCAACGTCCGTCTACTAAGGGTTAAAAAAAATGCAAACTAGTGACAAATCGTACGTAACCATTAATTATTAATGATTACATACTGACCGACCAGGTGTGTGCTTCGTCATTCTCTTCGTCACAGCCCTGGGTCGTGTGAAGGTCAAGAGTCAAAAGTAAAAGTTCAAAAGAACTTTAATCTTTTCACCCCTCCCCCCCCCCCCCCCCCCCCCCCCCCCCTCCTTCTACCATGCCCGTCCATCCACATCCCAACTTGTTCCGCGGAAGAAATAAAATGACGAACCAAGAGAGAGAGATAGAGAGAGAGAGAGAGAGAGAGAGAGAGAGAGAGAGAGAGAGAGAGATGAGGAGGATAATGATAATGGTGATGATGATGATGATGATGATGATGATGATGATGATGATGATGATGATGATGATGATGATGACAACTGTCCGGATTTGACCATATCATTTACAGGTAGGTTTATAGTTTGACACATGCAGTCCAATGTTGTTTAATGTGAATAATATAACTCGTGCCTTTGTGAATTTCATTTTGTTTTACTTTACTCCTTGGACAGCGTTATCCATCTTCAAATTGCTCAAATGTTACCTATAGCCCCAAAACGGTTTTATAGCATATCATAATCATTATGGGTTACATAGGTCAAAAGACCTTTAAATACCCTGTCGTTTTTGCAAATATAAATATATAATAGTTAAAACAAAACAAAAGAAAAGGTAAAAATGATGCATGGACATTATATATAAGTAAACAAAAAGTAATTGAAATCAAAAGGTCAAATTAGTGCATTCATAATTTTTTTTACCGCAGACTTTTTTTTATTATAAGCATATTTCTGACATCGGATATGTTTTTCAAGGCATGGAGTTCTTCATCAACTGAATTTTTGAAAGCATTTATTGTTTATGTCTGGGTGATGCAGGTGCTAAAAAGGAATGACCAGAAATGTTTAATTATAATGTTTGACACTTCAAGAACTAGTATTATCCTTAATAAAGCATACAAACCGACATGTAAGTCGATGCACACGTATCCCAAATCTCATGTTTATTATAAATTCAATATTTAGCGTCTAAATCACCCCGACAAAATACCGTTTGAGGCGATGATTCACTTATGTACAATTAAAGGATTCGTGACATCGTTTGTTCAATGTATTGTCTGATGATCGGAATGATACATGAACAGTTTTAACTTTTGAGGAGTTTTAAAAGATAAAAGCCACGGGCGGTCACAGCAGAGGCCTTTTCTTACTTTGGTTATGCTAAACAAATTTAAACTTTGGTGATTCTAAAAAGAAAAAACCAAACAAACAAGCATACAAAATTAAAACAACCCCCCCCCCCAAAAAAAAAAAAAAAAACACAAACAAAAAAACGAGCCAGGAACAAAAACTCAAATCAGCACTCTGATTAGTTAAGTAAGACCTTATTAACAGCTTGAGATCACTCGTCCATGGACATCAACCAATTAAAATAGAGAATTGAAATAGTTGAGCACTACGTATCACGTGATAAGTAGTAGAGAGTAACTTTTGCACGTTCCACGATCGCGAAAAAACACAAAACAACACAATAATGGTTAATTATAGAAGGGTTACATTTTGCGTTAACCATGTGCTGACGTAATTGATTTGTTTACAATACAAATAACTATTTTATAAATGTCATCCTCTTATCGCTCATTCTCCATTTGTGTTCATTCATCGTGTTTTGTTGACAAAGGGGGAATCCAAAACGTCCATATCATCTACCTTTCCTAACTAAATTGAAACTTCCATTTCATGTGATTATTGATATTAATTAATTCATCATTCCGTGACGTTTTCATTTGATACGTCGAGTATCTAGTGTGCCACTTTAACTCTACAACGCTAAGGGGAAGGCGTCAATCAATGACGCGGGCTGAATCGATTGATTTCTTATTCTATCTTTTCAGTGCTCGGTCAAGATATTGAAGATATTGAAGTCTCCAAGAGAGAGGTAAGAAAACACAAATAAAACGAACTAATTAAAAAATATATTGTCATTGAATTGGGCGTCTGTCTGTGCCTTTATTTTTTTCAAACCATGATAATAAATTTTTGACATGTGACGTCAAACGATTCGATCTTTATTTATCAAAAAGTATGTTTTTCCCCCCACAATGTGACAATACTCCATTTATTATTTCCTGTCACATTTTTGAAGAAGAAACTAAGTCTAACAGACCCAGGTACCCAATCACTGCTGGGTGTCAGTTAAGAAAAAAAAAAAACACTCGGCTCAAACCGGGGTCGAAACTTGTCTCTTACTTGTGAGGTTAGTGATTTTCCAAGGGAATTGGATTCAATAGTCTGATGTCACGCGCCCGGCAACGGCGGCCATCTTGGTTCTAAACAAAGAAAATCATTACTTTTTATTCTTCATGCTGGCTAGAAATTTTCATTCCCTTTTCATATGCCTTGTGATCAGAATGTGTAAAAGTCAATACATGATCAAATTGATGGGGTTTTTTTTTCCTCTGGATACGCGTTTAAGCTCGCCGGGGAAATATTTCATACGGCGTCCGCCATTGTTCCGATAGTTTAGAGCCAGTGTTACTAAGTTACCATACGTCATTAGGAAGGAAGTGACAATACGACTTTTGAAGACTATTATCCAGCCTTTTAACGTGTTTAAGGGGATGCATTAGATTATTGATGGGAGTCCCGATAGCTTAGTTTGTAAAACATTTGTGTCATACACACGGGGACTGCTATCAATCTCATGTACAGTCAGTATAGCTTAGTTTGTCAAACATTTGTGTCATACACACGGGGACTGCAATCAATCTCATGTACAGTCAGTATAGCTTAGTTTGTCAAACATTTGTGTCATACACACGGGGACTGCTATCAATCTCATGTACAGTCAGTATAGCTTAGTTTCTAAACATTTGTGTCATACACACGGGGACTGCTATCAATCTCATGTACAGTCAGTATGCTTAGTTTGTCAAACATTTGTGTCATACACACGGGGACTGCTATCAATCTCATGTACAGTCAGTATAGCTTAGTTTGTCAAACATTTGTGTCATACACACGGGACTGCTATCAATCTCATGTACAGTCAGTATAGCTTAGTTTGTCAAACATTTGTGTCATACACACAGGGATTGCTATCAATCTCATGTACAGTCAGTATAGCTTAGTTTGTCAAACATTTGTGTCATACACACGGGAACTGCTATCAATCTCATGTACAGTCAGTATAGCTTAGTTTGTCAAACATTTGTGTCATACACACGGGACTGCTATCAATCTCATGTACAGTTAGTATAGCTTAGTTTGTCAAACATTTGTGTCATACACACGGGGACTGCTATCAATCTCATGGACAGTCAGTATAGCTTAGTTTGTCAAACATTTGTGTCATACACACGGGGACTGCTATCAATCTCATGTACAGTCAGTATAGCTTAGTTTGTCAAACATTTGTGTCATACACACGGGGACTGCTATCAATCTCATGTACAGTCAGTATAGCTTAGTTTTAAAACATTTGTGTCTACACACGGGGACTGCTATCAATCTCATGTACAGTCAGTATATCTTAGTTGTAAACATTTGTTATACACACGGGGACTGCTATCAATCTCATGTACAGTCAGTATAGCTTAGTTTGTAAAACATTTGTGTCATACACACGGGGACTGCTATCAATCTCATGTACAGTCAGTATAGCTTAGTTTGTAAAACATTTGTGTCATACACACGGGGACTGCTATCAATCTCATGTACAGTCAGTATAGCTTAGTTTGTAAAACATTTGTGTCATACACACGGGGACTGCTATCAATCTCATGTACAGTCAGTATATCTTAGTTTGTAAAACATTTGTATCATACACACGGGGACTGCTATCAATCTCATGTACAGTCAGTATAGCTTAGTTTGTAAAACATTTGTGTCATACACACGGGGACTGCTATCAATCTCATGTACAGTCAGTATAGCTTAGTTTGTCAAACATTTGTGTCATACACACGGGGACTGCTATCAATCTCATGTACAATCAGTATAGCTTAGTTTGTAAAACATTTGTGTCATACACACGTGGACTGCTGTCAATTTCATGTACAGTCAGTATAGCTTAGTTTGTAAAACATTTGTATCATACACACGGGGACTGCTATCAATCTCATGTACAGTCAGTATAGCTTAGTTTGTCAAACATTTGTGTCATACACACGGGGACTGCTATCAATCTCATGTACAGTCAGTATAGCTTAGTTTCTCAAACATTTGTGTCATACACACGGGGACTGCTATCAATCTCATGTACAGTCAGTATAGCTTAGTTTGTAAAACATTTGTGTCATACACACGGGGACTGCTATCAATCTCATGTACAGTCAGTATAGCTTAGTTTGTCAAATTTGTGTCATACACACGGGGACTGCTATCAATCTCATGTACAGTCAGGATTTTTTTTCTGAGCCCCCGCCCCCTCCCCACCCTTTGTTCACCTAGCAACAAATGGGTAGCTGGGTTAGTTAGCTATTATGACTTAAACTTCCACGATTCGGTTGTTATTAAAATTAACTCCTGCGTTTTGAATTCCAAACGGTCGATCTCGCAATGCAATCACTCAAAAGTTCGTCTCACTTATGGGTATGAGCACTAATTTCATGCTTTCCACGAAAACAATGGGGTGTAATAAAAAAGTGGTCTTAGGCTTTAAATGGATTAAAAAACAAAAGCAACAACAATGAACAACACGCTTCACCAAAATAGTTGTTTAATACGTAAATAAGTGAATGAAGTCGGAGATTAACGATCATCTGTTTTCAATTCCAAACATTGAAAAGCTCATTAAGTTATAGATAGTTCGAAGATGACATCACTTAGGTCTTTGTTATTGTTTTTTTCCATCCGCGTTTATGAGTAATGCTCACTAAACTGTATTAACCAGACTATTGACGTTCATGGATACACACAGTTTTGTGTGTTGGTCCGTTATACTTCCGAATGGCAATTATGAGCTTCTTAGCCAAGCGCATACTATCTATATAAATAAATAAAATGCTATAAAAATAAACGAACACTCACACTCAAACACACATACACCCACAAACACACACACACACGCACACACACACACACACAAACACATACAAATACCCAAATGAGAGAGAGTGTGTGTGTGGGAGAGAGAGGGAGAGAGAGAGAGAGAGGGGGGGGGGAGTATGTCGTGTTGGTAGGTACTTGTAGTTTATAGATAGAATGCGCTTGGCCAAGGAGTTCACAACATTGCCATCCGGAAGTATAACGGACCAACACACAAACTCTGTGTAACCATGAACTTTTATAGTCTGGTTAATACAGTTTAGTGAGAACAACTCACAAACGCGGATGGCAAATAACAATAACAAAGGCCTGAGTGACGTCATCTGCATACTATCTATAGATAGAATGCGCTTGGCCAAGGAGTTCACAACATTGCCATCCGGAAGTATAACGGACCAACACACAAACTCTGTGTAACCATGAACTTTTATAGTCTGGTATTTACAGTTTAGTGAGAACAACTCACAAACGCGGATGTCAAAAACAATAACAAAGGCCTGAGTGACGTCATCTGCATACTATCTATACGAGTGCTCGATTATTTTGGTTAGAGTACAATTTGTATAGATAGTATGCAGATGACGTCATTCAGGCCTTTGTTATTGTTTTTGCCATCCGCGTTTGTGAGTTGTTCTCACTAAACTGTATTAACCAGACTATAAAAGTTCATGGTTACACAGAGTTTGTGTGTTCGCCCGTTATACTTCCGGATGGCAATGTTGTGAACTCCTTGACCAAGCGCATTCTGTCTATTGCGTGTGTGTGTGTGTGTGTGTGTGTGTGTGTGATAAATAGATAGATTCGAGAGAGAGCGTGTGTGTGTGTATTGTGTGTGTGCGAGAGATAGATAGATAGAGAGAGCGTGTGCGTGTGTGTGTGAGTGAGATAGATAGATAGATAGATATATAGATATAGAGATAGTGTGTGTGTGTGTGTGAGAGAGAGAGAGAGAGAGAGAGAGAGAGATAGATAGATAGATAGATAGAGAGAGAGAGAGAGAGAGAGAGAGAGAGAGAGAGAGATTAGAAGGAGAGAGCACATTTCACGTTTTCTCCAAACTCAAAGCGTTTCACAACGCTTAAGTTATATATTCCCACTACAGGCAATATTATTTCATTTCGAAGAAGACATCTCTTAGGCGCTCAACTGCACTTGCAGTCTTACAATATTCACCATTGTCTATTGCCAGATACCACTATCAATCTGAGTTGACTGAAATAACGTACCATATCTGAACTATCTGTCCTTACTCAAGGGCACGATAATTGGATTCAATAGTCTGATGTCACATCGCCCAGCAACGGCGGCCATCGTGGTTCTTAACAAAGAAAATCTGTACTTTTTATTCTTCATGCTGGCTAGAACTTTTCATATGTCTTGTGATTAGAATGTGTAAAAGTCAAAACAGATTTATAATGTGTTTTTTTTTCCTCTGGATACGCTTTTATGCTCGTCGGATAAATATTTCATAAGGGCGTCCGCCATTGTTCCGATAGTTTAGAGCCAGTTACTAAGTTACCATGCGTCGTTACGAGGGAAGTGACGTTACGACTGTTGAAGCGTATTTCGGTGCCAGTTATGCGATCATTGTCACCCTCCGGTAGTGACCACTCTAAACATCACGTTGGTTTGTTACAAGACAAGAAATGGCATCGCTCAGTCAGAGGAAATAACGCTGTGCGTTTAGCCAAAATAATCAAAACATCCGCCAGCCGGATATACCGAACCAACACACAAAACAATGCATAACCGACCTTAAACGTGTATAGACTGATTGATAGAATTTAGTGAGGACTACTCATAAAAATGGCTGGCAAAAAAAAAAAAAAATAATAATAATAAAGAGCTGAGTGACGTCATTTTCGTTCCTTCTGTATAAAAAAAAAGAAAAGAGAGAAAAGACGACAACGATAATCATCCACAAGATACCAATAAGAGGGAAATGTAGGAGTACAATTTCAAAGAATTTGCACCAATAACGAAAAAGAAAGAAACAAACAATGAATAACGTTAACCATCAAAATAATACATTTATTTATCTAACCCCCCCCCCCCCCCCCACCCCACACACACAGATTAGAGAAGTTGTAGACGGTAGCGGCAATGGAGAGATGGTAATAAATTATTGTTATTATTATTATCATCATAATCATCATCATCATTATCATCATCATTGTTATTATTATCATTGTTATTATTATTATTATTATTATTATTATTATTATTATTATTATTATTATTATTATTATTATTATTATTATTATTATCATCATTGTTATTAATGTTAAAACCAGAGAAATCACCATACATCGTCAGCATGCCTCGACAGTCACAGTCGTGGCAGGCTGACTGCTCTTTTTTTTTAAAGGAGGGGGAGGGGACTCTTTTTCTTTCTTTTTTTTTTTTCTTTCTTTCTACTTTGTCCGGCACTACTTCATATACGCCTTTTCAGATATTTTTTTTCTTGCACCAGTGACTGCTACTACTAAATTGAAAAAAAAAACCCCAACATTCTTATGCGCAATCAACGTTGCATGCTTGCATGGTAGATTAGATCATTATTGCTGTGAATAAATATAATCATAAAATTTATGATTTATCTTCCACCAGGTTGGAAACGGCGCAAAAGGCGAAGCTTTAGAAAGTAGCGGCAATGGAGAAATATTTGAGAGTCGCCAAGATTTGGTAGTTGACAGCAGCGTATCACATTATTATTATTATTATTATTATTATTATTATTATTATTATTATTATTATTATTATTATTATTATTATTATTATTATTAGTATTAGTATTGTTGTTGTTGTTGTTGTTATTATTACTATTATTATTACTATTATTATTATCATCATCATCATCATCATCATCATCATCATTATCATCATATCACCTTCATTATTATTATTATTATTATTATTATTATTATTATTATTATTATTATTATTATTATTATTATTATTATTATTATTATTATTATTATTATTATTAGTATCATTTTTATTATTATTATTATTATTATTATTATTATTATTATTATTATTATTATTATTATTATTATTATTATTATTATTATTTTTATTATTATTATTATTACTATTATTATTATTAGTACCGATATCACCATTATCACAATGATAGCGTTTTGCCCATGACTTTTTAGGTTCCTAGTTTTTCCATCTTGGTAAAGATACTACGTAGAATACTGTATTCCTCTCAACCCACGTCTTCATGGCCGTAATGTAGAAAGACTCAACATCGGAGGTTCAAAAATTGATAATGGAATGAACTGAATAGTTTGGAAGGAGCGTTAAGGATATGGTTCGAGATAGTTTAAAACAATTTCATGTTTTATACATGGGTACATGAAATATTTAATTTTGCTGTGGTAGATTTAGATAATATTGGCATCTGAAAGATAGAGGCAAAAGAATTTAATAATGATGATATCAAATGCGTATTATGGTTTTTGTACAGAGTACAGGGTGTTCACAAAGTCTTACCCTGTTTAATAACATATTAAACTTTAAGAGAAAATTGATACAGCCAAGATATTCTATAACAGGAACTTGTGAATACATAAATGATTTACATTTTGTTTACTATTATTTTGTACTAAATGAGAGTCAATATGGTAGCCATGTCTACCTATAAGCACATTTGACCTATTTTCGAGTTCTTTTGTAGCTTTTGTAGGAGTGATGGATTCTAAAACAGCTCTTATTTTCACGGTAAGCGTGCTAATATCAGTTATTGGAGATGAATATACAATGTCTATGGTGTAGCCCCATGGGGAAATAGTCGACCAAGCAATCGAGTCTATTTCTCCCAATACATCTTTCTGAAAACGTTTAGAAATTTGCGGAATGATCTATGGTCGATATTCATGAAGGTGGGATGCAGCATAACATTCTAGCATATCAAAAAAGACATTTACAATAATCGTTTTCACACATTCACATTGTGTCTCAGCAAATTTAGAATACCCGTTTCTTTATTTGTTTTGTTATGTTTTTCAAATCGTTTTCATGTTCTGTAATGGGTTGCCAAACTGAAACGTTGTTGAGCTACTTTTGGCGATTTCGTTTCATGCAATCACATTAGCTATATAAAGAGAATTTTGCCGCGTTGTTGTGATTCCGAAATAGAAGGTGAGAAAAATTAGGTCTTTTAAGTTCATGTTCATTTTGCTACCTTTGAGATGTAATGATGATTGATGATTTATAAGCATAAATATATGACTTTTGTTTTAGAAAATGGTGAAAACCAGATGCAAATATCTACAATGCTTTTAGTTTGATAAGTCTATAAATCAGGGAAAGACGTGATGGACACCCTGTATAACTATGACGAGGTAATGCGCAATACTAAGTGATATTTTTTTTAAAAAAGGAACTATGCACTGTTAACACTCCGAGCATGATATGAATCATTGGTTTAACCTAAAATAATAATGTAGTTAATTAGATATGCGATTTGTCCAAAACAGATAGGAGGAAACACTACTGGTGAGACCGTGGAAGGTAGTGGGGATGGCGAAGCGGTTGACAGGAAGAGGCGACAAATGGCGAGTGACAGCATGTGTATCATCATCATCATCATCATCATCATCATCATCATCATCATCATCATCATCATCATCATCATCATCATCATCGTCGTCGTCGTCGTCGTCGTCATCATCATCATCATCATCATCATCATCATCATCATCATCATCATCATCATCATCATCATCATCATCATCATCATCATTTCTCCATGTCTTACGATTTATATATCATGTCATGCAATACATATGATATTTCAATATAAATTGAGCATGGTAGAATGTCGTACCTGGTGAGACCGTGGAAGGTGGTGGGGATGGCGAATCGGTTGACAGGAAGAGGCGACAAATGGCGAGTGACAGCATGTGTATCATCATCATCATCATCATCATCATCATCATCATCATCATCATTGTCGTCGTCATCATCATCATCATCATCATCATCATCATCATCATCATCATTGTCGTCGTCATCATCAGCATCATCATTATCATTATCACAATGACTATTTTCGTCATCGTCAATGTCATAATCACCGTCATTGTCTATCATCATATTAGTATATCTTCACCACTAACCAACACCCCCTACCACCACCACTACCACTACCACCACTACCACCACCTCCACCACATCATCATCATCATCATCATCATCATCATCATCATCATCATCATCATCATCATCATCATCATCACCATCATTCTCATATCATCATCATCATCATCATCATCATCATCATCATCATTTCTCCATGTCTTACGATTTATATATCATCTCATGCAATAAATATGATATTTCAATATAAATTGAGCACGTAAGAATGTCGTACCTAGTCAAATCAGAAATTATTTTCGTAAAAAGCAATATTGATCATGCATTGATGGCAATTTAATGTGAGTATTACTCTGAAAATGAGTGAATGACAGATAAAATGTCAGCAAACAAATAAATAAATAAATATATATAAAAACATACATGAAAAGAAAATCCAGTAAAAACGGCTGACCTCGACTGGGACCCTGGGGACCGAGCCTCATGTCCTGCTTGAAATTGGAGGTCTCATTCCATCCTCAGTAGAGGAATGCTAGTACGTGTGGGGTGATATTATCTTTTGGGGAGCGTTCACATATTACGTCATCAAAAATTTGCGCTTTTTAGA
>NC_088360.1:86347212-86377212 GCF_034508935.2 Berghia stephanieae | reverse complement strand
TTGTAATAATAAAATGAACATTTTTCTTATTCAGACATGTACATCGCAAAATTATTTTTTTTTAATTAAGGAAAATCTTGATATTTTTAAGAACGTAATAATGTTTTGTATAGCTGATTTTGCTGATTAAAAAAAATCAGAATGTGAAATGTTGATTTGTCAGTGTATGTATAACAGATGAATAGGCACGGATGTAAACATCTTTTAAAGCTGTTTTAGTAAACATTCCAAGAGAAATCAGAGAGAAAAATACGTTTTAACCCCCCCCCCCCCCCCAAAAAAAAAATAAAAAATAAAAACATTGTTTAACTAAACAAACAAAACAAAAACAAAAATAAAATAAAATAAAATAAAACACCATGGTAAGAACAATCAATCCACTGCCAAGAGGGGTATCTGGGCTCTTGTATTTTCCTATGTGTGTCTGCCAGTGTATTTCGTAGGTAAATGTCTAATCTTTATAATGCCTTGAGAAATCGTAAGAAATTTTAAAGAAACGCATTGGTTGTTTCAATGTGACAACAAATTATTCTTAAATTGAACAAAAATCAAAACAACAATACGGCCACAAAGTTTTTTTTTTTTTTTTTTAATCTCCTAATTTAGCCACACAAACTTCATTCTGTCTTGGCTTACTTTTATATTTCCAAATCAATATAAATAGAAGGAAAGAATACGCGAAATCTTCCAGACACATACAAACACACAACTACATTTGAACCAACACTTGACCATCCATGCCAGAGCCTTGTGTCAAAGTTTCAATTTCCTGCCATCGCCATGCGTCTATCTCTGCTCTGGACATTCGAATTGTTACATTTATTAGCATCTTATTTGGCTATGGAAAGGTTTGAGTCCAAAACTTTCTTAATTATGCATTATGTTTGTGTGTGTGCATGTAAGTGTGTTGTGTATGTATGTATGTATGTATGTATGTATGTATGTATGTATGTATGTATGTATGTATGTATGTATGTATGTATGTATGTATGTATGTATGTATGCATGCATGTATGTATGCATGCATGTATGTATGTATGTATGTATGTATGTATGTATGTATGTATGTATGTATACATGCATGCATGCATGTATGTATGATTATGTATGTATGTATGTATGTATGTATGTATGTATGTATGTATGTATGTATGTATGTATGTATGTATGTATGTATGTATGTATGTATGTATGTATGTATGTATGTATGTATGTATGTATGAGTATGTATGTATGAAAATATGTATGTATGTATGTATGTATGTATGTATGTATGTATGTATGTATGTATGTATGTATGTATGTATGTATGTATGCATGTGTGTATGTGTGTATGTGTGTGTGTGTGTCTTACTTATCGCGTATTTTAAAGCTGTGATATTAGTTTTTGTTCAAATACAAACCTTTTAAAGTCCAATGGACTGTCCATAGGTAATACGGTTGCTCGAGTCCAACTGAGAGCAGCGCAAATATAAGTCCTTTGGGAAAAAGACAGTATTAGTATTTTCTCACACTACTCAATTGTAAAATGACTATCTGATTGATAACAGTGTTGCTCTATCAACAACAACAAAAATAGAAAAAAATAAATAAAAAAAATGTAGCGCATTACACGTGTCGTGTCTCGTCCGACATACTAAGTGCCATGTGTCCTCGGGCCCCTGTAAAGCGTTTTGAGAAGATGAAGTGGATATTTCGCTGTATAAAAACTCCCCTTGTTGTCGTTTTCAGCTTATCACATGTCTATTGGTCAAAACATAGCGGTGGGCTACTCAGACTGGACGGGCGCTATAATGGGATGGTGGAACGAGTACAAGCTTTATAGGTATGGTGAAGACCCTAAGTATTACCTTAATGGTAAATGGGGTAAGATTGGACATTATACACAGGTAAGCACAAAGGAAGTGAATTTGACACTCTAATAAAGCTTAACATTAATATGCAATCGCCCTATCTAAAAATGAGTAAACAGCACCGCATACTAGCTATTCACTTTCAGTATTGTTGCTGTATCTCATCTGTAAAAATGAGCATATGTGACCCTTCGCCTCAAAACGGTATTAAGTCGGGTTGGTAAAGATGTTGAAAATTGAATTTACAGCTAGAAATATCAGAGTTGTGTTGAGTTTATATGATTTATTGAGGAGAATGGATACCATATTTTAGGGTGCTAATGCAAACAAGTTATATTTTTGACCAGTTTTAACATTAAATTCGGCTTTTAAGCATCTGGTTCGTTCCGACATAATACCGTTTTGAGACGATGGGTCACATATAATCTGATAATCATATAATCTGATCCTGATATGTAGACAATTCCCTTTTTCACTAAGTAAATATTCGATTAATTTTGCTTTTGATTGAAAATAAATAATTGTTAAGGGTTATTTCATAAAGGGTTCAAGAATACCACTTTGTCCTAAGATAGTAGACAAACGCTGCCGTTACATAATAGAGAAGGACCTACAGGTAGAAGTATAAAGTCTCCGGGCTCACATCACAAGATTATGATGAGAAAATTAAAATCGAATTTTTTCTTTAACATGATAAAAAGTTTTTGAAAAACAACAACAACAACGAAAAAAAAAAGAGGAAGAAGAAGAAAATAAAATAATAAAGTAAACTTTTAATTTTAAATAAAATCTGTCCACAACGGAATCGAATCCCGCACTTTCAAAGTTAGAGTCTGACAGCTTGTCCACTGCGCTACGGAGCCAACTGACTGTTCATCACATTTAATAAGATCTTTCTAAAACATCATTTTACCTTCAATGCAATTTCTATTTTCTGGTTTTATATTTCGATTTTTTAAAGATTATTATTTTTTTAATTTAAATTTATTAACAAAGACATCCTACAGATGTCACAATATAACTTTTGCCATGTCCAAATACAGAAACACAATATCGTTGATGAACACGGGGGTGCATAAAAACGATCCGTTAAGATACACCGTCAACGGAGGTGCATAAAAACACTACGATATTTTAATTATCTCTCTTGGACCACAACAATAATAGTGCTTGCATATTTTCTCATATTTCGTCTTTCTTAAATGAGTGAATTCAAAGTGGTTCTATAGAACGAATGAAGAATGAAGTGCGGCTATGTGGTCTAGTGGTATGACACTCGCTTTCGGATCGGAAGGTCCTGGGTTCGAACCTCGCTCGGCGCATAGTTGAGTCCTTGGAAAAGGCTCTTTACTTACATTCTCTCACCACACTCAGGTGTAAAATGAGTACCTGGCCGTTAACAGCGTTGTCTTTGTCCGAAAAATTGTAATATCGCCTAACAGGCGTCATGTCTCGTCCTACATATTAAATGTTGGTGTTGACCAGGACCCCTTGTAAAGCGCTTTGAGCACATTTAGTGGATATTGCGCTATATAAGAGCTCAATTTATTTATTTATTTAAGTTGAGTCACCCAGCTATTTGTTACTGTTTTTAGACAGCCACTGGGTGATTAGCTCTAACTAAAATAGATCGATCTGACAATACAATGTTTTTAAGTTATACATAGTTTTGTGATGTGGTACGTTAATCTGGCGGGTATATGTTGTAAGTATTTTACTAAACGAATAACATCAGTAGAACTTTCCCAGATAAGCTATTAACACCACGTGGTCACAGTATGGTGCCCTATGTTTCCAGATATTCTTGAATGTATCGAGCCTCTCAACTCCTTTCTTTCTTTATATTGAATATACAAATTCATACTTTCATCTTGCTGTCAACGTTTATAAATAATTTTTATGCCATGTCACACTTTCTCAGATGGTACAGAGCGGTTTTGTGCGTATTGGATGCGGATTTGCTAAATGCAAATCTTCACAATGGGGACGTTACTATGTCTGTAACTATGGAACTGGGTGAGTCATACGATTATAGCAATTATTTTCAATACACTCGGATCGTGATATTACGGAAACTTCCACCATTTCTGGACATCGGGTTCATCAGAATAGCATTTACTTTGTATAATAAACAAACGACAAAATGATATGAGAAACTTTGTTGTTCAATTTGGGTCAGTATCCTATAGGATGTTAAAATTATATTAATAGAACATAATTATGAAACTACAAAAAAATATGGCGGCTAAAGCAGACAATCTGTAAATTCACCAATTGATTTAAAAGGCATACACTATTTCATTTGAAACTGATTTGAAACCGTTGTTTGTTTTGTATTTATTTTTATTGGGGTTTTTTTTTGGTTTTTTTTTTTTTGGGGGGGGGGGGGGGGGCGGAGGTTCCTTTGTGTGTGTGTATGTGTGTGTGTGTGTGTATATATATATATATATGTGTGTGTGTGTGTGTGTATTAAATTGTTTGTTTTTTTTTTTTACCATCTCTTGACGTAAGTAGTGACTTAACTTCATGAAACCAAAAAGCAACCATTGTTTTTTCACTGTTCTCTGCCAGTTTGGCAGGGGTAAGTTGTGACGGAATATCTCACATTGTGCTCATTTGACATTTGCACCACACAAAATGTAGGCTGTTTTTTACCAACTGGTTTTATAATGATGATGATGATGATGATGATGATGATGATGATGATGATGATGATGATGATGATGATGATATAATAATAATGATGACGATGAAGATGATGATGATGATGATGATGATGATGATGATGATGATGATGATGATGATGATGATGATGATGATGATGATGATGATGATGGTAATAATAGTAATAATAACTATAATAATAAAAAAAAAACAATACCCTGTTCATGAGCTAATGATGTTTTAAAAACTATTTTCAGACAAAGTCAAAGCACTATCATCACACCATACGAGAAAGGGAAACGATGCTCCAAGTGCCCTAATTCGTGTAAAAATGGTGTTTGTGGTGAGTAGGCATATAATATACTGTGCGTCACATTTAATGCTCTAATAATGTTCGATATGTTGTAAAATCCTTTTAAAATTAAAATAAAGTAAACAATTTCTGGAAGAACAATCCTTTGCCTAGTTTTTATCCAATGCTTATTTAGAAATATTTCGTCTTTTGTGGGTTTCAAAGTAAAAAACTGGATGATGTAAAGTTTACACACTACAAAGGTGAACATTATAAGCTCCATCATTTTTCCTATTATTTTTGTTGTAAGTGAGCTCATCCGCACACAATCACAATCCACACCTCTAAAAGATGTGAGACAGAGATGAAAACAACCCATTCACGTCACTTAAGGCCCATGAAAAGGAAACGGGGCAAAGAAATAGTCATTCATCGCAAATCTATGTCGAACTTACAGAGACACACAACTTTGGCATGCATATGGCCGGTGCATTATCAAGAACGATTGGACACAGAAAACCTGGCACCGTTGCAGATATTCCTGGGCGTTGCAGAAAGAGTAAGACTTCAGTGCAAGAGGACCGCGAGATCATCCGCTGTCATCAGGAAGAGCTCTTTTCACACGTGAGAGGGACAGCGAATCACATCGAGGTTGTCTCTTCTAAAGTACAACGTAGGCTGAAAAACGATGGGTCGACCCTAGGTCAGAACTCTTCTGACAGAAGAACATGCCAATGGCCGACTGGCATGGGCGATTAATCACAATCGTTGTTCCCTGCCTCAATGGGACAGAGTGCTGTTCTCAGACGAGAGTCGTTTCAAAACAATCAATAACAACCTTATGCTCAAAATCAAAATAAGAAAGAGACTAACAATTGATACTAAAGTCTCCATCATAGACGAATAGAAGAATAAGGCAACGATTGCCGAGATATGTCGAACGTTGGTCCGTTATACTTCTGGGTGGCAATGTTGTGAACTCCTTAGCCAAGCGCATACTATCTAAAAGCTCAAGTTTTCTTTTTCTTTTTAAAAATAATAATAATAATAATAATAATAATAATAATAATAATAATAATAATAATAATAATAATAATAATAATAATAACGTAAGTCGCCATTTTTTCTTCCGTGTAGTCCAGGCCTAGAGGATTAAGTCCGCCGAATTCGGCGGTCCAAATCCAGTCAGATTGTGAGCGCTTTAGGCCGGCTTACGATCAAGTCTGAGTCTATGAATACCGGCATGTCTGAGGTAGGACCGGCCTACTGATTTAAGTCGTGCCTGCTGGATAGGCTGCTCATATGAATCGAGCACCCGGTGTTCACGCAACGTACTATCTAAATAAAAAGGTTAGAAAACAAACCGGATTTTGGCTTTACATTATGCATTTGTTTGCTGTCAAATTTCGTCATCAAATTTTTGGGGTCATTTTTTTTCGACCATCTTTTCATTTCTTTGGCGATTCCATTCATAACAGCTTATTCGACTTCTAAAGTGTCTCCCGTTACAGAGGTTTCTGCCTTTCATTTGATACTATTTTCACCAAATTTGAGCCGCTCGTCATTTAGGACGAATAATAACCAATAACGGGTGACAACTTAATTGTGGCGCACAGTATGGATAAAGGTGACCCATCGAATCAAGTACAATGCTTTGTCTCCTTAACAATAACGTCCCTTGGTGGTGAATGGTGATGATGATGGTGATGATGACGATGGTGATGATGATGATGACGATGATGATGATGATGATGACGATGATGATGATGATGGTGATGATGACGATGGTGATGATGATGATGATGATGATGATGATGATGATGATGATGATGATGATGATGATGATGATGACGGACGACAACGATGATGGCAATTATCATCATGATGATACTGATGATGATTATGATGGCAATGATGATGATGAAAACTGTTTCCCAATTTGATTTTTACCATAATATATTTATATTCCATGGAACTTCCCTGCAACCCCTCCCCTATGATTTGAATACACACACACTTACGCTCACACACACACTCACTCACACACACACACACACATTAAAACACACATACACACACCTATGTATATTATGTTTTATACATTACTTTGTTTCCAGATTGTAGTGGAAAGATGTGCCGTAATGGAGGAAAATTAGACATTAACAGTTGTACATGTAAATGTCTTCCACCCTCAAAAGGACCAACCTGTGAACAAGGTGTGTACGTATATATTGTGACAAATTATAAAAAGAAAACGATATGAAAATGTGTCGAATCAGGCTGATTTTTCGGGGATGTTTTTTTTCTCCCTTATATTATTCTTTAATGCTTTGCCTGAGAGTGTTTTATACAAACATGTTCAAATATGCATGTAGGTATATATTTTTATGTGAACACTCATCTCATGTATTATAACAGAGTGAACCCGTCTTTCAAAATCTGATATGATCTAATGTGTAATATGTTATATTGGTATGACGCTCGTTTTATGACTAGTGAGTCACGGATTCGAGTCTCTGTGGGAGGCTCAACGTTGAGGATCCGAGAAAGCTCTTAACAGACATAATTTCCTCACCATGATAAGATTTAAAATAAATACATAGCTGCAACAGCATTGTAAAATTGAAATAGCGCCTTTCATATGTCATGTCGTGTCAATTGTTTTCAATATTCGCCGTACTCTGAAAAAAAACCGTATTTATAATCTTTTTTTAATTTTCTGGAATGAATGAAATTGATGTCCTCATCTCTTTGTTATTATTTTTGGACCGCCAGTATATTGTTGACCAATCAAAACATGGAATTTGTGACACACCCTCACACGTGCTCGGACTGACATAGTTCGTTGTTTATAAATAGTAACTAGAAGGAAATCGACCTCAATCTCTGATCATGTGTTATTGCTTTTAATACAGCCAAATGGGTGACTAGTTATCACACGATTTTCTCGGTCATATTATGAACGGTTGAATGTTTTGTGTTAGTTCTATTGATCAAGCGGTAGAACAGTGGGTATTTTACGTAAACTCATACCATCGATTGTTAAACCTATGGAGTTTGCCGAATCACTGCCATTGTTCACATTATGACGATTGTCCGAGAGGCGTGGTTATCCACCTGTCTACTGGATTTCAGTTCTCACTAAAATATAATAATATTTCAGTCAGAAAATAGATAGAATGCGCTTGGCCAAGGAGTTCACAACATTGCCATCCGGAAGTATAACGGACCAACACACAAAACTTTGTGTAACCATGAACTTTTATAGTCTGATTAATACAGTTTAGTGAGAACAACTCACAAACGCGGATGGCAAAAACAATAACAAAGGCCTGAGTGACGTCATCTTCGAACTATCTATAAATGTTTGTGTGGCACATAGTTTTGTGTGTCGGTACGTTTAACAATAACGTGAATGATATTGACCTCTCTCTGATCATTGTTGTTGGGTTTTTTTTACCGCCAAATGAGTGACTAGTTATCACACGATTTCCTCGAGCAGATATTCACGTCGAAGCATAGATAGAACGAAGATGACGTCTCTCAAGCCTTTGTTATTGTATTTTGCCATCCACGTTTGTGAGTGATTCTCACTAAACTGTATTAACTCGACTATAAAAGTTCATGGTTACACATAGTTTTGTGTGTTGATCCGTTATACTTCCGGATGGCAATGCTGTGAACTTCTTAGCCAAATGCATACTATCTAGAGATAGTATGCTCTTGTCTCAGAAGCTCACAACATTGCCATCCGGAAGTATAACTGACCAACACACAAAACTATGTGTAATACGCTTCAACAGTCGTAACGTCACTTCCTTCCTAATGACGCATGGTAACTTAGTAACACTGGCTCTAAACTATCGGAACAATGGCGGACGCCCGTATGAAATATTTCCCCGGCGAGCATAAAAGCGTATCCAGAGGGGAAAAAAAACATAAATTTGATCATGTTTTGACTTTTTAACATTCTGATCACAAGACATATGAAAAGTTCTAGCCAGCATGAAAAATAAAAAGTAATGATTTTCTTTGTTTAGAACCAAGATGGCCGCCGTTGCCGGGCGGCGTGACATCAGACTATTGAATCGTATTACTTATAACAGCGGATGGCAAAACACAAAAACAAAGACCCTAGTGACGTCAACTTCATACTATCTATAGTTCTCTGTCTTGGTTCTTTTGATCAAGCGGGTAAATAGTGGAATACTAAGAAACATACCATTGATTGTAAAACTTATGCAGTTCGCTATTTTTACCAATCACTGACATTGTTTACAATATGACGAGCACCTGTTATAAGTATCCCACTTGAACCCCCTTGGAAAAACTACTACTTCGTTTGCCTGTCACTGTTGCACAATGAAGTGTGGGTCTTCATCTGTCTGATATAAAAGAGAGATAACTCATTTATAACAGACAACAAGATTACTCCTGTATGAGTTACATCCCTTGATTTAAAAATTAGTTCAGTAACAGCTTTAACAAAATTTGTTAATGTAGACTCGATGATTTCTGACGTCTACCCTTATGATCAGAATAACACCTACGGCACAAATATCAGAACGAAAAAACTTTCGATTACATAGCTCTGTAGTATGTTCAAAAACTCGTAAACGGGCATAAATTTTAATGGATATGCTTTATTGAAAAACTATTTTTTATTGCTTGTTTGTTTTTGAGGAAGATTCATTCCAAAAACGATTATTTGTTGTACTGTTTTCCAGCGAGATCATCTCATGTTAGGATTTAACTATCTCAACGTTTGCCTTCTCAAACATTTCTGCTATTCTTTGCTCTTTTATCGGTCTTAATTGAAGGGAAAAAGCTGCTCTTATACTATTTTTATTCGGTTAAATTACTTTCCTATCTTAGCTAGCTTTGAAAATATTTTGATATTTCATTGGGTAAAAATAACAATGATGATGATGATGATGATGATGATGATGATGATGATGATGATGATGATGATGATGATGATGATGATGATACCATGATGTCAGACTGGAATCCCTGTTCATATTCCAGCATAAGAAGGGATTAAAATCTGATTTGATATGATAAATATATACATGGCGTCAGATTTCTCCGTATTATACTTGTTAGCCTGTCCGAGGGGATTGTGTGTTATATTCAGTAAATATTGTACATTATATTTAATTGTAATGAAGTCCTAAGCTTATGATAAGGATAATGTTTGGTTCAAGGCTAGTCTAAAGTTAGACCTATTAAACCGGTTCAAATGGTACAAACGGCTAAACAAGCCTAATAATATTATAGTAAAATAGTCTACTGCTTGAGCGTTATAAGTATAGACTCATAAATATTCTAAGTAAAATAGATAATGCTGGCGCCCATATAGCATGAAGTAACCAATTGATAGTTATGCCGACCTCATGAACTTTACAAGACTGCACAAGTCTAGATAAAACAACTATATTGTAATGTATGATCAAATTATATATATATATATATATTATATATATATATATATATATATATATATATATATATATAAAGTCATAATAATACAACCATAGGGTATAGGCAGAATAGGTAGATAATGTTGTTGATACATAGTTTGTAGATCAGAAAGAATTTAAAAGAATTGATAAATCTGTAATCTTCACTCACCAATTTTTTAATAGTACACCACTGAATAGAATAAAAGACAAAGTCCTTTTCTAGGAAGGTCGATTTTTGGAAGAGAATCATTTGTTTCAATGTGTGGGTTTTATAAGGTTCAACCAAGCCTTTCATCGACTCCCAGGCGTCTTTGTTTGAACGATAGTGTGTGGAGTGGTGGTGGGCGTGTCTCCAGATGTTTAACACTTAAACTAATTCCATTCTCTGGTGCCAGGCTGAGCGTAAGCGACACGGATGAAATAGGTTATTTTGACACATATGTGTGAAGTATCATATTCGACAGGGGAGATACTTACGTTGTCCGCCATTTTAATAGATGGCTGATGTTAGCGTAAGGTACGAGTAATACCATGTTGAATTTCCATCGTGACAATTCTACTACTACTACTACTACTACTACTACTACTACTACTACTACTACTACTACTACTACTACTACTACTACTACTACTACTATTACTACTACTACTACTACTACTACTACTACTACTACTACTACTACTACTACTATACTACTACTACTACTACTACTACTACTACTACTACTACTAATAATAATAATAATAATAATAATAATAATAATAATAATAATGATGATGATAATAATAATAATAATAATAATAATAATAATAATAATATAATAATAATAATAATAATAATAATAATAATAATAATAATGATAATAATAATAATAATAATAATAATAATAATAATGATGATGATGATGATGATGATGATGATGATGATGATGATGATGATGATGATGATGATGATGATGATGATGATGATGATAATGATGACGACGATGATTATGATGATAAATTCACCTTATCTTTTAATCTTGTATAACCAGATTAAAACAGATAAAGGGGGAAAGCAGAAGAAAATCATTTTGATAGTATGTATTGCAGAATATATAACTTAGTAACTTAACTCTGTTATCGAATCCTTTTCGACAGTAACATGCCCAAGTTCTGACAATTGGAAATGTGGGAAATATCCTTTAACTAAGCTATGCAAAGCTGCGACAATTAAGAAGTGTCCATACATGTGTGGTTTGTGTGGTTCGTCTAAAAAAAGTATGTGTAAATACTGATTGGTAAAAATATGTTTGTTTTTTTATTTTTATTGTTTATTAACGTTCTCTTGAATCCAAGCAAACTTGAGTGTGACTAAATATCAGAAGGCTGAAGATTAATGATTTTGCATTGAGAGGTGGCCGCGTGTATCGTTCAAGATAACACGTTTCAAGTCTAGCTTTTAGCTTTTTTGAACGTGGACAAGAATCATCACACCCTTAGCTCAGCATGCTGACTTGGGGTTTTAACACCAAGATTATCTCGGTCAGATTGTCGTTTATTATTTGAGATTTTATATGAGATTGATATTAATAATATATATATATATATATATATATATATATATATATATATATATATATATATATTATATATGTGTGTGTGTATGTGTGTGTGTATATAATGTTTGTTTTTATATGTATGTGATAAACAGCAATGATATAGAGCTTTACTCTGGATTGCAAAGGTATTCCAAGTCTCATATTTTTGTTTGTAAATTGAATTTTGGACATTTAAATCATTCCAAAATTATTCTGTTCTGAGGTGGCTGGGCACACTTATAATTTGGAAACCTCTGTTTTAAAAAATCTGACTGCGAGAAGTTCACAAAGCCATTTTAACAAGGAGGAAAAATGAAGAAAGAAATCTAAGCCTCTTTTGTTAGACTCGAACCCGCGGGCGTTCAGAAAATGTATTCTTCTGTGAAATACCATCTTGCCTAATATCAGTTTTTAGCCATTTTTAGTGACTAAATTGCCACAAGAATATTGGGTCATTAGCTACATTGTCGCAAGAATATTGGGTCATTAGCTACATTGTCACAAGAATATTGGGTCATTAGCCACATTGTCACAAGAATATTGGGTCATTAGCTATATTGTCACAAGAATATTGGGTCATTAGCCACATTGTCACAAGAATATTGGGTCATTAGCTACATTGTCACAAGAATATTGGGTCATTAGTCACATTGTTACAAGAATATTCGGTCATTCGCTACATTGTCACAAGAATATTGGGTCATTCGCTACATTGTCATAAGAATATTGGGTCATTTGCTACACTGTCACAAGAATATTGAGCCACTGGCTATTTTGTCAGAAGTATATTAAGCATTTGCCTTGCCACAAGAATATTGATCTATTGGCTATATTGAAAAAAAGAAAGAATATTTAGCTATTGGCTACAGTGTCACAAGAATATTGATCTGTTGGCTATATTGTCACAAGAATATTGATCTGTTGGCTACAGTGTCACAAGAATATTGATCTGTTGGCTATATTGTCACAAGAATATTGATCTGTTGGCTATATTGTCACAAGAATATTGATCTGTTGGCTATATTGTCACAAGAATATTGATCTGTTGGCTATATTGTCACAAGAATATTAATCTGTTGGCTACATTGTCACAAGAATATTGATCTGTTGGCTATATTGTCACAAGAATATTGATCTGTTGGCTATATTGTCACAAGAATATTGATCTGTTGGCTATATTGTCACAAGAATATTGATCTGTTGGCTACAGTGTCACAAGAATATTGATCTGTTGGCTATATTGTCACAAGAATATTGATCTGTTGGCTACAGTGTCACAAGAATATTGATCTGTTGGCTATATTGTCACAAGAATATTGATCTGTTGGCTACAATGTCACAAGAATATTGATCTGTTGGCTATATTGTCACAAGAATATTGATCTGTTGGCTATATTGTCACAAGAATATTGATCTGTTGGCTATATTGTCACAAGTATACTGACCCACTGGCTGCACTGTCACAAGTATATTGAACTATTGGTCACACAAATATTTTAACCATTTTAATTGTATATAACGGGGGAAAAATAAGAAGAAAAACATATGAGTAGAACTTTAAAAGGTCTGGAGCACGCAAGGTGATCAGCTCAAGAAATGACTGAATATCGTGTCATGTTTATTTAACATCTGATATGTATCTCAAGTAATGAGAATCTTTGACAACACTGTCTTTGAATTATTGCTTCAAATTTACGTCTAAAACCCATCCTCTTTTTTCCTCAGAAACTCCGCCACCAACGTTTACGTCAAAGTTCAACTGTGTTTATAAAGGCACTCGCCCGCCAGCAAGTATGAAGAAAGAAAAATTAAAATTAAAAAAAAAACAAAACAAAAAAACACCACACCATGGAGGTCTCGTCCATTGTATCACCATTACCACTACCACCACTTTCTCTGCCTCCTCTTCCTCCTCCTCCTCCTCCTCCTCCTCCTCCTCCTCCTCCTCTCCTTCACCTCCTCCTCCTCCTCCTCCTCATCCTGCTCCTCCTCCTCCTCCTCCTCCTCTTCTTCTTCTTCTTCTTCTTCTTCTTCTTCTTCTTCTTCTTCTTCTTCTTCTTCTTCTTCTTCTTCTTCGTCTGCTTCTTCTTCTTTAACATCTGGTGGTCAGTTTAATATCAAATTATAATACAACGACCCAACAGAGAAAACAATATTTTCCTGAATAGTGATATTGAGAGCCATAGCCTTATGTACATGGTTCTTTTAATTTTTCGTTGAATAACAGAAACCAATGTAAGCTTTGTCCTGTTCCCTGCTCTCTAGTGCGGATATGTGGTCTTCTGGTGTGACACTCGCTTTCTGATCGGAAGGTCCTGGGTTCGAGCCTCGCTCGGTGCATAGTTGGGTAATTTAATCATCAAATTAGACCTCCTACCACCTGAAAATAACAAGGGAATATCAATATTAGCATTACAATCAAAAATGGATTTTTGACTACAGGTCCCTCCTTAAAAAGGCTCATTCACTCATTATACTCAAGTGTAAAATGAATACCTGGCCGTTAACAGAGTTTCTCTGTCGAAAAAAATTGTAACATCGCCTAACAGGCGTCATGCCTCGTTCTACATATTACGTTTTGCTGTGGATCAGAGACCTTTAGTAAAGCGATTTGAGCGCGTTTAGTGGATATTGCGCTATATAAGATCTCATGTTTTCTTGAAGTGATTTGTCCAAACTGTGCCTTTGTAATACATTTGTAGTTCCTGGCTCTCTCGTGTCTGTATAAGTTCTCGAACAAGGAGCAAAATGCATAAATTATAATATGCCAATTTAAGACTGTGACACGGGCCATTGATTTACCTTCTGGTTGGCCTTGACAGCAAATTTAGTATGATCCCAGGCTTTAGGATATTTTGCCTTGTTTGCAACAGTCATCTAAACAAATTATAAGAACACGTTTTAAAAATCGCAATTATATGCATTACAAAACTTTTTCTTCTTATCTCTAAACTTGTACTTTTTGTCAAGGCTAAATTAATGTAGATATCTACATGCGTTTTAATCACGTGGAAAAATCTTTTCTTTTTTTGTTGGTAATGAAAAAAATCGTATAAAAGCCAGCTGATTGGCAATTAAAAATAATCATTTGGTGCGCATGAATACAAATCCAACGTTATCTTTTTTTTTTTTGGTCAAATTGTCATTGAGGCAAATGGAGAAAAATAAAAATTATGGCGAATCGGAGTATCTTCTAGCTACTCCCATACAATTGGTCACGAAATGTCTAACATATGGAGGGAGGGGTGGAATAAACGTATTCTTTCATTTCTCGCAAGCTCGTTGTGTTATTGGGCACGATAAAAATAACTCGTTTAATACACTAAGAAATGTGAGACTCGTATATTATACAATCATTTAATTCTTGGGTTCAGCACGTGACATTTATATATCTAGGTTTTTAAATTTTCAAAATGGTGCATGAAATGTGAATATTATTACATCTTGCGATTATACAAATGATATCATTAGATATCAAATTTCACCATCCTTTTTTTATGGTTTAGGTAAAATACCATATATACCGGGCAGATCAATTGTACCAACACAAACATCTATTGTGTAGTCTTTAAAGTTTACAGTCTGCCAGAGATAATTTAGTGAGAACTTATTACCCAGCTGGCGGTCTAAAACAACAAAGCGCTGAATGACGTCATCTTCATTACTTCAATCTCTAGGTAAATGTGAGAGTTTTGGAGAGAACGGATCTGATAAACAAGCATGTGCCACGCGAGGTGGAGATTTCAATTGTGGTCATTGTATAAAATACTCAAATGTACCGGAAGAGTACTGCCCAGTTATGTGTGGACTGTGTGATGGTAAGAAAACTCTCTCTCCCTCGCTCTCTTTATCTATCTATCTGTCTATCTCTCTCTCTCTCTCTCTCTCTCTCTCTCTCTCTCTCTCTCTCTTTCTTTCTTTCTCTCTCTCTCTCTCTCTCTCTCTCTCACCTCCTTGTCTGTTTAGCTATCTATCTGTCCACCTATCTATCTATCTATCTATCTATCTATCTATCTATCAATCTATCTATCTATCTATCCATCTATCTATCTATCTATCTGTCTATCTGACTGTCTGTCCATCTGCCTATATATATATATGTATACATATATATTATATATATGTATACATATATAGTATCTAACAATTTATCTAGCTGTGCTACTTTGTGATCATGTGGCAAGACATTCGATTTTGAATATACTCCTTGGTTCGAGTCCCAATGTGGCGGGCAAAGTTGAATCGTTGAAAAAGGCTCTTTACTCACATTTTCTCACCATACGTAAGTGTGAGATAAAAAATAGCACTGTGTCTGTCGAACATAATTGTAATATTAATCTCCTTATAGAAGACCTGTATCGTCCAATACCAAAGCGTTGCTTTTGGCTTGGTACCCTCTGTAAAAACCTACGTGCACATTTAGTCGATATTTCACAATATTTCCAGTCTTATTTCCTACCCATTTCTCTTTATCCTCTCACTACTAGCCCGTGCGATATATCCCTTTACCTCTCTTCCCCAACCATAGATAGTCTGAGGTTCGATCCCCAGTTTCGAAAGGCCAGCTTTGGGATGATTTTCTCATGTATTATTCTAATGGCTTTGTCTGGCAATGCTTATCCGATTTTTTGACTTGCCTTAATATTTTCTCCCTAAAGTTTCACTTCCACAATTAGATAGATGAATACATTAATGAATAAATGGTGATAAATAGATAGATTTGCCATGTCTGTCTTGTGGTTGTAGGTCGTTGTGATGGCAAGAACTGCAAAAACAAAGGAACACTCAACACAAGCACTTGCAAATGTAAATGTCCCGCTCCTTTTTCAGGCGAATTCTGTGAGAAGGGTAAGTGGAACCAATTATTGAAGACAAATTAATATATAGGCCAACATATTATATTATTCATTTACGTCCACCCAGATTCTTTTCAGACCAGGTCAACCAATTATTATAAACAAATGAAAGACTTATCTTCATTTCTAATATGCTGATCTATGAAAAATTCTCCTCTATATTATTATTATTATTATCATTATTATTATTATTATTATTATTATTATTATTATTATTATTATTATTATTATTATTATTATATATAATATATTATTAATAATATAATAATAATAATAATAATAATAATAATAAATAATAATAATAATAATAATAATACACTGTATTTGTTGAGCGTAATTCAATTTGGAAAAGAAAAAAGTCTTAAGATGTATTTTAAACATTTCCTCCGATGAGCAATGCGCAATTCTTAAGGAAGGTTGGGACGTTTCTAGAAAAAATATCATCCTCTACATGACACATAAGAGGTCTTTCCTTGAGTAACAAACAATTTCCATCGGATGACCAGCGAGGGGATCGGGTTGGTGTATATAACTGCAATTATCGTAAAGATAAGTTGGCTGACAATCAAAACACAATACCAAAACGTTGTCCGATATTTTCTCCTTACTAGGAATCATTAAAATTCTTTTAGAAGAGGTGATGCTTGATGATTCTTACTCTAATTCACTCAATAAGGATTAATCTTGCAGCATTGCTTTGAATTCTCTTGCAGCTTGAGTATTCTCTCGCTGGTGCTGTTAAGAGAGAGAGAGAGAGAGAGAGAGAGAGAGAGAGAGAGAGAGAGAGAGAGAGAGAGAGAGAGAGAGAGAGTTTCAATAATTACGTTTTGAAAGAATCAATGATGTAATCACTGTTTTTGTCACATCTGTATAGATGTAGTTTCTAATTTTACCAATTCTGCTCAGCTGGAAATTGAGGCATTGAGAAAGATATTTTATGTGCCGGTTTAAAGTCACATTCTCATGCCATGAAGATGCCGAGATTTTTACCATTGGATGAACGTTGCACAACCGAGACATTTACGTTACATTTGATATTTCCCATAGACTTTGTAATATCGGGATGACCTTAAATGGCAATTTCAGTCTTTTCCTCATTCAATTTTAATATATTACTATATCGGTAACAAATCATTTATCTTAAATTGATTACCTTGATTCGTACTGATGATAACTTCTTGACACGCGACATCAAGCAAAAATAGAAAGAAGAGAGAGAGAGAGAGAGAGAGAGAGAGAGAGAGAGAGAGAGAGAGAGAAGTGGAGGGGGGGGGAGAGAAAGAGGGAGGGCAGCGTTTACGGTTCATCAATTGAATTTCAGGATGGAAAAAGAAAACTATAGATTCACATAACGCATAAAACCCTTTCCAAGGATCAAATTTGAATTCCGTTGCTGCCTGCAAGTTTGGTTTTACAGTAGCACTAGAAATAGTTCATTAGTTTACATTTTATATCATTTTATTCATGAAATTTAGAACATTGTGAAATTTTATAATCTTTCTGGTCACAAAATAAAAGCAATAACAATAATATAACAATTGTGTCTTCAACCTCTGTCAATCTTGGTGTTAGTCCGATTGGTTATTTTACTTCTATAGGGAAAACCAGAGTCTCACGACTTGCTATTTATTATGTAGCCAAACAAAACTGCCGTAACTTGACAAAACATTTTGTTTCACTCTTGCCAGGAAACTTTCATTTCAAATGTCTATCCATTAACCATTTCACTGCCGGACTCTGGGAGAACTCGTATTTGAAATTAGGCCAGAAAACTCGTCCTTCAAATATGGATCGATTTAAATGATCCTCATCTTAGCAACAACAAAAAAAAATCTCGCGAAGTCCCAGGTTGGAGAGTCTTTGCAAAGACGATTATCATTTTAAATTGATAGATATTTAAGGGACTAGTTTTCTGGCCAAACTTTTATACACGAATTTTTCCAAAGTCCGACAGTTAACTGGTTAAATGACCTCCAACTAGTCCAAAAAAGGGTCATAAACCCAAGACAAATTGGAGGTCATCTTCGTGGATTGATATTTGAGGTGAAAGTTTCCTGGTCAAAATGAGAAAAACCCCAATCTTTTTTGGTCAAAACAAAGCAGGAAATAATACAGCAAAGGGACCGAGATCGATCCCAGGTGAAGTCCAGATTTTTTTCCGACCCCCTATCTAATCAGCAGTAAGTAGGTAGCTGGGTCTGTTAGATCTGGTGGAAAGTACTTTGCGATAATTTTGTCCATTTCAAGCTATAGAAACATGGATGAACTACGACTCGATGGGCTATCTCTGAAGGACCACTTGTTTTATATAAGACCTGATATATCTCCTCTTTCACTCCTTTCTCTACCATAGTGGATTGCTCAAATCGAAAAGATTCCCCAGTCTGTGGGACGCAGTTTCCACCCGCTTATTGCAAAAAGTTTTCTAACGTTCCTGGCATGTGTCCTTGGATGTGTGGCCTCTGTAGAGGTAAGTGGCAATTTTAAATCATAGACTTAAAATAAAATGAGATGGTGAGTGAAATACACGAACGACAGTTTTTAATAATTGTAATCACCGTTTCCCACTTACAAACTTGATTTTTTTGTTGTTGACTGTTACTTAACCTATAAACAATTTAAGCGATTTAAAATCAGCTAACGACTAATAATTATGTAACTTAACAGTTTGTTTTTTTAACAAAATACTGACCCCAACAGACGTAGTGCTCAATTTTCTCTGTTGAGTATGAGGAGCCTCATAAATTTATACTCAAATGAAAAAGTGGATACAATAAATTACACAAAAATATAAATGATAAATATATAAATAATTGAATAACATAACAATGTCAAAATTGTATTGTTGTTAGTATTGATATATTATCGTATCAAAATAGATATAAATCATTAAAAAACCCTTCGTTCATCTTCATTGGGAAACTTGTATTTCTGGGTTTTCTCATGGAAATAATGATGTAACCCAAGCATTAGCGGCACTGCAGAAACTGTTAAGTGATATGTGTCCGGTTTCTTGCCATCCAAAGATAGCACATCGATGGTTGCGGATCAAATCTCTGAAGTCTCGATTTTCATGAAGCCTCTTAGTGAAGGTAGTGCAATGCCCTGTCAAATTCTGCCAGCCGCTTCGCATATACGAAACAATAGACTTAGGTTTACATTTGTATAGAAATAACCCAATATGCTTCGGATGGCGTTCGCCAAAAACAGCCTTCCAGGCCAAAGAGAAAATATCCTCTTCGTGTGCTCATAACACTGATTATTTGCACTTTATATACATCTCGCAATGTCTCAATAAAGAGTGATAAATATGTCAATTCTTATTCCCTGAAATACCAGGGAAAATGCAATCAGTACCTTAATTTTTGGAGGAGGGGGTGGTCAATAGACAATATGCTTTTTCTGAAAATCTCAATGAAATATAAAATATTTAAATTATAATTCTATAGAAATTACCTTTAAAGAATGTTACATTATTGTTCTAAATGTACACCAAATACAGTTTGATTAAGAGCACTTCGTTTTTAGTGTTTTTATTTCAACTCATCTTCGAGGCTGCACATTAAAGAAATGATTAGCCCTTAACTGAAATTTTAACTCGAGATCAATATCAACGTAATGTTTAGGAATTATTAACTCTGTTATACATATATGATTTTGGACATATCTTTGACCATGCTTATTGATAGCACCGTGCAAAGTTTCATTTTTCAGAGACTAGTTCGCTTGACCAGAATCTGGTATTTTTCTTGGTGAAAAGTCTTTTGAGCAGTCTTTATCACAATATTCTCATTGTTCATTCTGCAATACTTTGACAAAACGCGATGTCTCGGGTTTGAGAGTTTTTGCCAAGATGAGGGTCAATTAATTCTACTTATATTTAAAGGACGAGTTTTCTGGCCAATTTTTTAAATTCGTGTATTCCCAGAGTCGGCAGTTAACTGGTCAGTATGACCCTTAACTTGTCAAAATGTTTCAAATAAGAGACGGATTTGATACAGTTTGACACGTTGAAGATCATTTTAATCGATCTATATTTGAAGTGAAACTTGCATGGTTTTAACTGCATTCCTTTGCTTTTTTTTGTAATGTATTTTTCAGCTTGAAGCATGCCAAGGGGGTAACAGAATTTTGTCATTTCTTCGACTTCGTTAAAAGTGTACTACTTTCGGAAAACTAAATAAAAATAAAGTATTCATGAAAATAAACTATCGATTTCAAACTCTCCATTGTTTTATTAATTTTCATAGCATCTTAAAAAAAGCCCTGTCAGATAAAATTACTGATAACTTTTTAAAGGAGTCTTTCAGAGCCATTAGGCCTTTGGAGCCAGAGTTTATTCCGGTTTCTATGACGTGAAACCGACAATAGCAATTGCTTGGTACCCTTTGGATAGCACGTTAATCTAATGCCAAGTAGTTTCCGTCAAATCTAGCTACCCAATCGCCGCTGGTTGGACAGGGAGGTCGGAAAAATATCTTGATCTCAGTCCCTTTGTGTTGAAGCGAGTGCTCTACCAACTGAGCTAACCGGACCCCTCTGGTAGAAAAACCAGTCAAAATTTTGAAGTTACATGTTTTTTTGATACCATCTTAATTTTTTAATGGATTGAAGTTGTGATTAAAAGCAATTATGCATTAAAAGTGAAGAAAAATGTGTTAACATATTAATATACATCTCATCTGTATTTATCGCAAAGACTGTAATAAATGGCAGTGTAATTGAGAAAGAATAACCCCATTAGGATGTCGGGAGTAGATCCCATGGATGGGTAAGATAATTGGGGATCGAACTTCTGACCATTACATCGCAGACATCTTCTCTGTGGTATAATGGAAGAAGATGTGTCGGACACTCAGAGGTTCAGTCATAAGACAAGGAAAGTTGAGTTTGTTTGTTTTTCTTATTCTTATTCTAGATCTAGAGCTCCTGACACTAAACGTGCACATTTTCAGATTTTAGATTGTTTTGTGTGTGCAAAAGTAAATGTTTGATCTCAATGTCACACAAATTAACAAACTTGAAGTTAGAGCACGTGTATTTATTTGCAGGTCTGTTAACCCAATTTGTCTTGGGCTCATTGTTGTAACATAAACATTCTCAAACCAACGTAAAATATTGTTACAATAATCATAAACCAAGTCCATAATTGCGTCCAGTTATCAGACCTGCAATTGTGCACGTCGGTATAGAGGTATCTGTCAACCCCCCGTTCACCACTAACTCAACAAAACAATTTCCAATGAAAGCTGATAATTTATTCTTAGTTGAAGAGGACATCAATACTATACGTTAAATCAGAAGTTTATGTTACCTTTGTAACTGTCGCGTCTATGTAGGAGGGTGGCAAATAGGAGTAGACAAATAGGAGAAATAGTTTCCCCATAGACTAGTGTCTGGTGCCGCTTCTATCTCCCTGTTATAGTCGGGTAAGCTCCTGACACTTGACTGATAGTAAGAGAATGTTTTAGGTTTGAAGAAATAGGTAATAAGTAGTGGCAGAGCATTGGCATTTTAATAAGGATGGGTAGGTTCAGAAGGTAAGTATTAATCCCCGTTAAAGAATAAGTATTGTAATATAAATCAACAGAATTGCCTCATACAATAACAAGTTAACATAATTAGCCAAAGAATAATAGTGTTGGTTTTAATTCATTAAATTTATACTGTGGGTAATTAATCTTCATCCCGTATCACAAACTATTCATTTCGTTACTGAATGGGCTTATCTTCAAGGCGCCTGGGCGGCGCGAAGGTTTTTCCGTTATATCGGACAGTAGCCGTTCTGGTTCACCAACGTAAAGTATTGTTTCAACAATCATAAACTAAGTCCATAATTGCGTCCAGTTATCGGACCTGCAATTGTGCACGTCGGTATAGAGGTATCTGTCAACCCCCCCCCCCCCCCCCCCCCCCCCCCCGCTTTCACCCCTAACTCAACAAGACAATTTCCAATGAAAGCTGATATTTTACTCTTAGTTGAAGAGGACATCAATACTATACGTTTACTCAGAAGTTTATGTTACCTTCGTAACTGTCGCGTCAATGTAGGAGGGTGGCAAGTAGGAGTAGACAAATAGGAGAAATAGTTTCCCCATAGGCTAGTGTCTGGTGCCGCTTCTATTTCCCTGTTATAGTCGGGTAAGCTCCTGACACTTGACTGATAGTAAGAGAATGTTTTAGGTTTGAAGAAATTATAGGTAATAAGTCGTGGTAGAGTATTGGGACTTTAATAATGATAGGTAGGTTCAGAAGGTATGTATTAATCCCCGTTAAAGAAAAAGTATTTTAATATAAATCAACAGAATTGCCTCATACAATAACAAGTTAACACATAATTAGCCAAAGAATAATAGTGTTGGTTTTAATTCATTAAATGTATACTGTGGGTAATTAATCTTCATCCCGTATCACAAACTATTCATTTCGTTTCTGAGTGGGCTTATCTTCAAGGCGTCTGGGCAGCGCGAAGGTTTTTTTCGTTATATCGGACAGTAGCCGTTCTGGTTCAGTAGTTTCAGTCGACCGCTTGCCAGATTCTCATTTTGTAGCCAAGTTCTGGATGGTTAGTAGGTAACTTGATGCATGATTGGCCATTCTGTTTGTTCAGTCACGGGATGTAGGTTCAGTCAGTACCCCCGATGTAGCTTTGATTAATAACCGCTGCATGTTTCGTTAATAACCGATCCTCGTTCACACATGTTTCTCGCTAACACAGAACGTTCGGTTCACTGTGAGCAGTGAGCTCTAAGTAGATGAAATGTGAGAGCGTGAGTTTTATCACTGTCCTAGCTTATAATCGTTCCTCTCTGGAGTTGGAGAATCACAAGGAACCAACAATATTCCAGGATTTGGCTTTGCCTTGATTACTATTGGTCGTTTTCTGTAGACCAATCGTGTTCTGGGTGTCATATCTTTGCGTCTGTACTCTGGTGAATTTCTAATTACGTCGGTTAGGTGCCCATTACCATTGACGATCTAATACATTGCTCGCACCTAGGTTAGGATCGAAGCAGTCTCAATGCAGTTGACATAACACATGGCCCTTCTTAATTGTGCCTAAGGCGATACCGATTAACACCTGGCGATGCGTGAGATTAGATCTATGGAGATTATGTATTGATTTATTTACAATCCTGAAAACGTTGAGGCTATTGAAATATATCATTACAGTAACATCGTTTTTCACAAAGGAGAAAGAATCAAGCCATATTATATCGAAGGTATTTCAAGGTACAACACGAAAAACTATTCAAAATTCTATCATCCTTGGACATTGATGGTAAAGATTTAAGAATATTACGGAATTTGTACTGGGAACAAGAAGCAGCAATGCGTGTTGACAACGAACTAAGCAGTTTTACACCTATTAGAAGAGGAGTTAGGCAGGGGTGTGTTTTGTCTCCAGATTTATTCAACCTCTATAGTGAAATGATATTAAGAGATATCGAACATAAGAAGGGGGTGTGTATTGGAGGAAAGAATGTAACAAATCTGAGGTATGCAGATGATACGGTTCTACTGGCAGAATCTGAACATGAACTACAAGAATTACTGGATGTTGTAGTCAGGAGTAGTGAAAATATGGGACTGGAACTGAATATATCTAAAACAGAATGTATGACGGTATCTAAAAATAATAACCCACCAGCCTGTGTAATAACAAGCAGAGGACAAACAATACAACAAGTTGAATGTTTCAAATATTTAGGCTTCAATGTAACATCCAATGGAAAATCAGATTGTGAAATAAAGAAAAGAATAGGTATGGCGAAGAATGCATTCAACCAGCTGCATACAATTATGAAAAACAGGAATATTAGCATGAAAACAAAAATCAAAGTCCTGGATTGCTATGTACTGTCTGTGCTGCTATATAGTTGTGAGAGCTGGACCATAAACAAGACCATGGTTAAAAGACTGGAGGCAGTGGAAATGTGGTTTTACAGAAGAATGATGAGGGTGTCATGGATGGAAAGGAAAAGAAATGAAGAAATTTTAGAAATGGCAAACAGAAAAAGATCACTGATAACAAAAATCATCAAACGCCAAATGGAATTTTTAGGACACATTATCCGCCACCCTGGTTTGGAAATACTCGCCTTGACTGGAAAGATGAATGGAAAAAGAATAAGAGGAAGACAAAGAATAACGTATTTGAAAGGGATAAGAATTTGGACAGATGAAGCTGAGAAAGGTGGCGCTGCTTTAATAGAATTGGCAAGAGATAGATCAGCTTGGCGGAAGATGACCTCCGACGTCTGCTTCAGATATGGAACTACATGAGATTTTAATGTCTTTGGTTTATATCCCCCCCCCCCCCCCCCCCAATTTTCAACAACATCTGAAATGTTAGCATTTTGAGTATCAATCTCTGTAATTGATTTATTCCCGTGCTCGTGCACTTCTCATTCTTTGCACTGGATCTCACGATACTTTTTAAAATCATATTTATTAACCTTTCACAATATAATCAGATGGACGCGATGATTCACAAATGAAGTGAATATTTTGTTATTGTTATATCACGAATAGGATTCAATAGTCTGATGTCATGTCCGCCAGCATCGAGCAGCTTGGTTCTAAACAAAGAAAATCTGTACTTTTTATTCTTCATGCTGGCTAGAACTTTTTCACATGTCATGTGATATAAAACTCAAAACCTGATCTGGTTTATAATGTTTTTCTTTTCTGGATACACTTATATGCTCGTCGGAGAAGTATTTCATAAGGTCGTCTGCCATTGTTCCTATCGTTTAGAAACAGTTACTACGTTACTATGCGTCATTACGAAAGAAGTGACGTCAAGACTGTTGAATCCTATTGCCAAGACGAGCCTTCAATCGTGATATCAATGGGATAATATAGAGCAAACGGTGGATCGTCATGGAAAGAGCCAGTACGGTTAGGTCATGGGCTTTATGAAAAGATGGAGCAGTCTTAAGGAGATAAAGAAGTAGCTTATGACAAAATGCCCTTGGGCTTTATGAAAAGATGGAGCAGTCTTAGGGAGATAAAGAAGTAGCTTATGACAAAATGCCCTTGGGCTTCTGTGCGGCTCTGTGTTCTTGTGGTATGACACTCGCCTTTAGCCCTGTTGGTGCCTGGCTCGAGTCCCGCGGTAGGCTGCGCAAAGTTGAGTCCTTTAAAAAGGCTTTCTGCTTATATACCTTTCTCCATGAATACAGGTGTAAAATGAGTACCTGACAGGTAGCGGCAGTAGTAATAGTATTAGTAGTAGTAGTAGTAGTAGTAGTAGTAGTAGTAGTAGTAGTAGTAGTAGTAGTAGTAGTAGTAGTAGTAGTTGTCGTAGTTGCTGTTGTAATTATTATTATTATTATTATTATTATTATTATTATTATTATTATTATTATTATTATTATTATTATTATCATTATTATTACTAGTAGTAGTAATAGTAGTAGTAGCAGTAGTAGTAGTAGTAGTAGTAGTAGTATAGTAGTAGTAGTAGTAATAGTAGTCGTAGTTGTTGTTGTTGTAATAATAGTAGTAATAATAATAATAATAAAATAATAATAATAATAATAATAATAATAATAATAATAATAATAATAATAAATAATAATAATAATAATAATAATAATAATAATCATAATAATAATAATAATAATGCTGAAAACTTATATAGCGCTATAACTACGAGACACCAGACTCTAAGCGCTTAAATTACAAATTACTTTGGCTGAAACATACTCATTTACACACACAAGCACACACACACACACACATACACACACACAACACAACACACAACACAAACCAAACCTATCTTGCTTCTCATACCATCTACTAAATTCGAAACAAATATGTTTTAAGCGAACGTTTAAAAATAGACAAAGATTCTTTCTCACGAATGGTCTGCGGTAAGGCGTTCCAAATAGAGGGTCCGAAATGAGAAAAGGATCTCATTCCAGCATTTTTCCGAATTCGAGGGACAACTAGTTTTGTGGAATCACTGGCCGAACGTAAGGGGTGGGGTTTTGAATATCTTTCAATTAGTTCTGAAAGGTAGGAAGGGGCAGTACCTTCAAGACAACGATACACTAAAACACAAGCTTTGAATTTAATCCTTTTCTCAACAGGCAGCCAATGCAGGTCATGAAGTAGAGGTCCGGCAGAGTCGCACCTACGCTTCATGAATACTAGTCTGGCAGCGCTGTTTTGGACAATCTGAAGACGTTTCAGATTGTATTGCGAAACGCCAAACAACAGAGCATTACAATAATCCAATTTCGATAGTACGAGGGACACAACCAGGTGCTTGGTCACATCCTCAGATATGAACCGTCTAATGGAAGTAATCTTTTTTAGTTGGAAAAAGAGAGATCTAACCAAATAATTAACCTGATGCTCCATCGACAGTCCAGAGTCTAAGAATGTAAGGTTTTTCACTTTGTCAACAATTTGAATGGAGGCATTCCCCAACTTCAAATCTGTTTCACTTTTCCACTTCCTGCTCCCCACATACAGCACCTCCGTCTCATCATCATTCAGTTTCAGTCTGTTCTCATTCATCCATTTCTTAACACTTTGGATACAATCTTTACTATTGGACGATACTTCTTGTAAATTTCTCGTATTGGAAACGCAGTACAATTGCGTATCATCAGCGTATTGATGGTAAGACAGACCAGAACTTCTGATGATTTTAGACAGAGGGCCAACGTACAAAACAAAAAGAACGGGTCCAAGTACTGAACCCTGGGGAACCCCACAATCAAGAAAGATTTCCTCAGATCTATATTCATCCACCGTAATAATCTGTTTATGATTAAACAAACATGACCTAAACCAATCAAGCGCTGCACCAGACACGCCATAAGTAATTTCAAGACGTTTGAAAAGAAGATTGTGATCAATAGTATCAAAAGCAGACGACAGGTCAAGCAAATTCAGCAAAGAACATGAACCATTGTATATAACAGAGAGGAGATCATTTACAACCCTAACAAGTGCGGTTTCCGTCGAATGATGTTGCCTATAAGCAGACTGAAATTTTTCTTCAAGACAATTATTTTTAAGATGAGACAGTAATTGTTTCAAAACAAGCTTTTCTAAGATCTTAGAGAGAAAAGGAAGATAAGAGACAGGGCGATAGTTTTTTAAGTTCTCTTTATCGAGATCAGGTTTTTTCAAAAGGGGTTTGACATGAGCAACTTTGTAAATGTCTGGTACAGCACCTGACTGCAACGAATTATTAACAATACACGTAAATGGTGTTAAAATCACATCAATGCATTTTTTTAGAATGGCAGTATTTACGGGGTCTAAATCACAACTTTTAGTTGGAGACGACATAATGCAATCACATAAGTCAGCTTCAGTAATCTTTGAAAAATGTGTTAATGAATCACCATGAAACGTGTCAGATGTTGTATGGATCGATTCAGACGAGAGTTCTTTCCTGATGGTATCCGTTTTTTCTTTAAAATATTGACCAAAGTGAGTTGGTAGATCTGCACGATCGATTAAAGATGGGAGAGCTGATTGCGTCGGTTGTCCCAGCAGTTCCTTGGTCAAGGCAAAGAATTGTCTCGAACGTCCCACGTTTTTGATGCTGTCTTCATAGAATTTCTTTTTGGCCCCGAAATTGACGGCTTTTGCATCATTTCTAGCCGCGATGTACCGCTTCTTATCGACAGCATCTCTGGACTTCAGCCATTTTCTTTCTGCCCGCCTCCTGGCTAATCCATTCAATTTTATTTCGGTATTATACCAGGGTGCTTGACGTCTCACTTTTACTGCTCAAGTTGTTAAGGGAGCATGCTTGTCCACCGTACCAACAATTGACTCGTGGAGACCATTCGCATCATGTTTATTTTTAACGTTATGGTCAAGGTCTTGTTTTAAAATGTTCATGTTTATATTCTTCAAATTACGAGATCTTATCATCTTTTTTACTTCGTGCTTCATTGGAAATAAAACGCAAAACACAATTAAATGATGGTCAGAGATTAATTTATCAATATTTGAGACAGGTGAAGAGAGAGAATGTTCAATGTCTGTAATGACATGATCTATTGTGTGGCCATGGTTGTTTGTAGGACCGCCTACAAGTTGAATATAGTTGTTTGTGTCAATAATCTCCCTAAATACTTTCGATTCATTTTTGTTTCCGAAATAATCAATGTTAAAATCACCCATAAAAATATTGTGCTTTTTGTTTATGGATTGCATAGACATAAATTCTCCGAACTCAGATAAAAAATCAATTGTTGATATTTTGTTTTGTTGGCTTGGTGGTGGGCGGTAGATAGACACAGTGAAACGACTTTTTAAAATTATTTTCATGAATGGCAAATCCAGCGTATTCAAAACTTCTAAAATTATCATGGTGGAATGATATCTTGTCAAAGAGTGACAAGTTGTAAATAATTGCAATTCCACCTCCTTTCCATCCAATGCGTGGAATGATTTAATACAAAAGCCTTCGGGTGTAATTGCTTTCATAATTGGATCATCATATGAATGATTAAGCCATGTTTCCAAGATGACAAAAATAGTAATTTTATGATCTTCAATAATGTCGATTATGTCTTGAGCTTTATTACGACACGATATAACATTTAGTAATCCAATTTTTAAACGGGTATGATCACTACGTGCAGGTTGTTGTTGTTGTTGTTGTTGTTGTTGTTGTTGTTGTTGTTGTTGTTGTTGTTGTTGCTCAAGACGGTGCTGTTGCTGCGAGTTGTTGTCATGGTGGTCGTTAATTTCATACTGACTGTCACGGACAGTGTTGACATTTGACTGGGAACGTTGAGGATTACTCATTGAAGTGATTAGATTGGATGGGGGACGAGTGTTGATAAATTGAAGCGAGGATCAGGTCGTCGGGGGAGCGGGCGTGGGGTTGGCCGATGACCAATGACGGTGGTAATAGGGCGTTGTTTTCGTCTACCCCCTCTGAGTCTGTTCATAAAATTAGTATTATAAACAGATCGATGTACACGGTAGTTGTTAAAAGTTGTAAAATATAGCACAGTGAATAAAGTTTCCAATATGGCTGTAAACAAATAGCAGTTTAAAACTATGTTCGACTTTGGAAAATCCATACTTAAATTTTAAAATTTTAGAAAAATCCTCTGTTAGAAATCGTTAAAATGTATTTCAATAAAACCACAAGACTATCACAAATCAGATGGTATTAAAATCCAGGCGAAATGTCAGATAAAAATCACTCAAAACACGTAAATGAAAGAGCCAACAAAAACAAGACTCGCCGGCCAGGCGTGTTACAAAATTAGTAGTAGTAGTAGTAGTAGTAGT
>NC_088360.1:86342212-86344712 GCF_034508935.2 Berghia stephanieae | reverse complement strand
TGGCCAAATTATCTAGGTTCTGTCTTATCGTTTTCGTATTCTGTTCTTTTCAAAATATGCACATCCTGCGATGAACAAAGATGAAAATATTATTGAGTAATTTTAGGATTAAGAAGCCCTAAGCAGATGCTATCATTAAGTTTCTTCGATTGCAATCATACATTTATCAGGAATTTGACTGAATTCCTTGAAACCTCTCCATGGTATGCAACAGTTAATCAGCTGTTAAACGGTTTTAGGCGTAGTCTTTTAGAATCCCGTGATTTGTCAATATATTGGGGAAAAAATGATCGGTCGCGCTTGAAATAGGATTCAACAGTCGTGACGTCACTTCCCTCGTAATGATGCATAGTGACTTAGTTACTGGTTCTAAACTATCGGAACAATGGCGGACGCCCTTATGAAATACTTCTCCGACGAGCATAAAAGTGTATCTAGAGGGGAAAAGCATTATACATCTGATCATGTTTTGACTTATATACATACTCATATACATTCTGATCACATGAAATGTGAAAAAGTTCTAGCCAGCATGAAGAATAAAAAGTACCGATTTTCTTTGTTTTGAACCAAGCTGCTCGTTGCTTGGCGGACGTGAAATCAAACTATTGAATCCTATTGCTGCTAAAGCGAAGAATACTATTAGTGAGTATTCATTGCAGTATGGTGTTTAAAGCTATCCCAGTAAGACCAAACATAGATGAATATAAAGGCCATCCATAGATTTCTTTGCAAGGAACTTTTGTTGTGGAAGATGGCTGCTCGTTGGATACCCAAACCAATGACGTCGCCGTCATGCTTTCGTGGTCGAGGTAAAGACTTCTGGTACACCCTTTGTATATGGAGGAGATGCGAGAAGAAAAAAAAAGTGAGTTGTGGGATATACTTTCTATTGACAAATAGCAAAGGATATGAACACTAAAATGATTCATTCGTGACGGATTGATGACTGCCAGACTGAAGTGTTTACATTCAATGCATTACGAAGATCGCAACTCCAAACCAGTGAAAGGCCAAGTCCTCATTAGTTCCAAGTAAATATTTATTTTATGCTCAGGTATTTTCTGAGAGTGAGCGGCCCTTCTCCTCTGTGACAATATATACAATACAAATGTATCGGAGCGTAACAAGCAAAAAAATAAAGGATGGGGTGAAAAGTACATGTGGCAATGAAGATTTATCGCAGAATGACATTTGTACATAAGACATAATATTTGCCCTCAAAGCGATTTTTGAAATTTAATATAGTACAGTGAACTCCTGATAAGTTGGCATCTATAAGTTGATTTTTACTCCAGCCGATCTAACTCAGTCCCACTATTATTTCTAGTCAATAGATATATAATTTAGTATTATTATTTGTTGAGTTATTTTAAGCAGACAAACCAACTTACTATTCTGTTGGATTAATTTAGGAGTCAAGTGTTTGGCATTCTTGTTAATCAAAATTACAGAGCCGTTCTATATTTGTGTCAATGTTATTTATAGTAAAATGTCACATTATATTTGATTTATTACCAAGGGAAAGTCTCCCCTCGTCTATTTGCTCATGAGATATCTTACAATAAAATATTTATTGTGTTTATTTAGGATTCTTCTATTCACTAATTGATAATGACTAAATTGATGTTGACAACCGATATTTTAAATAATATTATAAGTTCAAGATCCAACCATTTGTCACATCGTTTTTGACCATAAACATCAGGTCAATAGAAGACAAATGTATCATTATAAAAATGCATTTTAACAAAGTGTGACAGCTAGCTAATGTCTCTGAAAAATGTTCTGTAGCTAAAATTAACATTACGTGTATTACTAATCTTTAGGTCGTGCAAATTTCATATTCTTCAAAAATGCTTTATCTTTTTACGCAAGACAAATATTGGCTTCACAAATTACACACTCACAGACAATTGATTCCAACATCCTAAAGCTTGTTGAAGCAATTACAGTGACGTTTGACTGTGACAGAATGTAAAGGTAAATATGTATTATACAGTGAGTGTTTTTACTCGTTAAACCCCTGCCCCAGCAACTTTTACAGAAAAATCTGAGCACTTGAATTGTTTGTGGGACATTAGAAGGTCGATTGATTTTTTTTTTTTTTTATATTTTGATTTAAAATGAAAGTCGACGGACATTGCTGCCGCGCGCTGACAAAGCGTTTTTTAAAAACATTTATTTGCCCAAAGCGTTTATTTCACACACACACACACACACACACACACACATATATATATATATATTATATATATATATATATATATGTATATATATATATATATATATATATATATATATATATATATATATATATATATATATAGAATCGTGTTGGATACAAATATGGTACGAATAGTGCTCGACATGTAAAAATGGAGCGATTTATTATTGTAATATTTACCGCGGTGTTACTGACTCAAAAACCGTGGTAAATATTACAATAATAATTCGCTCAATTTTTACAGACTCCAACACCGTGGTAAATATTACAATT
>NC_088360.1:86307212-86339712 GCF_034508935.2 Berghia stephanieae | reverse complement strand
ATGGGCTCATTGTTGTAATGGAAATGCTCTCAAACCAAGGCAAAATATTCTCCATTAAAAAATTGCACATGCCCTTACAGAGAGAACGTCAACATAGCATTGCGCAAGCGTCTCTCTGATCAACTGAGGAAATCTATCGTTTGGTTAATGAGAAATCACTTTTAAAATGTTATTATGCACATACTTTTATAAAATAACAATATAACCAATAAACTTACTTTGATGAAAATTTCACAGTGCACTAGTGATGCACAAGTTAAATCTTTTCTCGTCGATCTTTTAGTCTGAGTCTGAGTCACCCAACCGTGAAGTCAGTGATTTCACGGCGGGTAATCTTAATCTTGGGTGCATTCCTTATTATTTTTCATTCTTTGCAATACATCACTGTGAACTTTTCATCAAAATAAGTTTATTGGTTATACATTTATTTATAAAAGTATGTATATCATAACGTTTTGAAAATGATTTCTCAAATATAATTAGTGATATTTTAATTAACCAACGATATATTACTTCCTCAGTTATTGATAAGAGGGACGCATGTTGACGTTCTTGCTGTAAGGGCATGTCATAATTGCGGTCGGTTATCAGACCTGCAAATATGTGCACGGCGCCGACTATCATTATCACTTATCACCGTTGTGGTCAAGGACAAACTCTAAATTTAGTAGGAGACGATTCTCTGTATACGTCACATGCCATAATAATCAAGAACTTGAACTATTTTCCTCTTCCGGGTTAGTGGTTCTATCTTATCATCCCTTATATATTCAGAGGGTTTAAGTTTAAGTAAGGTTTGTTTAACCCATAAATCGTGTCCGTCAGTTAGTGTACTGACTGTTGTAAAATTGAGTGACTTTGTTTTTACTTTCTCTTTTTAAAAACGAACTTGGTCTGTGTCACATATTTCCACCTCGCTATCGATATTAGATATGCTACGGGTCAAAAGAAAATCACAAATACCGGGAAGCTTTGAAAATTTTACAAGCAAGAACCAACGAAACATTCAATTTTACGACACCCAACACACAAATTGACGGCCACGAGTTTGTGGGTTAACAAAATATTACTTTTACCATTCCGAGAATGGTCTCCTTTCCGATGATAATCTGAGGTGAAAAATTATGGCAATCCAAGGTCAATGCAAAGGATGGGATACGGAGTAAATCTGTAACAAGTCGGTCACCATGCGAAGGTGACCTTATAATAGGAATAACAGTGTCCAGGTCAATAAACACGGAGTGTATTTTGATTGAACCCGAAAAGGACAACAGGAAGGATTGATAGAGCATTGACTTGAACGACTGGATATCAATACCGCGATGCATCAGAATATTATTTCAGGATATCTCCACCCCTTATATTATATCTTCGAACATGCATTGCATAAGAAGCTGGGTGTAATTAAGGTCTATTGTCTATGCTTCACGCTTCAACAACTGGGATGGGTAGCAGATAGTAACGCAGAATTGACCCTGTATACGTTTATTTTAAAATAGTCTGTGTTAAGTCAACGACCCAAGTGACGAAAAAAACATTATTTTCACATTATCCACATCATGACATCATGAGTAGATTGTTAATCGTTTAACAAGAGCATTCGCAATTTTTTTTATTGATTTTTCTTTTCTTTTCTATTAAAAAAAAAATATTTTTTTTTGCTGCAGTCTTTTGTGTTATTGTTATAGGTAGTTTTTGTTTTGTTTGTTTTTATTTATTTACGCTTTTTGTTTTGTTTTTGGAGGTTTTATTTTATTCTTTCGTTATTATTATTATTATTATTATTATTATTATTATTGTTGTTATTATTATTATTTATTATTATTATTATATTATTTATTATTATTATTTATTATTATTATTATTATTATTATTATTATTATTGTTATTATTATTATTTTATTATGATACTTTTAAAATGTTCTATGCCATTAGACATAACTTTTAACTACCCTCTTTTATTATTTTTATGTCTACTAAATGGGCCTGTGGACATAAAAATATTATGATTTAACGTGGAATCGCACCTGTGTTATACTTTGAGCATGGTCACAAACAATATTTTCTGCATAGAACAGAAACTGTTTTGTTTTATGACCAAATTAGACTTAATACCTTTTGGAGTTATTATTGGAAGCATTTACATTATGTGTAGTGTATCTTACATTTCCTTGTCGATAACGAAGTTGATTTGTTATAGCATGGTTGACATTAAACTGTATATGAATTTAAATCAGTTGTTTTTCTATGTAGTGGTTGAAAGAATGGAAAACCATTAGCGGGACAATTCAAAAATTATTTTCATGCAAAGCTTGCTTTTATTGTCAATCTATTTATTAGTTATTCTTTTTATATATGTATTTATTTACTTAATTATATATCAATCTGTCTATTTATCTATTTATTGGCCCAAAGGAATTATTAAACATTCTGAAAATCCCGTACAACAAAGCAAAATTTATCATCTGGTAGAAATTCCATATCCTTAGGTTTTGCTATTTTTGGGTGTGTTCGTTTTGTTTGTTATTTTATTTTAATTTTTTTTCTTGTTTTGGTTCTTTATTTTCTTTTCATTGTTTATTTGTTATGTTTTGACTGGGGTTTTTATTGGGTTTTCTTATAATCAGGCTGGTAGAACACTCGAAGTAGTGAAAAGAAATTTCAAGAATCTGAAAACAAAACACATGACTACCATCTACAAGACTATGGTTAGATCAAAGCTGGAATATGCCAACTGCATATGGTATCCGAAGTTTGAGGGAGACAAAGACTGTTTAGAAAGAGTGCAAAGGAGAGCAACAAAACTTATCACACACCTGAAAGACAAAACCTACTGTGAGAGACTGAAAGAATTAAATCTCCCGACCTTAGATTACAGGAGAAGAAGAGGAGATATGATCCAAAAATATAAAATAGTAAAGGGAATAGGGTAGAGGCCGGATTTCTTAAACCAAACAAGAACATTCAGACACGAGGAAACAGCAAGAAACTGGAAAAAGAACGTTTTAAGACAAATAAAATAAGGAACTTTTTTTCATCTAGAATTGTTAATAACTGGAATAAACTGCAAGAAACCACATTATCAGCAAAAAATTTGAATAAATTCAAAGCAAAGTTGGAGATAAGCAACATTCTAGGAAACAAGTTCAGTTATAAGAATTGGTCCAATTATTAATAGATTAGGAGGAGCGAAGGAGACTACATCTAGTCTAAAAGCTCTATACAGAGGTATCCAGGTATCCAGGTATTTTCGAGTGGGGTAAGGAGGCGACTATTTTGTTTTCAACGACAAAATGTCTTGCTTTTTTCATTTGGACCAGAATCTTATTATTGCATAAATGAATAGATTGAGATGGCCGCCAATCATCGATATATTCCAAACCCGATATCTCTTGTAGATGCCATTTTCAAGTGAAATGGTTCATTGCTTTGATTTAGTTCTACGCGGGTGGAATATTAGGGAAAACCCTGAATTGCCATTGTACACTCCTATTAAACAGGGTAGTAATAATTGGTATGGAATAGAAATTATATTTTGTTAAAAACAATAAGGCAATGAGCTATAGAACACAAACTTGATTTTTTGTTGAGAAAATAAAATTTCCGTACGTGTGCCAGCAATGCAGAGAACAGCACGGAACCATCTCATTCAGCACATGGGATCTATACGTCGATATTGGGCACGACAACCACAGGCACAACACAATTCAAATAAGATACCCTGTCAACCAATTAACGAGTTCAACGTTGAATCAATTCCAATTTGGGATTCCGTAAAGGTAGGAAAAGAGAAGAGTAAATAAGTTTTCTACCTGGAGCCAATTTATTACAGAGGTAAAGTCCGTATAAATATAAAAATAAATAAAATTGCCTTTATTCATCCGATAAGGGAAATTTATCTTTGGGACCAATTCCACTGGAATAACGCAGGCGTCATCTGCTATTCAAACTAAGCTAGGGCAGCAGCTTCTTATGTATCGGAAGCTTCGTCACAACGCACCGTTCAACCAGATGCTCTGTCGTTTCGGGATCGTTACCACAACGGGTACATGTTGGACAGATGGCAAGTCCCCACTGATGTAGTGAGCGTGCTGTTAAGCAGGTTCTCGACCGAAGCCGATTGGCTACCACCCAGTGTCTTCTCTTGCTGGTGGAAAAGCCTGGCAACCTCTCCCCAGTTTCGAGGATCGATGTCCCCGCTCCCCCGAGATATTGAATTCGTCCAAACCGACTTCCATCTCGTATATGCAGCTCTGTCCGAAGTCAGGGAAGCTACGTACAAGGGTTTCCGGGACATTTCTGATCGAACCGGGGGCACCGTCCATTATGCGCTTGAGAGGGGTATCCCCATTCCCTCTCTCTTTGATCTTATTAAGCCTGCCAGGGCGAGGTGACTTGCTCAAGACCAAACAGCGCAGCGGGTATTCGAACTCGGTACCTTTAAAGTGACATTTTAGTATACTTGAGCTTTATTGAGAAAAAGAGCTGGCACCGTTGTGCTTGTAATAGGAAAAACTTCCATATGCTTACTGGTACGATCCATAACAATTTGAATTTCTTGCCTTGGCTACACCCATTTTACGTTGTCTTATCTGAGTCAGACCGTAACCTTTTTCCAAAAAAAGCAACAACAAAAAATTAAATTGCACCACGGTGCACAATCACCAAAAAACAAAAACAAAGCCAAGAGTGAGTTGTCCTTAGAAGTAGCAACAAATAATCCTATTGCTGTACTATTGAATATAATTTATTTGTCACTTTCTTTTGCAAATCACCTTGTATTCTGGCGTAATTGTTTGGGCAGTGCCACACTCTGTGGTCTATTTCTTTTTTTAGAAGACATTTCTTCGACCACAAAGTATTTGTCGTAATATATCTTTTTCTCTCACAAAATAAAAGTCCGGAAAACAAAGTAAACCTGGTTGTTAAAAGATATAACGAAGTACTGTAGATCCCATCAACCTTATTTCCTAGTGTCTTGTTTGACTGTTTACTGGCAGGGCTCGATTTAACTCTAGTCTTAGTCTTACGTCTTATTATTTTCCCTTTTTTCATTGAGAGCAACGACGCGATCGATATCACTGCTCTCTTTGTGAAAACAATTAGGTCTGTTTTGTCAACAAAGATTTTTTTCTTTTGGCAACAACAACAACAAAATAAATAAATAAATAAACTTTTACCTCCTATTTAGGTAAAATGTTAATAGATTGAGACGATCCTCTTCTTGGCAAAGAATTTTGAACCCGATACTTTAAATAATTCTGGGGTTTAAGGCGTTTTGGCTAGTTAAGAAAGATACTCTTGTGGAATGTAAAACTTGTCGGGTTAGGGTCTTTTGCTATTGTCTGGCGGTGGTAATAACAAGGTATTTGAAAAATGAAGAAATTATGATTTCAAATAAAAGTCCGTTTGATTCTCACCTCATCCATTCACTAGTTCGGGATACCCGCGAGTTGGATAGGGCCTACTGTTGACAACTGTACATACTTTCTTTTTACTTTACACGGCGAGACAGCCTAATTCGTATATTTATGTTGTCAGCAAAATGTACCCCTATCAGTAAGGACACTATGTTGATGTCAAGTTGATACTTTGGTATACTTGACTCAATACCGCCGCTCTCTCTCTCTCTCTCTCTCTCTCTCTCTCTCTATATATATATATATATATATATATATATATATATATATATATATATATATATATTCATTCGGCAAATTTGATGCATTTTCATGATATCTCCGTCTATAATATGCGCAAAAAAAGGAGTAAAACTTCAATCACTTGCTCCCGTCCCAATATTGTTTCACTTGTGGCACTATGGTACACTTTCTATTCTGGCAGGTAGCTCGATGGATCGGATCAATAGGTATGGAAAGATATTCAGATCTTTTTCAAGACAATAAGATAGACGGAATGCGTCTCTTGACCATGGACTTTCGTTTGTTGGAAAGGATGGGGATAACCGAGAGCACGGATCTTCTGTTTCTAGAGCTTAAAATAAGGTGAATCTAAATCCAGAGATTCATATCCCTGCGTCTTTGGAGAAATTGTGTTTGTGTGTATGTGTGTGTGTGTGTGTGTGTGTGTGTGTGTGTGAGTGCGTGTGGTTGTATGTTAGTGTGTTTGTGTGTGAAAGAGAGAGAGAGAGAAAGAAAGAAAGAGAGAGAGAGAGAGAGAGAGAGAGAGAGAGAGAGAGAGAGAGAGAGAGAGAGAGCGTGTGTGTGTTATTTTAGATCGCAACATCTCCATGGATCAACATATTATCTTCAAAACTGAAAATTATAAATTTTTATATCAGATTAATTTCTCCTATCAGATCATATCTATCTTTTGACGTAATCGAAATAGTAAAATAATCTTGATCTTAGTCCGTCTTGATTATTAATTATTGTAACTCTATTCTTGATGACCTCTATAGAAGGAAAGAAGTTGACGTCACTCTGCTCTTTGTTATTGTTTTTAGACAGCCATTGTGGTGATAACTTCTCACTAAATTATATCAGATTATAAACGTTTAAGGTTACACATAGTCTTGTGTTTTGGTGGGTTATTTCCGGCTGGCGGATGTTATGAGTGTTTCACCTAAACACATAGTATCCATACAGTTCCCTACGGCACTCCAGATATCACTGCATTTTTCACTTATTTCTCTGTCAAGCATCACCCCCTGAGTCTGATAACAGCCAATTATGTATTAGTTGTGACTTGTGAGTTTCTAGTTCAAGTGAAATTAGTGAAACTGATTTGACAAGTTTCCTGTTGCGTATTCTGTAGTATTTCAATTTCTGAAGAAGCCATGTTTGTGGTGCGATATCGAAGGTTTTAAAAAAATCAAATACTAGTCAATCTATTTGTTTTATTTCAGCTCACTCTTTTGTTATTTGTTCAAGTGTATTGATGAATTGGAATCAGATGATCTACTCATCCGAAAACCATGTTGGTACTCAACTTTAAAGTATGTGGTGACGGTCAAAATGATACATAATGCTGTGAAACTGATATCTTCAAGTACCTTGCAAGCGACCGATATTAGTGAAAGGCGTCTAAAATTCGAGGCTATGTCGCGTTTGCTTTTTTTGTTTGTTTGTAAATTGCAGTAATCCTAGCATAATATTTCCAATCATTTGGACCTGTACTGTCGGGAGATTGCGGAATAGGATACAAAGCTATGAAGATATTGCAATAGCACATTATTTCACGATTCGTGTTGGAATCGAAATAGGTCCAGGTGCTTATGGGAGATTGATGTTTTTTAGTATTATTGGTGGGAAAAGCCTTTAAAATTGGTATGGCTTTTTGTCAGTAAACATGCACAGTGCCATGGCGATTAAAGAAGAGACATCTCCTCACAAATGTGGGATGGGGGAAAAAAAAAGAAGCCCATGAAGTCACAAAACTTTTCCTTTAAAATTATATAAAATCAAAATTATTTTTACAAACCCTATTCAGTTTATGCTGGCAAGAAACAAGACGCATCCAATTTCCCCGAATCAACGATTTGGGCACTCAACTACCTCAGCTGATTCCCTCTACATTACTTATATACAGATAACAAAAAAAGGAATGTTTGGTCTTTCAGAAATTGCATCAGGTTTCCAAATCCGCCATTGTCAAGATATTGAATGATTACTTCATAGTCACATAAACAAGCCGCGTTGTTAGCTAAAAATTCAAGGTCAATCAAGTTTGACAGGTTTTAAACTTGTCTCAATAAATTTTCTCATAATTATGTCAAACCATTTTGCAATCTATCAAAATGTTCAGGTGCTGTAGGTATTTAAAGTCAATGGAGAATTTATTTATTTATTTGGGGCAATTTGTATTTATTTTGTTTAGAACAAATCATAGTATCAGAATAAACGTTCTCGCCGCCGTCCACCTGGGTTTTCCCAAAACTATGCGCAAATTAAAGAGATAAGTCTTGGAAAATCTAAACAGAGAGAATAGTTTGCGTATATCTTGTGGGTCACTAAATAACCAGATACGTGCAGATAAATTTAAAATGTTGTTTGGTGCATGAGTGTAAACGTGAGCTTTACTAAACGTGCTCAAAGCGCTTTACAAAGGGCCCCTGACTAAGCGCCAGACTGTCTAGGCCCCTGAGCAACAGCAACACGTACCATGCAGAACGACACATGACGCCTGTTGGGCGATATTACAAATTTCTTTTTCTCCGACAGAGACAACGCTGTTGACGGCCAGGTACTCATTTTTACACATTAGTACGGCAAGAGAATGTGAGTAAAGAGTCTTTTTCCAAGGACTCAACTATGCGCCGAGCGAGGCTCGAACCCAGGACCTTCCGATCCGGAAGCGAGTGCCATACCATAAAACCACATAGCCGCACATAAATGATATTAATAGAAGAATATTTTTCTATGTGCACATAGTAGCATAATAAGTAGACGTCCATTTTTAAAAATTATTTTGTTGTTGTTGTTGTCTCTTTAATCTTATTTATGGCATAAATTAAACAATATTTTAAAGATATAATATAATATAATTTTAATTCCAGAGAACTCAATACATCAAAACGTCTGAGCGTGTGTGGGATCGATACCTCGCCATACCTTTATTATCGAGCCCTCAATTTGGGAAAGCAGCCACCCAAACGGTATTTTGGCGAGTTACTACACTACAGCAATCCTTAGGAAACATGCAAAAAATGGACCAGTTTTGCTTTGAAATATGATTCGCTTTCAGTATACAACTAGATGTAACGCGATTATTGAAAGCGATCAGTCTTTTCACGACAATATTCATTAATTAGGCAATGTTAAAAAAATGTTAATAAATGTGGGTATACGTAAGTAATAAACTTGTGTTTATTATTGTTTTAAATTCAATAAGAACCCCCCCCCCCCCACTCTCTCTCTCTCTCTCTCTCTCTCTCTCTCTCTCTCTCTATCTATCTATCTATTATTATTATTATTATTATTATTATTATTATTATTATTATTGGTAATATTATTATCATCATCATCATTATTATTCTTTTTATTGTAAAACAATAAGTAAGACCTCATATATCGGAAAAAATACCCAGCTTAGGCTAAGATACACCTTAACGTGGACATCTAATTTATTGAAAAAGATTACATATATATCAACAGCCCCCAAAAAATTAATAATTATAAATAAATAAAATAAGATAAAACCCTGGAAAATCTAATGGCATACCATGGACACCACGGCATCACCATGAAGACCTTGGTTTTGCAGATGACATCGCACTGATTTAGCACAGATTAACAGATGCAAAATAAGACAGACCTTGTCTGCATCATCGTCAAGAGTTCGAACATAAAGAAAGCAAAAACAAAGTTTTTAAGAATAGGAGCTACCAACAGAAATCCAATTAAGATCTCAAACGAAACCCTGGAAAAAATAAAAACTTCCTCTTATCTTGGCAGTATAGTAGGCAGGCACAAAATGAGGTCTGGACAACGATGTAACATCAACACTTGGTAAAGCCATAAAGCATTGCAAGTCCTGAAGAAATTTTGGAAATCAAAACACATCCGGATCTCAACAACAACAAAAATATTAAAAAACGTTAAGTAGTGCATGGGCCAGTGGGCGAAACCCTCCCCCCCCCCTGGGGGAGTTTTCGCCACATGGTTTTTCTGAAACAGCAATATATCTTGAGTATTAATCCGGGTGTTACCGTTTTTTCAAGTGTCATTTACGAGAGTTACGGCCCTTGAAAGGTCATTAGGTGCAATTTTTTGTGAAATCGTTTTTGTGCATAAAATGGTTGTTTATCACCTTAAAATTGTTTCACATACAATCAATAATGGAATTTTATTGTAATTTCTCATTTTTTGCCTCATATCATAAAATATTTTACAAAGCCATATAGCGTTTTTAAATCTTTGATAGCCATTTTCTCTATAATTTGAAAAAAAAATCTATTACAGTGTACTTGTTTCCCTTCAGGATGAATAAACAAGAGGGATTTTGCACTAGCACAATTCAGGCATGCTTCAGGGACATATAACACAAATTAATCCGGGTGTTACAGTTTTTTCAAGTATCATTTACAGGAGTTATGGCCCTTGAAAGGTCATCGGGTGCAATTTTTGGTGAACTCATTTTTGTGCATAAAATGATTGTTTATCACCCTAAAATTGCTTCAAATGCAATAAATAGTGGAATTTTATTGTCATTTCTCATTTTTTGCCTCATATCATAAAATATTTTACAAAGCTATATAGGGTTTTTAAATCTTTGATAGCCATTTTCTCTATAATATTTAAAAAATATATATTACAGTGTATTTGCTTCCTTTCAGTGATAAATAAACAAGAGGAATTTTGTACTAGCACAATTCAGGCATGATTAATGGGCATATAACACATATACATTTGTAACATTTGACCTTGCTGTAGCAAAGAAAGCTTACGATATTGTCTGGCAAAACCCACAGCTTTACAAAACAGTCATTTATTCACCTGGGTGTCTTTCACACCATAATTTCATATCTTGGTGCCCTGGGAAAGTTCCAAAGTGGATCTGGTTTTGAAGAAATTGTGACTGAAGCAGGGCTATGTGCACATGGTTCTATGGATAGGGTTATGAGTGGAAAGAACTACAACAGGGCTATACGAGTGCATGTGTCTGTTTTGGAGGCTCTAGAGAGGCTTCTGCTTGCAAAATTTGAGCAGGACACGGATTCAAAACTCATTAAAGACCTCATGTCTTACATAAAGGAATTCACCGAAGGAATTTCAAGCCATAGAGCTAATAAAATTCTCCAGTCAACTGTGTATGCTGAGTTATTTTCCCAGTATGAAGCCTTCAAAGAGAGTGTCCGCTCAGGAAAGTACGGAAAAACTGCACAATACTGGATCCAATACATGGACAGAGTTTGGCTTCTCCTCCAGTTTCTGCGAGCTACAAAGACAAACAACTTTCTTCTTCATATATCTTTTTTAAAAGAACTGTGCCCACTGCTTTTTACCATGAATCACCACAATTATGCCAAGTATCTCAGTGTATATTTTGTGTCACTAGCCAACCTGATTCATTCCCACCCAGGGGCAGAAGAAATGTTACAAGATAATGGATTTAGTGTCTCCAGATCAAGGACGCCTGCTGGAAGAATAGCAGTTGATGTGACCATTGGACAAACTATAAACAAACATGCAAAGACAAAAGGAGGTATTGTTGGGTTCAGCAAGAGTCTTCCAAGCTATTACCGTTGGAGTGTAACAAGACACAATCGAGCAGAATATGTATCAGCAACCCAAAGAATGATCAGCAACAACAACTGTATAGATATAGACACCCACAAAGAATTGAGCCTTGCAGAAAAAAGACAAAGTGAAAAGCGAGTGCAAAAGATCCTCCAGGCATTTTCAGCATTTATCAATCCCTTTGAAGTTGAAGATGGTCTGGTCAGTCTAGCTTCTGGAATAAAAGTGCAAGAGGATGTTGCTGATGACCTGCTGGCCGTGGAAAAAACAGGAAAAAGATTGTTTGAAAGTTTTGTTGAAGACAGACTGAAGGAAAAGACTGTAGAATTTCACAAGCCATTAGAAAGGAACAAGACCAAGACATTTGCATCATTGAGGAAAGTGGTAACAGTGAAAAAAGACATGAACGTGGTCAAAATCAAGGCACAAAGAAATTTATTTGGCCAGCTTCTTGTTTTGTCCCAAGAGCACAGTGTTGATCTTCAAAAAGTTCTTCAATATCCTCTAACACCTACTCCATGGTCGCTGGCTTCATCAGATGGTTTACCTCTGAAGACCAACAAAGCAACTCTGTTGCACAAGCTCACGCCTGACAATTCATTAATGTTCGAGGATTATGCAAAAACAAAAACAAACACCGTTTACATTGTTGATGGCAATGCACTGTTACAAACTCTGTCAGCAATCCCAAATACATTTGGTGAAGTAGCCAAACTTACATTTTCCTCCTTACCACAAGCAGCTTGTGTACACTTTGTGACTGATACTTACATAGAAGATTCAATCAAAGGTTGTGAGAGATTGAGGAGAGGATCTTCTGAAGATAATGCATACTTGTTAAGAGGATCTGAAACAACAGTGCCCAGACGTTGGAAATAATTTCTCAGCTGCGTTGATAACAAAAGATCCCTTATCAGGTTTCTCCTCAAGGAATGGGAAAGTAACGAATATGCAAAGAAACTGAGAAACAGGGAAATCTTCTTTGTCTGTGAAGAGAGATGCACCTTACTTTACAGTGACACGGATGAATTTACCACAGCTGTACCTTGTCTAGATCTCTACTCATCACAGGAAGAGGCAGACACACGAATTATACTGCACTGTCAATATGCTTCCCGCCAACCAAACTGTGAAACAATTGTTGTCAGATCACCAGACACGGAAGTCTTCTTACTTCTCCTTTCATTCTCAGAGACAATTGGAAAGACCCTGATTTTTTATACTGGCTGTGGCAACAACAGGCGACAAATCAATGTCTCTCAGATAGCAAAGACTTTGTCTAAACAGATGTGTGATGCATTACTTGGTGTCCATGCATTCACAGGCTGTGACACAACAAGTTGCTTTGGTGGGCAAGGAAAACTGAAAGCTCTAAAATTTCTTCAAAAGGAGGAAGATCCTAGAATTCTGTTCTCCAGATTTGGAACATCAGCAGCTGTTTCGAGTAATGACTGTCTCGTGTTAGAGTCATTTGTGTGCAAGCTGTATGGCAAAACCTCATGCACAAGTGTCAACAAAGTGAGGTATGACATAGTTCGCCAGCGTTTCAAAGGAAAGAAAGGTACCATCTCATGCAGTGGTGGAATTGATCTGTGTCAGATGCCTCCTTGTAGTCAAGTATTGTCACTGCACATATCAAGAGCCAACTTTCAAACTCTCATTTGGAGGAATGCAGTGTGCCAGAATCCTAGCATTCCAAAACCAGAGGATAACGGTTGGCAGAGAAATTCTGCAAATGAATTGGAAGTACAGTGGTTCAAAGATGCTTTCATTCCAGATGAGTTGCAGGAAATTGTGTATGAAGAAAGCTGCACCAGTACTGACGAAGATACATATGCCGAGGATGGTAGTGATAGCTTTGACAGTGATTTCCTTGACGACACTTCAGAGGACGAAGAGGATTTTGCTACTGATGATGAGGATATGTAATAAATTGGTGAGCAGTGCAAACTGTTAAGGAGTAAAGCATGTTTGCAAAACACATAAGGATATTGTTTTTATGTACTTACTGCATCTTGAATCAAGAATCCCTTTTGAGTATCAATTATTCTTCATAATATAACAATGCGATTTCGTTCAAAAGTCTTCGGTAATGATGCTTCACTTGGGTTGTGAACAAATTAGTCTTTTTTCATGATATATCTATTGTTTTTACCACACCTTCAACTTACTTTTAAATGTGACAACTGGACATCAATACCATGTTTAAAAAGAATGAAAATTATGATGAATTTGGCATCCCACAAAGTGGAGAAAAATTTAAGGGTTGCGTACACTTTTAGTTTTTCCTGTGACGTAGAAATATGAAGGTTGTTGTTGAGGCTTGGGCCATAGCTTTCTTCAGTGCTACATTTTTAATGAACATGCTGTTTTTGGCCATATTTAAAATAATTTTTGTGTAAAACAATGAAATAGCCCATAAGTTTAGATATGACACTTCATGAGATTACTGACAAATTGTTTCAACTTTCTGTGAATCTATATAATATTTACAAATTGAAAGCTTGTGCACATAGTTTGATAGTATATTCAATTTCCTTCAGTTTGATACCCAATTTGCATATATTTGAATTAATATTGTAGTCTCCAGAGCCTTTGAAAGAAATGTTGTCTCTTTTTTTGCAAGGGGACACAACTCACTTTTTTCAAAGAGCCATAACTCTCTTAAATGACACTTATTTTTACGGTAACAGTGGAATTTGTATGGCCAATAAGTTCTATTATTTGAAAAACATAGTGGCATAAACTCCCAAAGGGGGGGGAGGGGGGTCCCAGTGGCCTAAGCACTAAAGTCTTTATTGCTGTATGGATCAAAACCACGGAGGTCAAACAGTGGCATCACCAACAAATTACAGACTTTTCTAGATGAATGTCTAAGTATGATTTTAGGCATCACGTGGACGGGTGAAGTCAGAAACGAAGATCTTTGGAAAGCTGCCAGCGAACAACCAATAAATATGCAAATCAGAATGAGGAAGTGGGGATAGATAGGACATACACTTAGAAAACTTGTCTGCAACATCACAAGACAGGCTCTAGCATGGAACTCCCTAGGAGGAAGAAGACCAGGGAGGCCAAGAAATAATTTGTGACAGAGCACGATTGAGGAAGCAAAGAATGGTGGATGCACGTGGAATTAGGTGGAGAAGACAGCCCAAGGAGTCAAATAGCGAAATATCACTGATAGCCTATGCTCCGACCGGGGTTAAGGGATTAAGTCAAGTAAGTACAGTCCGGCAATGTCGACATTCACGTATATCCGTTCTATACTTGGTATATATATATATATATATATATATATATATATATATATAATATATATATATATATATATATATATATATATATATATATATATATATATATATATATATATATATATATATATATATATATATTAGCTAGTGATAAGATGGCGCAAAAGTATTAGTGGTGACAATGACAAAGACATAGATAACGATTACTGAAAAGTAAAAATAAATCATTTCACTCTATTTCAAGGATGTTATGGCAATTTAGAAATGAAAATTATAATTCTTTTTAAACTGTTATTTACATATGTCACAAGAAACAGATAAATAATAAACATTTTTGACAAGAATTGAGCGAACAAAAAACACAGCGAAAGTCAACGCATTCTTTTCACATGAGTAAACGCGGTCATATATTTTTCACACCAACTTGAGGAATTTTTGTAGGAGCTGGGCAGCGCTAGCAAGACTTTTTGGCCGTATAAGCACCAAAGTAGAAGAAGAAATTAAACCAATAAGAGATCCAAGCATCTGAAGACAAAGACTTGTTTTGTTGTTTGTTGTTTTTTTTTGCTTGCAACACATTTAGGTTATATCAGCGCCAGTAAAAAGGAAGAAAATGGGATAGTAAAAAGTTATAGAATGACAATTGAAGCACCCGAGAGAAAGTAAGACAAAGGGGAACTGGGAACAAATAGGGATCAGATGTAGATTCCAAGAGCATACCACCCATGTACTTAGTTTGAGATCACCTATAAGTCTTATCCGGACACAAGCACAAAATCCAACAAAGAGGAACACACTCAAATGCTAACATTATACATTAAAAATAACACATATAATAATACATAACAGAGAGATGATTTACAAGGAAAAAAAATATCATCTCCCAAAACAATAACTATGCATTTGACTGTTTCCCTCCCAGGCAGGACTCCGACCAGGGCCAGGAAAAAAAACCCAAGTAATCTCATTCCAAGACAAAGACAGAAAGCATGTTGGAAAACAGACATAAGGGGATAGAAGACACAGTATGTACCTCCCTGCCCGCTATGGGAGGAAGACAAAGACTTAGTTTAAAGAAAGACAAGAAGCAACTATCACGACTGATGATAGTGATCCCTTAAACTCATTTCAGCGCCTGTAAAAAGGAAAATAATGAAACAGATTTTAGGTATATATATTGTCTATAATCATGCGGGGAAAAAAAGATTATAGCAATGATAATAAATGTGGAGATATGTTTTACATGAATATTAGGTCCATCTCGGAAAAAGAAATCCATCTGTCTCCATCCCAATAAAAGACTCCTGGCAGGCCCAGGTGAAGCCAAATGGTCTCATTCCAGAACAAGGCCACATACCACATAAAGAGGGTGTTGGGTTTTGAAAGGAAGCAAGAGTTCAGGTCGAATTATCTGACACATCGGCCCAGACAGTCCAACACACCTCCCCTCCTTCCCCTACCCCTAAGAGGAATTCCATCCACCATGATTGTTGTAGGTATCACTTACAAATACTTAAAAAAAATAAAAGTTTGACCAAGGTGGAAAAGGTCAAACGGGGAATAAAAGTATGTTTATTGGTTGTTTTTTTTTTAAATTTCAAATTGAGAAACTTGAGAGCAGGCACCGTTGTAAGATCTAAAAAGTGTATAATAGATAAGGTGCCAGACAAAGCAAGGAAGAAAAATACAAGAAAAAAAAAATCCCCAAAAAATCAATTTGCCTCGATTGAAGATCCTTATTTGTTTTTAAAAGTTTTACTGCGCCGTGATACATTTAAGGCATATCATCGCCTGTAAAAAGGAAGTAATAGGATTCAGTAGTCTGATGTCACGCCGTCCGGCAGCAGCGGCCATCTTGGTTCTAAACAAAGAAAATCATTACATTTTATTCTTCATGCTGGCTAGAACTTTTCATTCCCTTTTCACATGCCTTGTGATCAGAATGTGTAAAATTCAAAACATGATCAAATTTATGTTGTTTTCTTTTCATCTGGAAACGCTTTTATGCTCGCCGGAGAAATATTTCATACGGGCGTCCGCCATTGTTCCGATAGTTTAGAGCCAGTGTTACTAAGTTACCATGCGTCATTAGGAAGGAAGTGACGTTACGACTGTTGAAGAGTATTGAGATAGTAAAAAAATATTGAATTACAAGTAAAAGCAATCAAGAAAAAGTAAGGCGAAGAGGAATTGTTTGTTTGTTTTTAAGGGTTTTACAGCGCTTGCAACACATTTAGGTCATATCAGCACCAGTCAAAAGGAAGAAAATTGGAATAGTCAAAATTTCTAGATTTACAATCAACCCACCGTTGAGTAAGACAAAGGGGAATTGGTTCCAATAGGGAATAGTTGTAGATTCCAAGAGCATAACATCAATGTACTTAGATTGAGATCACCTAAAAAGTCTCATCCTCCAGACAGGATAGAGGAACACACTCAAATGCTTACATTATACCTTCAAAACCCAACAAATATGACAATACATAACAGAGAGATGGTTTACAACGAAAAAATTGTCCCAAAACTATTATTATAGATTTGACTGTTTCCCTTCCAGCCAAGGACCCCGCCCAGGGAAAGGACAAAACCAAGTGATCTAATTCCAAGACAAAGACAGAAAGCAAGTTGGAAAACAGATATAAATATAAGGGTATAGAGACACAGTGAGTGGGAGGTCAAGAATCCCAGCCAGTTATGGCAAATCAAAAATTAAAAAATGCAATACAGAAAAACAGAAAATATATTTGCACAGTCTGTTTAATGGCAACTTTTGACCAAAAAAAAGTATATGACTCATTGCATGCAATTTCAACATGTAGAGGCAACTGGTCACTACGTATAATTTATTCAAATTGCAAATGAAGAAAATAAGAAATGATCCCTTTAGAATTATATTATACATCCATCCTATAAAATTCTCATTGCATTGAAAGGAAGTCAATATAATTTTTAGTTCAAACTACTTTCACTATAAACCTTTAAACTGTCGAGTACATTGAGTTTGAATAAAATCAACAAATTCTATGGATTCAAACCTCATTTATTTCAATTTATTCATTCTGTTACTTACCATTCACAATGATAGTATTTAACATATAAAAATACTCTACAATGAATGTATGAAGAGGGATAAGGAACCAATGGGTAAGTATAGTTTTTGTTACAATTCTGTCTTCCCTCAGTATATTACTGTTTGCTAAACAAGCTAGTGAAAAATATTTTTCACAAACTATTTCATTCTCAAAAAGGATTGCAGTTCTTAATATACATGCATTTGTATAAGATTATGTATACAACAGAAAGGGTGAAAAAAATAAACATGGGGAAAATAAATTTCAAATGTTATTCTTCTCCGTGTCCTAAGTGAATTTATATTGGATTTGCATGACAAGCTATGGAATATTTATTTATAAAATATAACACGACTATATTATTTTTTCCAGGAATTGTAACTTTGGTCAAATATTATTCTTTTTAACTTATGCGATCATTCGTTGCATAAGAATGAAAACATTATCTTTTTCAATGTATTTTTTAATATATGGCACTTTTTATTATCATTTATATACTTTTTACTTTTTTAATTTTTTGAAACAAATGTCATATCATCTTGAAGGAAAATGTAGATGATGGACCAGCCTAAAGTTATTGATCAAGAGTTTAATGCACACACAAAAAAAGTAAAAAAGAAAAAAAGGCTAGTATTTTTTGTTTGTTTGTTTGTTGCTTTAGGTCTCTTCCAACACAATTGAGGTTATATGAGAGACCGCTGAAACAAAAAAACAAGCAATCTAACAAAAATAGTACAAATGTCAATCAAAAGCATAACCTAAAGATATCATAAGCTAAATTATAAATAACCAAGAACAAACAGGCAGAGGATTTACAGGAAAAAAAATATCCCCTGTCAAAAATACAATCACAAACCAAAGAAGCAGGATAGGCTAGTAAAGAGAAGAAGAAACGACATCACTATCGGATCGTACACCCATGCGAACATCATAGGTATATGATTCAAGGGTGATGCTCCCATCCAACCACCCGCAAAGGCTAGTATAAACAGAAGGTTGAAGTAGAGAGATTCAATGAGATCCATCCAATCTGTCTTGCTTCTCATACAGATAAAGAAATAGGTGATTCACTATAAGGGTTATGGAAACTTAAATTCTTATTTATTTTTCCAAAAATGCGTTTCGTTTTTGGAAAAAACCTACCTGCTGGTATCAAGTTTTTTTAGCAATATTGAGAAGCACTACAGACTATCAGGAAGAGACCATTAATTGTTTTGTTTTGTTTTTTGTTTTTATATGCAACACCGGTAGTAATGAAACAATTTATATGAAGAGGGAAAAAATTTGAGCATATAGTACAGTATCCATTAAACATGTTCAACGCCCTTAACAATTGGTCCCTAGACCACAGGACACTTAACATGTAGGACGGGACATGATACCAGTTACTGGTGTTAGGCAATATTACAATTTATTTCCAACAGAGACGTCTCTGGTAACAACCAGATACTTATTTTTCACCCGATTAAGGTGAGAATGTGAATAAAAAGCTTTTTCCAAGGACTCAATTATGCCTCCTCATAGTGTGACTCAAATCCAGGTCCATCAGATCCGAAAGTAAATGTTATATGACAAGACCACATAGACGCAGAGAAATAGAAGTAAATGACATCAATCTATACCTAACAGAGCAATAATTATTAAAGATGAAAAAATTCTATGCCAAGAAAAAAAATTACTAATAGTCTCATATGAAATAATACAAAATGACATGGAAAGGGATAACAGCTACAAGAATTTAGAATAGACAGCGAGTTTTTGGTTTTCTTTAGGAATTTTACGACATGTATGATAATATTTGTAGGTCATTTCATCCTCTGTAAAAAGGAAGCTTGTTTTTGTTTGTTTGTTGCTTTAGGTCTCTTCCAACACAATTGAGGTTATATGAGAGACCGCTGAAACAAAAAAACAAGCAATCCAACAAAAATAGTACAAATGTAAATCAAAATCATAACCTAAAGATATCATAAGCTAAATTATAAATAACCAAGAACAAACAGGCAGAAGATTTACAGAAAAAAAAAAATCCCCTGTCAAAAATACAATCACAAACCAAAGAAGCAGGATAGGCTAGTAAAGAGAAGAAGAAACGACATCACTATCGGATCGTACACCCATGCGAACATCATAGGTATATGATTCAAGGGTGATGCTCCCATCCAACCACCCGCTAAAAAGGAAGCTGATGCGGAGAAAAGTTGTAGATCTGAATTAAAAGTGCAAAGAAAAGGCAAGGCAAAGGAGACTGGTTCAATTTGGGAACTAAAGATCCCATGAGATAACTATCAATTTGCCTATATTCACAATACCTTAAAGTTACATCCAGGTACGGACAAAGGATCCCAATATAAAAGATACACTCAAATGCTTACAAAATCCAAATACATTCAAAACAAATAACTATAATAATGCATAACAGAGAGATGTTTACAAGGAAAAACATATAATCTCTCAAACTCCCTTTAAGCTGAGGATCCTTGCCTGGATCAAGGAAAGACGAACAATCTCAATCCAGAACAAAGCCAGAAAGCAACATAAAAAGGGAAAACAGATATGATATAGAAGACAGCTCGAGTGACCTCTTTGCTTACCATGGGAGGTCAGAAGACCCCACCCCAAAAGATAGCGAGTTTACCTCCCTTATTGGCACCACAAGAGGGAGGTAGGAAGTCATTTGCCTGGGTTACTTATGCTTATTCGTCCAGTGACCCTTTCTGCTAAATGGATGTGAATGTAAAGCCAGGATTATGTCTTTTACAACACCAAATAATAATTACAAACTTAAAATTAAAATAAACCAAAAACAATTACACATACCATCACCCAAAAGAGAAAATGATATCATAACGTCAGAGACACGATGACAAAGAAGCTTTCTTTATCATGTTAAATTCTTAAATTTGGCAAAGAAAAATATAAAAAAAGGATTTCCACAGAATATTTTGTTCCATATAATTTGATTCAACTTTTTTTTTAAATCACTTTCTCTTTAACTACTCTAGAAACAATATTACAAAATCAGATTTTTTTTCTCTTCCCCCCCCCCCCCACACACACACACACATACACACACACCTTTTTTTTTTATTTTTGAAAGGGTTGAAAAGCAGATCAAAATAATTTCCATTAATTCTTTAAACGGGAATGAACAGATTCACAGCATTATGGAAATTAAATGTGATTCTAATTTTTATCTAGAGCACACTTTTGTTTTAAATTTGACATGTGTGAGAAGAATTAAAAGGACTTGTGTTGAATTGATACATCTAACATGCACTATATAAGGCACATACACTTTGGTATACTTTTAGTATACCTCAGCATACCCTAGTTTGATCAAAAAAATTAGATGCTAAAAATGTTGAATCTCAAGCTTCAATAAAATCCCTGAATGACTTAACATAATACTATAATTTATGTTTATGAATAATAACATTTCCGCATGGAACACCATTTGGAAGAACATGAGACCATAAAGTTTTATTAAATGTTGGAAATAGTTGCATCCCTTTTCAATATAAAGCCATTAGAGACATCCTTAATATATTCCACACACCATATTGGCAGGCAAAGCTACATCTGCAAAGACAATAAGACATTTTAACAATAATTAATAACTAACAAAATAACATTTATAACATGTCTAAATTACATCAAAAACAATATTATTGTTAATCTAAAATCCATTCATTAACAAAATTGTTAAACAAGGCCTTGGTCCAAACTGTTTACAGGAGAATCATACTAGGAACATAACTGATCATTCTTGATTGTTTTAAAGGTAAGTGCAATGCTTAGTGACCCTGTCAAATAATTAGATTGGAAGATATGGGATGACAAAAGGATGCTACTCTGATTTGTGTCTGCACAATTCCAAGAGCTCGTCAGCCTTGCCTCTATCAAAGTGACAAATTAGGGAGCAGGCACTGGTGTAAGATAAAGATCTGAAAAAGCGTGTATAAAAATGCCAGACAAAGAAGCGAGAAAATTAAATGAAAAAAAAAAGAGAAAATTCCCAAAAAATCAGCTAATCCTCAGATGAAGCATGATAATTTTTTGGAATGATTTTTTTCTTATAATTTTCTCTCTGATTTGTCTGGCGCTCTTTCATATACACTATTTCAGGTCTTTAATCTTACCCCTACTGCCTTTGGTATACAAGTACATCTCACATAATGAATGCAGCAGGTTACAGCGGACATCTCTTTACCTTGCAACAGCTGTCTCATTGTACTGTGAGATTTTCAGTAAGTCACTCAACATAGTTCAATCGGAACTATTCTTATGGAAAGCAAGATTAGTTATTACTCGAAGAAAAATTACCTTCAGAGATAAATATAAAATTACAAATAAAATTCAGAATTATACTCATAAAAGATATTTTGGGAAAATCATTATAGATCTGGATTAGTGAATAAGGCAGAAAATGCTATGCCAAGAGTACATACCAATTTGTTTAGGATATGGAAGATTTAACTCTTTCATGATGGAGATAAACTCATCTTTGGGTTTAGACAATCTTGGGTTACACTCTTTTTCCTCTCCAACAGTTGATGATGTTTGACCTGAAAAAGAAAAAAATATAAAACTTTATGAAGAAGGGAAAAAAAGGCAGTTATAAGTCAGAAAGTGATCAGGTTACCTGTATCATGGTGGAGGCAGAAATAGCGCTGATTTTTGGCTGGGTTACAGCAAAGGGCTAATCATGACTAGGATTTTCCAAGTCTTTATCATTTTTCCAATTCAAACCAAGTTAATTGTTTACATACTTAATATCACAGCAAAGATTCATGTTTTTTTGTTGTTTTTTTAAATTTTGTTGTTGCTTTTAAGGGTTTTACGGCGCTTGAGACACTTTTAGATCATTTAACCGCACAAGTAAAAGGGAGGAATATATGATAATTACACTTACAGCACCCGAGAAAAGGTAAGACAAGGAGGAATGGTTAAAATAGGGACAGATGTTGATTCCAAGAGTAAATTATCAATGAGCTTTTTTTTAATCACATAAAAGTCTCATCCAGACACCTGCATAGGATCCCACCAGGAGGAATAGACTCAAAATGCTTACAAAACATGATATTCAAAACAAAACAAAAATATTACAGTACAGAACAGAGAGGTGATTTACAAGGAAAAGAATATCATCTCCAAAAATTACTACACATTTGACTGTTTCTCTCTCAGCCAAGACACAAGCCAGGGTCAGGACAAAGAAAGCAACCTGAAAAGCATATAAGGGGAGATAGATGACACAGCAAGTGACCTCCTGCCCACCATGGGAGGTTAGAAGACTCCACCCAGAGCAATGATTCAGGAAAATAATTGAGGTAATGGGGAAAAATATGACCCAATGCCTCGAAACGGTACTATGTTAGGGTATTGAGCTGCTAAAAAAATTGCAATATTGTTAAAACAAGACCAATAAATGTTCCTCACTTTAATTTGAATTGACTCGCCAGAAGTTAACAATCGATCCATCAATCTTCTTCAGCCCCATGAAAAGTTTTTTTTTTTTTTAAGTTATAAAAAGACATTTGCTTAACACTCTACGGTATGACTGTTATTGTTAGTGCAGTGACCCACCATCCATCATCCCAGTCAACAAGCATCCTTGATAAGCAAGAAGAAGATGAACTGTGGCATTTCTAGGCTTTAACAAAAGCTCACCTCGATTGTTTTCTGGACCATGACTAAGTCAATATCATTATATTCCGTTTAATAAAATTGCAATTGTATGGTGTCCAAGTTATTGGAAAAGGGCTTTTGTTTACATTTTTACTGTCATCAATTTATTTCACCACTGACATCTTTGAAATCTTAATTTCATTTGCCAAAAGATTGTGTTAGTCACTCTGCTGACCTAAAAGTTATTGAGAGTGGTGCAAAAAACAAAACAAATGCGAGTTTGAAAAAAGTTCAGACTATTTTGTTTACCAGCATTTATAGGTCTGTGAAAAATATGAGACTCTGGTTACATGTTTTTGTTTTATTGAGAGCAATAGATATTGTATCTAAAAGTGACAAAAACTAACCTTTCCTAATTCTTGATTTTGAAATCAGTGTTTGACATCTGGCTCACTCCAAATAACCGGTCACAAATAATTGAATAGCTTCACCAACATAGTGCAACAAATAAAATAATAAATAAATAAAATAAATTTTAAAAAATACAGACATGCCCTATATTTGAGGTATTTAGACAAGAGATAAATTCTATGTCCAGCCATAACATAAAATGCTTATCGGTCATCGTTGGGCCAATGATTTCAGGAGCAATGAGAAATTCTAGAACCATACAAAAGCATGATAAATTGTAAATTTTAGTATTTTGATTTGTTACAAACTGCTGCAATCCAGCATGGGAACATTGCAATATGTTACAATAAGGCTGGACAACAAGTGGTCGTTTTGTTTTCATTACTCTTGTGGATTTGACCCTTCTTATTCTCAGTATCTTACATAATATTGTTTTCATCTTTGCTATTACTATCCTACGGAGATTTTGTTTTGTTTTTTTTCTTCAAATTCTGAATGCACATCTGTCACACTGCCATGTACTTCTTTGCAGGTCTGATAACCCAAATTATTATGCACTCATTGTACTCTAAAACTAATGAATATTGTCCATTACAACAATGTTAAATCAAACCCAAAATTATCAAACCTGCAAATATTGTTCACGTTGGGTCATACTTTTTACTCAGCATATAAAAGAAAAAAGAAAAAAAAGTTCCAAGATTTATATTTGGGACATCAGAGAATAATTAAGAACTCGCAAATAAAAAGTGTTGACACAAAAACTAATTCGTAATATGTACTTCTAAAAATTATTAATATAAACACGCCAGTAATAAACATTAACTCATTTCTGAATGGACCAATTTGAATATTTTATCACATGTATAAAATTGGTCATTCTTGCTTTTATTGTGAGTACTACTCTCTCTCTCTCTCTCTCTCTCTCTCTCTCTCTCTCTCTCTCTCTCTCTCTCTCTCTCTCTCTCTCTCTCACCTTTCCCCCTTCTCTCTGTGTGAACTTTTTGTCATTATTATTAGTAAATATATTGAATAAATAGAAACAGGAAAGAGGAATGGAAAAGAACAAAGAAAGTCGGCTCACTAATTGGAGACACCGAGGATGTACAAAGAAGAAAACAGCTATCAAACGCCGCACTCAGTAAACTCACCAATGTATGGATTAGAGGTGACAAAATAAAGAGAAAAACCAAACTGAAACTGTACCATGCTCTTGTAAAACCGGTACTTCTGTATAACTGCGGCACTTGGGCGTTGACAAAATCCGAAGAAGAACATCTGGATGCCTTCCATCGCACACAGCTAAGAAGGGTACTGGACATCAAATACCCCAAAAAGATCTCAAATGAATCACTCTATAAGATCACAAAAGAAAGACCAATCTCCCTTGACATTTTACAACAACGATGGCAACTTTTCGGTCACATACTACGCAGGGACAAAAACATACCAGCAAACCAAGCCATGTCGGGATACTTCCAAAAACACGGGAACCTTTTCAGAGGAAGACCGATCACAACACTCCCTGTGATCCTAAACAAAAACCTCACAACACTTGGACAAAGCATTAGTCTCATAACGGCAGGGGACCTTGAAAATCTGAGAACCCTAGCAGAGGACCGGCAATATTGGAGACACCTCACACAGGAAATACTGGAAACAGCCAAGGCGACCCGATCTTTCGGTCGAGACGCGAAAGGCATCTAAGTCAAGTCAAGTAAGTCAAATATATTGAAACAATGATCAGCAAAAGGAGCAGTTGTATGTCAAGCAGACGCTTTCCCTTACTCCGGATGTGCCTGAAGAATGCAAAAGCAAGAGAGAATTTTTGGCTTGGTAACATGCATCTGCAAGACCAAACAGTATGAACCCCTGACAGGAATGGTGTTCCTCCATCAATTAGACATTAAAACATGAAGGAAATATGAAAGGGAATGAAGAAAAGGAAGAAGAAGTATATGATACAATCTTTCAAAGTAAAGCAAACAATGCCCATCCCAGAACAAAAACACCAGCCTTGGGAGCGTTTTAAGAACAGCATCGGGTTCATATTTTTCAAATGGGTCAATCGACAAAGAATATCAATGCTTTTTTACTTTCTAAATCTGATAGGACAAGGATGTGATGTTGCAGAGTTTCTGTCAAGATCAACGATTACCAGATCTCTTGATGTGTGACCACTGAGAATCATCTGCCTTTAGATCTGTAGCTAGTCTCCATTGTACCAAGTTTAGTGCTAAATAGACACCAAACTTGTCTCCAAATTGACAATAATAAATATGAGCCTTTTCGCTCTTAAAAAAAAATATTAAACAATGCGATTCACCAATTGAGTTGTTTTTACTTTTAATAAAGTAAAGCTTGGTAAATGACCAGATGGGTGATAATGAACTAACACTAATTTTCTGGTCTTAATATTGTGTCCTTTCATATATATCATACTCAACTCAACAAAGCTGTAAATGAGTAATTAATAATGTGCAATGAGAATAATGAGCATTTAGTTTCAAAACTATCTGATGCAGGATCAAATGTGCAAACAATAGAAGTGAAATAGCTTGAATAACATATTTCCATATTGTCAAAGTATTCAATTACAAAAAAAAAAAAAAAAGATCATAAATCACTTCTTATAAAGTTAAAACCTAGGTACAAAACAAAAATTATCAATTTTAATTCATTAAGCAGTTTTGGAGTAGCTCAGGATAATCTACAATTTTAAAATAATTAGAAGTTCATGCTGTATAGTCTGGGCCATAGTTTACTTCAAGGTTGAATGATTAGATACCAATAAATTGTGTGAAAATTTTGATTTATCAATTGTATACTTTTATTTATTCTCAGCGATGTTTAAAAAGTTAATGATATCTAATTTATAAAAGTTAAGCCACCAAAAATCACCTGTATAGTCATGAGCTGGATAAACTTTGAAATTTGAAGGAAGAGAGAAAATTTGTTCGTGTACAGAACTGAATAGAGTCCCTGCATCTCCTGTAAAAAAAAAAGAGGGGGGGGGGGGTAGGATAAGGGTAACATCACAACATATGACACAGGGAGGTTACTTTTACCAACTCAAACCTTATGGTTGTGTAAAATGATAAACGAAAAAGATTCCATGACTTGCCTTGATCAATCAACATTTTTGATGATTGACGTTACAAAATATAAGTATAAGATACTTTTTTTTTTTAATTGTTCTTTTACTATATAGCCAGAAAATGCCATCAAATTACGAGCCCATGCCAACATTACATTACATCTCTAATCTCTCTTCCTTTCCTTTTAAATAGCAAAACCGTCAATGACAGCAACAAAAACAGCAGCAGCAACAACAACAACAATCATAATAATAACAAAAATAATACCGACAACAATAATAATAACAATAATAATAAAAATAATAATTTTAAAAAATAATAAATAAATAAAAAACAAAATAAAAAATATAATAAAATAATAAATAATAATAATAATATAATAATAATAATAATAATAATAATAATAATAATAATAATAATAAATAATAATAATAATAATAATAACCACAAAAAATAATAATAATAAAATAATATATAATAATAATAAAATAATAATAATAATAATAATAATAAATATAATAATAATAACATAATAATAATAATAATAATAATAATAATAATAATAATAATAATAATAATAATAAATAATAATAATAATAAATAATATAATAATAATAATAATAATAATAATAATATAATAATAATAATAATATTAATAATAATATTAATAATAATATTAATAATAAAAGTAATAATTCTTTCACTATTTCTTTCAAACATTCCTTATCTAAATTCATTTATCATACTCTTATCAGGAACTAGCGGTATTGAATAATTGGCAGTAGACTATATTTTGAAAACATCATCCCTGGTGGAGATTTAGAAAGATGTTTACCTTGTTGGAAATCGGTTCTACCACAACCTCTGATCAGTAAGGCATCTCCTGTGAACACCATTCCTTTTTCATGCCAAACATACGACATACAGCCTGAAAGAGGTTTGGATTATTTGTTGTGATGATTGTCTCATGTTATATCATCACCTAAATGATTATACCTTCTTTTTAAATATGAGTAATTCTTGAGTTATAAAATAAGATAGAAGTGTCTGAGTATGACAACCTTTCTGAAGCACTGGGGGAGGGAAACATGTTTCCAGACTTTAAACACAAACACACACACACAAACACACAAACACACACACACACACACACACACACACACACACACACACACATAGACATAAAGGAATTGTATTCCGTATTCATAATGCAAAGACATTCATGGAGATCATTTAAAAGGAAAAGATATCTCACAGACAAAGACACTATGTAAAATGACACAAACCACGATCTGGGTAAAATCAAGTTGTCTCACTCCAGTAAAAGGACTGAGAGCCACTATAGAGTACAACAAGACTCTGATCAATGACAATATTTTACTAAGGTACTATGCCAAGTGGCACGGAGATGCTCAAAAAGTGACATCAATGCTTCACAGCAAGACGTCCTTCGCCAATTATAAATCCTTTTTCTTTTGGGGTGGGGGTGGAGAGGTAGGGTGTTTCTAGACTGATTATTCTGATATCATAGCTTCGTATGTGAGTATGTCTTCTGGGTAAATTCATGTCAATATACTAGACATTTAATGTTGAAAAGCATGATGTCAATATAAATATTGTCTATTGTCTATTAACTTTTTTTGGGTTATTAATAACATAAGAAGAAAAAATTAAGAAATATAAAATAAAGTACAAAATTACCTTCAGTGTGGCCTGGTGTACTCCTGGCTTCAAGTTCAAACTTTCCAAACTTAATTTTGTAACCGTGCTTTATTTTTTCATCTGCTTGAGCATTGCTAACCTCAGAGATAACACTTTTACATGTTGGTAAAACTTTCTTCAGCTCTCCAGTTCCTGTCACATGATCCGCATGGACATGTGTATTAACTGATAAAGCACATGATAAATAAATTGAGATAATTCTTTGCATGCTTCCCTTTTTCCCTAATAAGTACATGGACTAAATAAGCCTATGGGACTTGCTTAATTCTAGCTATACTTCAAGCTATATTGTCATGAAATCCATATGAAGTGATTACATATTTATAAAGAGCAAGGGTAAATTAATTTTCAAACTGTAATTTACTTAAGTATAAAACTATTGATACGAAAAGAATGCATCTTACTTTGCCAACATTAGTAAGACTTTTAGAAGCTATTCATAGAGGACTTTTAATGATGGTATTAATCTTTTAAGGAAAAGGAGAAGGAAAAGGAAAAGTTTGCAAATTAATTTCTGGATAAGGTTTCATGGATCTTTAAGGATCGATCTGTCGGTTTGTTTTTTCGTTTTCTTGTTTTGATGTTCTTTCATTCCCTGGCAACTGGTATCCAGTTGGTTTTGGATATATCTCCCACATTCTACTGAGGACCTAATACCTCCTGAATCATTTGAGCCAATCATATATAAAACTGTCTGAAATGCCTAACGATATTGGCATCTATTTTAATGCACTAGAATCAGAGACACAGTGCGAACATTTCTTGTATATCTCAAACTATTAATCTGACATGTTAAAAATCTCTGTCCAGATAAACAGGATGTGAGGGGATTTACAGACCATAAGTCGAATGAAGAGAACTACAGCAGAGTTGTCTCTCTGACAGGACTGCAGGAATCCTTCCAGGTCAGGAATCCTTCCAGGCTATCATCAAAAGAAGAAAATGGTCTTTGGCCACATTTCACACCATGAGACATTGACAAAAACATACAAGGGACCTTGGATGGAGGAAGGCAGAAGGAGAGGAAAATAAAGTGCTGGATGGACAATGATGAACAGCTCAAAATTAATGAGGACAGCTAAATAAAAATCTGGTCCTGATATGTTTCACCCACGCTTACTGCTCTCATTATCAGAGGAACTCTCTGAACCATTAGCTATACTGCATCAAAAACTACATGATTCTGGTATACTTCTAACTGATCAGGTAGAGGCTCAAGTGACACCACTATTCTAGAAAGGAGATAAGACCAATCCTGGAAACTACCGTCCTGTTAGTTTCACTTCTATTGTATGCAAAGTAATGGAAAGTATTGTCAGAGACCGCATCATAGAACATTCAGTCTAACAGTCTCAACAAGCTGCTATCAGATTATCAACATTATCATCATTAATCGATGTAATCTACCTAGACTTTGCTAAGGCATTCGACTCTGTCCCACATGAAGCTGGAAACATGTGGCATTCATGGGAATACTCTAAGATGAGTTAGACACTTTCTTTTAGACAGAAAACAGAGCATAAGGTATAGTTTCCGGCTGGGCAGAAGTGGTCAGCGGGGTATCACATAGTAGCGTCCTTGGACCAGTCTTCTTTGTCATTTTCATTAATGATTTCCTAGTGTCCTATCTAGCTCATCCAAGTGTTCAAAGAACGCTGACGACACCAAGGTATATAGCAAAGTGAACAAATTAAGTGACAAGGACAATCTGCATAAAGATATTAACAAACTAGATCAATAGCAACTAAGGTTCAATGCTGGGAAATGCATCGCACTACACTTAGGAAGGAAATACTCTCAGCCTTATTATGAAATGAGAAATCACCACCACAATAGCACGACAGCTTTCAGTAAATCTAAATTTGAAAAAGACCTGGGAGTTAACGTTGATACCGAACTTCATTTTTCAAAGCAAATTGAGATCCAAGTAAATAATGCCAATAGAATCCTTGGACTCATTAGATGGTCCTTTATATTTCTCAATTTGGAGTCCATGAGAATGCTTTTTAATGCTCTAGTTTGGTCTCACCTGGAATTAAGCAACTCAGTATGGTCACTAAAATATGAAAAGAACAAGAAGCTGTTAGAACGTGTGCTCCACAGAGGACCTAAGATAATACCTCCCATAAAAGATAAATTCTATGAAGAACGACTGAAAATGATGGGGAATTCTCAGTATGGCATATAGGTGCATCAGAGATGACATGATAGAAACATATAAATTTACGCACGACCTGTACAATGTCCAGAAGGGATTATTTGTGTTTGCTGACAGTAGCACCAGAGGCCATAAATATAAATTTAACACAGCCAATGCAACACATCACTCAAGCGGCATTTCTTTAGCCAGTGTGTAATTGATCAATGGAACAACCTTCTAATCTCAGTCATGGAAGCTTCAAATCTCAACGCCTTCAAGTGGCAATTTGAGAGCCTCTCTTAGATTCAGTTTAGTTGAGCCCCCCATCAAACCGAGATTACAAAGAATTATCCATATCCTAGATCAGCAAAGGCAATGAAAGCCTAATTCTCTGGACACACTATACTCTACTAACAGGTATTTTTAAATTGAATAATATACCCTTACACGAAAGGAGCTGGTAATTACAAAAAAGAGACCATTACAAAGTGGATTATTAGTTTTTTAGAAGACTGTGACTGTGACCACTGTATTACATACTTAGGAATGTCAGTCTCCATCCTGATGAATGATGATTGTGCTATGATTACAATGTTAAAAATGTACTCAAAAGATTTTTGAATTTTTAAATTGTCCACAAACCTCCATATACCAGTTTTAATCCTAGATCTTTAACAAGCCTGGCATCTCTTTGAACAGTTTCATACACCGGATCAATGAGAATGGCTTCCTTGGTTTCTGCATCTGCTAGCAGGTATGTGTAAGTGTAAGACTTGTATTCCAGAAGCTGAGAATAGATAACATTGTTCCTGTCACTATCCTGATACCATTAATCTTGGTATTAATGACCCCCCCCCCCCCCCCTTTCCCTCAATCTCTACATTGGTATTTTCCTCCTTTAAAAAAATTTACAAAGATGACCAATATTATAAATAGATGAAAATTATGGTATTAGATAGATTAAATAATTTAAAAGAGGAAACATAAAAATAAAATTCATTAATTATTGTCTGTTATTGTTATGCATAAGTGTCTAGGCTAGATCACACTGTCTTAGAAAAAGTCTTACCTGACGGAAAATTATGCTTTGATTTGGTGAGTCAGAATGCATCTTTCTATTTTCAAGACGATTCAAAATCCAAGTCAATCTTGTATTCTTTTCTACAAGCAGGATATTCTTAAAAACAGAATCACATCGATTTAAGGCGACAAGCCTTGGCATAAACTTTCTCAAAACAGTAGCCATTTTAAACTAAAATATTTTAAAGCGCCAAATAATAACGAATGAAACTTCAAAAAGCAAATGAGGTCTTAAATTACTTTAAACTTAATTTAGTATGAAGATGTAGGGAAAAAAATACAGTCCCTCAGTTCACTCTTCAGTATTGTCATTTATCAGTTAAACAAACTAAAAAGGACCAAACACGTTCACACACACAGTACAGCAAGTGCAAGAATTCTAATACTTGCTAATTATCCAGTCCAATTCCTATATACAAATCATTTCACAGTATTTGGGATAATTAATTTCCTTTTGATTCGCAACATGTTTATTTTAATCACGGGGATCCGTTAACTGCCGGCTCAAAGTTGTAGGACCGATTTGTGATCAAATGTTTGAAACAGTGCTTTAGCCTATTTTGTGAAGTGAGATCGAGATAGGCACTGCTGATGAACCGATGAACTTAAAGATAAATTACCTTGACCCTAAGTTTGACCCCATAACCTTCGCCTCGTGTCAACAAAACAAATGGTTACACGTCGCTGTCGCTGTCCTCATTCGACCTGTTTGTGCTCTTCTTGATATTATGCGTTTATGTAAAAATGTTTCTGATTAAAATAATCTGCCTGCCAGATCAATCGATCCAGCATTAGTGATATATAAGAGAGAACTAATCACCCAAGCGGCTGCCTAAAAACAATTATGAACACGGCACAAATGAAGCTGAGCAGGAAAGCTTCATAATCATAA
>NC_088360.1:86247212-86302212 GCF_034508935.2 Berghia stephanieae | reverse complement strand
ACACTTTAAATCACATTCTCTTACCGAACTCGGGTGTAAAATGAGTACATGGCCTTTGACAGCGTTGTGTCCGTCGAAAAAGGATTGTTACATCGGCTTAGAGGCGTCATCAATCGTCCTACATGTTGCTGTTGGCGGGGACCCCCTTGTAATGATTATTATAATTATAATTATTTGATATAGGGCCAGTATCCAACAAATAGAGGTGCTTTACGTTGGTATCACACAGGTTCATTCATTCGACTTCAAAATCACCACAATAGTCACACATATATCTGGTTCGAAATTCACATAGAATCGGGAATAGCAGAATGAAAACGATTTGTTTTTAAATACCGTTTGAAGACTGGTAGACTTTCACATTGTCGGATTTTAGGTGGTAAAGAATTCCATATGATTGCAGCCGAAAATACATATGTGGCTATGTGGTCTAGTGGTATGACACTCGCTTTCGGATCGGGAGGTCCTGGGTTCGAGCCTCGCGCTCGGCGCATAGTTGAGTCCTTGGAGAAGGCTCTTTACTCATATTCTCTCACCGTACTCAGGTGTAAAATGAGTACCTGGCCGTTAACAGCGTTGTCTCTGTCCGAAAAAGAAAGGCGCCTAATAGGCGTAATGTCCCGTCCTAAATGTTAAATGTTGCTGTTGGCCAGGGACCCCTTGGAAAGCGCTTTGAGCATGTTTAGTGGATATTGCGCTGTATAAAAGCTCAATTTATGGTCCCAAGGCTTTGTCTTTGTAACTATACGAGCAGCTTTGTTTTGCATCAACTGTACTCTGTTCAGCGATGTTTATGGTAGACTGTACAGCAGAGAGTTACAATAATACAAGCGGCTGGTAACACGGGCATGGATGAGTGTTATGCATGTTTCGGCATCAATAAAATTTCATATTCTGCATATAATTTGGAGAGCGCTATGTACCTACCGCCTGACTTGACAGCACTTTGTTATAATATCTGATCGCATGTCTAGGTGAGTGTGAAAATAGAAACCAAGGTTTCAAACGACATCTGAATTTTTGATAAGAACAGTTGGTCAATGAGTATATCCTTTAACACACTTTGAGCACGTTTAGTGGATATTTCTCAAAATAAATGCTGAAGTTTTTTTTTAATTTTTTATTTTTTTTTTGTCATAGTAGTGCTTGTTCTATGTTTGTGTTCTTTTTCGTTTCTTTCTTCTTTTTCTTCTTCTTCTTTTCTTCTTCTTCTTTCTCTTCTTCTTCTTCTCCTTCTTCTTTTTCTTCTTTTTCATCTTCTTCTTCTTCTTCTTCTTCTTCTTCTTCTTCTTCTTCTTCTTCTTCTTCTTCTTCTTCTTCTTCTTCTTCTTGGCTTGGAGTCGAGCGTGGTTGATGGACCATAATATTATGGTACAAATATAAATTGAACAATTCCGAAACGAAATTTGAGTGGCGGGAGATTTCCGGAAAACTAAACTTTGTTGACAAGTGAATGAATGGAAGTGAAGATCAACAATGGATTTTAGTAAAAAACCAACTAGATCAAGGGCGAAACTGATTGATACTATAAGAAACTCGGTGAATGAAAAGTATCCACATCGCCTGCAGTTTTACTCAGAGCCTCCAACGGACACAATTTCACTCCAAGAGTTCGAAGAACTGGCAGTGGAAAGACTGAAAGGTAGACTATCTGAATCTGACTGGAAGTGGATAGATAGTAGATAGGTGAAATGAAGGAGGGTTCGGTTATCTTAGTTCTCGGGAGTTATGACTATGAACTGATTTTTTACTCAAGTCCACTCACTCCCGTCTGACTTTTGCGATGTTGCGCAATCTTGTAATGGAAAAAAATGTATTGGCATTGGTTTAGTTAGGTAGTTGAAACGATCTCCCACGAACACTAACCACTGTAGTTCTCATACTCATACTCATACATACTCATACTCATACTGATACTGTGCACTCCGCCGACTCCATCAAATCAAATCAGGACTGTCGTTTGATATTTTTTCAAAAATAAACATTAAAAATATTTTTTTTTACAGACAGATAGACCTCTAAAAACATCTAACACTAACACGATACTTTACCTTTAGATCTTGGATAAACGGTTCCAAAGTTATGTTACTATTATGATGATTTTACTATGTGATGAGATTGCGGGCTACGCCCCTTCGCGTGACACCACAATGCATGATTTGACACCCCCCCCCCCTTTCCTCGCACCCAACCCCCAACCCTAACTATCAATGAAGAAAAAAAGAGAAAAGAAAAGTACTGGCTAGGTTAAAATTATTACCTATGCTCTTAAAGATTGAAAATTCATATTTATTCCAACATTACAAGTTTGTGGTTTCTAGGCATCACTTTCCAAAGAGTTCCAAAAACGAAAAGAATTAAAAATGCCAAGCTAGCATCCATAATACCTCCTTTCCATAACTATTTTCTATGTATTGCAGTTCTATCAGTATTATAAGAATAATGTTCTATATTTGAGCCATTTGAAAATGAGCCGATTTAATCGGCCCTGTCACTGTCACCACAGATGGAACCTCGGGTACAATTTTTTGGTCCTGTGTCACTTCTTAGGTTAAATACTTTACCAACACCCGTTTGGAATACGCAAATTGTACTAATCCAATCACCGGTTGGGAATAGGCAAATTGTACTACAGTTCACTCCAGATAATCACAACTCGGTTATTCGCAACATTTCCCAAGAAACGGAATTAATTCTATAGAAAAGTCACTGGTTAATTGCAACAAAATTTGGTTAATCGCAACAAATTTTCGTCCCTCAAAAAGTGATAAATTCAAGAAATCCATCAAGCAAAATATCATGATGAAATTTCATCATGGATGAAATAGTGACAGGTTGAAGAATCAGAGTGAGCGGGATTTAATGCTACAGCAGTGTGTCATCACTCTATTAGAATCAAAAGAGGGTGAGGCTTTGCAGTATGGGTTTGTGGTGTAATCTGTGGCCATTAAATCGGAGGGGAGGGGGCTGGGCATAGTCTTAGCAACAGGTAGACAATGACATAAAGAGAGATTGAGCAATATCCTTTGTTTTGGGATTGACAACTGTGCATTGTGACTGAGTTTAATGAGAGCTTAATGTCTATCATCACGGCTAATCTCTTTGACTCTTACAATTGTTGAGAACAAAAGAGTGAAAGTTAATCCAATTTGAATAAAATATCGGCTTGCATCAAAGCTGCTTTTGGTTGACAAACCTATAGAGGGCTGCCACATGGTTTTTGTGTCATCAAATTGCTCAGTCTATGATGGACTAAGGACATTGTTTACAACAACTGGTTTGAGTTTTACATATATGTGTAAAATGTTGCAATAGTGGACAGGAAAGTCAACTTCGGTTAATCGCAACATTTTCGCTGATCCCAAGGTGTTGCGATTATCCGGAGTGGACTGATCTTCAACATTGGTTGGGAAGAGGCAAATTTCACTATCCCCAACACCTATTGGTAATAATAAGCACAGCCGTTCTTTTTGCTCTCTCAATTTAGAAAAAAACTTGAAAATTTTTTACATTTTTACTCCAGATTTTATATTATAAAAATGACTAAAATTTAGAAATGCAGTCATTTTATCAAATTTTCAACATTTCCTATTATTATGATAATACCTTTATTGTATTTTTAGGTAGATTTAGCTATTCCATTTGTGTTTCGGATGTCTATTGTATTGTTTGATGCATGCTTTAAAATATGTTGGCTATGTTATTGCAGTTCATTCCGCTTATACTCTACACATTCCCGGAAAATGGAATCTTTTATATATAAACGCTCCGCTTAATTGCACACCATCTCTGCTTAATCACTACACCTTGATTGGAGTGACAACCAGCAGCCATATGAAATAGCGATGATGTTCTCGTTCCACAACTTTTCGGCCAAAGCATTCGATTAATTCGTAACAATGGACAACAATATACCCATCAGCAGTGAACTGACATCTCAGGAACCACTGGACTGCGTTCAATGCCTAGATAATGAAGATGAGGATGAGTCAACAGAATGTGTAACACCACCTATGACAAACACTGAAAAACTTGACACGGCAGAAAAACTATGTCACTTCATCCAAGAAGAATACTTGACAGATGATCTACATTGGCAGGATTGGATACAAAGGTTTATAAACAGCTTGCACAGAATAGAAAGCAATCAACGCTTCTTGATTACTGTTCCAATGAACAATAATGTCACATTTTGTTGTCGCTAACATATGAAAAAGAAAAGATTTTTAAAAAGAAGAAGAAAAAACAAAAAACAATCCAAATAAAGAAATAATTAAAAAACAAACATTCTAATGAGGTTATGTCTTGAACGTGACAGTTCTAAGCCTGTGGAAAACTCAGAGAAGTGAAGGTCCTACATGAATAGCAAATGAAAGCTGGCGCTTAGATGCTATTTTTAGCTTCTCTGCTTAATTGCACATTCTGCTTAATCAACATAATAACCTGAACTCCCAAGGATGTGCGATTTAGTGGAGTCGACTGCATTATTATTTTTTTGTTGTTGTGTTGTGCATTTTGTAACAAGAATTAATTATTTATTTTTTGCCATTTCAGTCTTGAAAGCAATTGAAACAGTTGGAATAACTCATCAGAAAGGAACACAAAAATATAATGAACTTGTGGAGAAGGAAATTTGTGCTACCAAACTTAAAGACAGTTTTATAATTAGGCGTCAATTGTTAGATGTAAGTAAAAGTTGTTTTCTTCATATAAATAAGACTGTCATTGTATAAAATCATGAATAAAATACAAGGTTTGAAAAATGTGGAGAAAGGTGTGAAATTTAAATGGACTTTTAATTTCACCTAAATAGTTTTAAAAAGTATACTTTTTTTGTTGAAAGAGGGTAAAATAAAATGACTGCATGTTGTGACCTTGGAAATGATTGACTGTTTTAGGATGCCAGAACGGGAGGAGGGTGTGTGAAAATTGATAATGAAGAAGCCAGTTTCAATATGGTACAGCTCACGTATTACGGCCTCAGTTGCAATGGAAGCTTGGCTACAATGGGAAATTTTAAAATCCTCGTTCTACAGCCTGTATAATTCATGCATGGCTATATAGGGAAATATTTCTTGGAACACGGCTACAATCGGGGTGTGAGTTGCAAGTTTGGTAACCAGTTTAGAAACACTACATACTCAAGAAAAAAAGAGGAAGGCACACATGACACTTACAACTTATAGGGAACGGAGATGAGGTGACAGTGAGCGAATTGCAGTTATTATGTGTACTATTGGGGGGTGTTACTATTTATTTACTTAGGTAACTTGTAATGTGTTCCTTGTGGTTCTTCTTTTTTTTTGTGTGTGTATTTTCCTCAGTATTTCTTCCCTCCAAATTCCATATGCATGGATTTAATGGCTACAACAGAGGTTTTTTGTTGTTGTTGTTGCTAGTCCCACTATCTCTGTTGTATTCAAGTTCCTCTGTATACCTATTGGGGAGGAGGGTTTGGTGGGTGGGGGGAGGGGCCTCCTTAAAAGCTGTTTTTTTTAAAAAAAGATGGCAACATACGCTGGCTTCTAATTTGCTGGTGTTAAGAATTCCTTGATGATCACCATGTGATTAGTTTCTGAGCTTGTGATTTAATGCCTATCCTTTGCTTTCACTTGCTGCTTTGCTAAACCATTGACAGACATGTTGACTATAGACTGATTATTACTTGGACAAAACTGGGAGACTGGTGTTTGAGATTTTACAGTCTTGCTACTAATACAGATTTAATCTGTGTATGGCTCAGTTTAATAGTGCTTTATGATTCTCCCTTTGTTTTCATGCATGTAAGTTCGAGAAATGTACGGGCATGACTGTTAGTGAGCTTCTAAGACTTTGTTTACTTGTTTTTAAGATTGTCAAAGAAAAGCTTTCCTGACCGGGATTGGATTAGCTAGTTTTGTTTTTGATAACTATGGAATTCTCACTTTTTAATTAATTTTACTTTTATTAGTTACTGCAGGGTAGTTTATGTACTCAAATTATTGAACTGTTCCCCATGAATACAGCTTTTCCCTCTTTAAGTCATTGAAGTATGGTTATATAAGAGGTATTTTATTATGTTGCTTGAGCAGGTTTTGCTCTTTTTCTTTCTCTTTTTTTTTGTGAGACCTCACTGATCAATTTCATATTTATGGTTATTGGAGAAACACATTTGAGCATTCAGACCCGTCACTTGTTTTCATCCATGATTCTAGATGATAATGATATGCTTGGTGGTTACGATGACAGTACCGATGGAAAATAGCAATACATAATCGTGATTTTTCTCCTGATCAAAAGTGTTCATGACTCAGCACAATCAATCACCATCCATGGAAGATACCCATAAAACCCTCATTTCCCTCTCTTTATTTTCTTTTTTTAGCTCACATACACTTAACAACTGTCTCAATTTCACAAATTCATACGGCATTATAATCATAAATAATGGTTTATTAATATTATTTATTTCCGGTTTATATTGCATGGTCTGCAAAATAAAATATGAATACTTTTCTATTGAGATGCAAAAGAAAAGTTTTTTTTTTTTGTTTTGTTTTTTTTTCTCTTTTTTACGATTCCAGTTCTTTAACAGAGGCAGTTAAATAAACTAAAACCACCCAATTTTTGAAATTGAAAATTTTTTTGCCCACAGGAAGAAGACCTCGAAAACAGAAGGAAAGACCATGTTTCACATTTCATTCTTCGTCTGGCGTATTGCAGATCGTAAGTATTTAATATCAAATGATTTCAGAATTCTTAATAGAGTATTATGGGCTAATTGTAAATATCATAGATGGTATCTCACGATTTCTTACTTTGTCATTGTCCATCTCTTCCAGCACCACTCAATCCAATGTTGTTTGAATTCATAAGATAACTCTCATAAGACTGCTCCATTTTTATAGAGCGGAGAAAATTTTACTGAGTCTCTCTCTCAGAGAGAGAGAGAGAGAGAGACAATTTAGTCCATTGCCAAGGCAAATTACTAAATAAAACTGGTTTTTTGAGACTGATTTCTAAGTTCACATTGCTTCGTTGTGAAGAAAGCATTCTGTAATTTACGAGAGTCGTGTAATATTTTTATCAAGTTTGGTTGGTTTCCACAGCCCATCTTCCGTCTAAATGGTGGTTTATCTCCGCCCATCACCATCACAATTCTGCCTTTTAAAAAGACTCACCACAACCACTATAGCAATATCCCTACCACCACCAGTACTAAAACCACCACCTCACCATCATCCCTACCACCACTACTACAACAACCACCACCACATTATCATCCATACCACAACTACTACAACCACCACCACACTATCATCTTTAAGACCACCACCACATCTTACCACGACTACTACTACAACCACTACATCATCGTCCCTACCACTACTACTACTACTACCACAGCCACCACCACATCATCATCCATGGTTTCCACAGCCCATCTTCCGTCTAAATGGTGGTTTATCTCCGCCCATCACCATCACAATTCTGCCTTTTAAAAAGACTCACCACAACCACTATAGCAATATCCCTACCACCACCAGTACTAAAACCACCACCTCACCATCATCCCTACCACCACTACTACAACAACCACCACCACATTATCATCCATACCACAACTACTACAACCACCACCACACTATCATCTTTAAGACCACCACCACATCTTACCACGATTACTACTACAACCACTACATCATCGTCCCTACCACTACTACTACTACTACCACAGCCACCACCACATCATCATCCATGCCAACACTACTACAGCCACCACGACACCATATTTAAGACTACCACCACATCTTCATCCCTATCACAACTACTACAACCACCACCACACCATCATCTCTATGACCACTACTACTACAACCACCACCACATCATGATCCCTAAAAAAATATACTCCCATTGCACTTGAATAACTCTGCATTCTATTTTTTAAATCTTATCAGTGAGGATTTGCGACGGTGGTTTCTAATGCAAGAACTGGACCTTTTCAGGTTTCGATTTCAACAGGAAAAAAATGATAGCAGAGCTAAATTTCTAGAAAGCAGCAAGTTGAAATACACTCCAGTAAGTTCTCATCATTTAAAGGTGGGATTATATATATATATAAATATATATATATATATATATATATATATATATATATATATAAAATATAAATGGATTCACTCACTTATATGGCTGAAACACCATTTCGGCCATATAAGTGAGTGAATCCATTTATATTTTATATTAGCTCTAACCAACGTTATCGAACACTCTCATACCTACAAGTGAAAACAAAATATATAAATGCATTTTTACTTGTAGTTAAAATTAGGCCGAGGGTACATTATTGTGCATATATTTCTGCTTTATGAGAGCCATCCAATTTTCTTTTATCCTGTCAAACTGAGATTAAAAGTATAAGTAAATACATTATTTTGGTTTCTTTCACTCTTGCATTTCAGTAGAAAAGACGAGTTTAAAATATAAATGGGCAACTATTCCCCTTGCATAATATAATAAATTTGTTGTGAACATTATTCAACATTTTTACAATTTTACTATAATACAGATACATGAATCACAGGATGACTGAGACATAACAAGTACAATTGAATTAAATTAATTACTAACTCTAAGTTTGCTTTGCAGGTCTCAGAGAAAGAACAGGAGCATGTTACAGATCAACTCGACGGACCAGATTACAGGAGTAACTCTGAGGGTTTGGAGTATTACAAAGTAAAAATTTTAGATACTTAAAGATATGTTAAAGTTACTTTCACTTTTCTAAAGCTTTTAATCATGTTCCGTATTGCACTGATTTCTTTCTTTTGGGAACTATATGTGACTTAAAAAAAAAAAATTCCCTTTATTCATCCCCATGGGGAAATTTGTCTTTAAGATCTATTCCAAGGGAAGACTGGAATAACCCAGGCATCAGCCGCAAATCGAGCTAGGGCATGGTGACTTGCTCAAGCTCACACAATTTGTTGGGAAATCGAACTCAGTACCTTTCAGGTATGAAGCAAAGACTGCCATTGAGCCATGCTGCCCCTAAAATTTGCCTCTTTCAGGTGATCCAGATGACAAGTGAATTCAAAATTAGAATCATCAGAGATATGACATTTTACTTTTAATTTTTTTTTTTAGCCCTTTTAGAAATATTTTTTTCTTCTTTATAAAAAGAGAAATATTAGCTCAAGTCTCATATTTCTGGCTATGAATCCAACTGTCACTTTCTAAATTATTCCAAAATAATACCCTTTTGAGGCGACTGGTCACATGTGATCTGTTCACATCATATTTTAAAACTGATTTGCGTTAGTGCTCTAATTAATAGTGGTACTTTGCTTTTAATCAATAAATATTTTTCATTTAAGGTTCCATTTACAGAGGCTTTGGATCTTGTAAGAGACAGGAAGGTTTACCTTCAAGACGGATATGCATATGTTCCAACCGAGGATCTTGTTTCTATTCTGCTGTCAGTTTTTAGAAGTCAGTTGTCACATGCCTTGGCAGTAAGTGTTTTATGATTACCAGGCTTTAAGTAACTCACTGCTATTATATATATGTTTTGAGGTAGGGAACAGTTCCAAGAGATTGAAAGCTTGATCTTCTTGTATTAATATCTGAGCTTAAATGATTTTGATGGGGTAATATGTAACAGGCCTGTAAATCTTCCGACTATTGTCGGATTTCTGACAGTACGATTTTGCTCTATAAGTGCTAATATTTTTAAAAAAAAATTAATAGTAAAAATAAAATTCATAACGTCAAAGAACAGAACCAATAAAAAAGAAAATAAAAGACTTTTATTTCGTTCCTGGAAAAAATCAGATTTTATTCCATTTCAAATGACAACTTAAAAAAAAAAAAAAAAATTTTATTTGTCGCAAAACAAAACTAGCCGTCTATCAGTTAGCTATAATATTATCATGCCACCTACACGCCCCACGAGATGTGGATGTATTCACAGCCAGCGAGAGAGGGTGCGAAGTTCGCGCAAGTCGTCGAACACACACCTAGTCAGTAAATAACGCACACACAGAAGTGTGTCGGAGCTTCTCGGACCAGAAGGTTTCTCTCTATTTTGCTACTGACACACATGCATTTCTCCATGTCTCAATCCTTTTTTCCTATGATTTATTAGTTCCGTCTGGTTGTGAGACGGAATAAAAATAATGCGAAATAATTATTTTTCTTCGAAATATATATTTTTCTTCAAAAGCTCTCAGACAACCGCACCACCTCCTCTTCTTCTTCTTCGTCGTCTTCTTCTTCTTCTTCTTCTTGTTCTTCTTCTTGTTGTTGTTGTTCTTCTTCTTTTCTTCTTCTTCTTCTTCTTCTTCTTCTTCTTCTTCTTCTTCTTCTTCTTCTTCTTCTTCTTCTTCTTCTTCTTCTTCTTCTTCTTCTTCTTCTTCTTCTTCTTCTTCTTTTTCTCCTTCTTCTTCTTCTATAAGAATTAATCCAAAGAAACGAAAGAATCAGCGTAAACATTTAACACAAACAAACAGGAGTGAAGTTACACAGCTTCCCGTGTCAAGCACTAGATACACATCCTTCAAAAGGGTAGGAATTGTTCTCTTCTTTTCATTTTACAACTAACTCAGACGTGGGCCCTCAAATACGTAATTGGGATTTTTTTTTTGGTACCATAAAATGACCTCATAATAAATAGTGGGCAGGGAGGTACATACTGTGTCTTCTATCCCCTTATATCTGTTTTCCAACATGCTTTCTGTCTTTGTCTTGGAATGAGATTACTTGGTTTTGTCCTGGTCCTGGCCAGATGCCCTGGCTGAGAGGGAAACAGTTGAATGTATATTTAGTTTTTGGAGATGATATTTTTATCATTGTAAATCATCTCTCTGTTATGCACTGTATTATGCTTTCTTTATATTATATATGATTTGTAAAACATTTGAGTGTGTTCCTCTTAGCGGGGACCTGTGCTTGTGTCTGGATGAGACTTTTAGTGATCTCAAACTAAGCACTTTGATAGAGTGCTTTTGGAATCTACACCTGTTTCTTATTTGAACCAATTCCCCTTTGTCTTCCCTTCTCTTGGATGCTTTATTGTAATTCTAGAACTTTTTACTATCCCATTTTCTTCCTTTTTACTGGCGCTGATCTGACCTTAATGTGTTGCAAGAGCTGTAAAACCCTTTTTAAAAAAAAAGGGTATGATTACCATAGTGGGCAGGGAGGTACATGCTGTGTCTTCTATCCCCCCATACCCGTTTTCCAATTGTTTCCTGTCGTTGTCTTGGAATGAGATTACTTAGTTTTGTCCTGACCCTGGCTGGAGTTCCTTGGCTGGGAGGCAAACAGTTGAATGTATATTATAGTTTTGGGAGATGATATTTTTTTCCTTGTAAATAATCTCTTTGTTATGCATTGTATTATGTTTAGTTTACATGTTATATTATATGATTGGTAAACATTTGACTGTATTCCTCTTAGTTGGGACCTGTGCTTGTGTCTGGATGAGACTTTTAGGTGATCCCAAACTAAGTACTTTGATGATGTGCTCTTGGAATCTACATCTGATCCCTATTTGTTCCCAGTTCCCCTTTGTCTTGCCTTCTCTTGGGTGCTTTAATTGTAATTCTGAAACTTTTTACTATCCCATTTCTTCCCTTTTACTGGCGCTGATATGACCTTAATGTGTTGCAAGTGCCGTAAAACCCTCAAAAACAAACAAAAACAAAACAGGGTATGATTATAGCAAGCAGTTAATGTAATGGTTGTGTCATATTTATTAATATTTTTTTAATTTGGCAAGGTAACTGCAAGGACTCTTCCTGCAATGGAGGAAGACAATCGTCTACTTCCCATGCTTTGTGGTCTCAGCAAACGATACCTTGGTCAGGACTATGGTGTCAAGAACAATCCTGTTGGAACTATCACTGCTGATATGATTGAGATGGTAATAACATTTTTGACTTGTTTTGTGCTTTGCTTATTGTACAGATGTTGTGAAAGCTCATTTCTCAAAGTTACTTTCAAGTTAAATTCTGTTTCCCTATATTGTAGAATAATCTAAGAACATTTTTCTTTAATGGCTCATTTTAATTTACCATAGAGATCCAGTTCTTAATATTCATTGAAACATAAAAAGTTTCTGAGAGCTGGATGTATTAATGCGTTTTTGTACATGTTTGATCTTAAAGTATATTTTATAAATTAGAAAATTAAAATCTGTTCAACAGACGACTTTGATTTTCTCTCTAATAGGTTAAAGTGGGATGTTTTTAGAATGGTTTAGAGAACTTCAATATTTAAGGAAATTTGTAAACTTGTCTTATTTTACTTCTTTTCAAATGTTACACCACACCCCCTTCTCCTTTCTTTTTCTACAGCTGTCAAAGAAATCATTTCCATTATGCATGCAGAATATTCACATTTCCCTCAAACAAAAGCATCATTTGAGGCATGGGAGCCGCCTCCAGTATGGCCTGTTCCTGAAGGGAATTGGTTTGTCACTTGAAGAAGCTGTCAAATTTTTTAGAACTGAGTTCATGAAAAGTATGGATGCAGATACTGTAAGTTTTATTGTTGATCTGTGGATAAGATTTTAGAAACTGTCGTTTTATTAACTCTGGGAAACTTTTGTGGATTACATTTTCTATCTGTTTGAATTGATTGGTCCTCCTTGAGATTGAAAATTCAAACATGAAGGATTGTTATTTTTGTTGTGCTGAAAGTGATTTATAATGTAGAGCAGACAGTCTGCTTTATACTCAATATGGAGTTCACAGGTTGTTATTCAACACTTACAGCCAATAATTTGGAAATGAATTTTATTAAGTCTTTTCCCGCTAAAGTTGATTTTCTGGTTCTATTGTAATTATGCTTTGAACGGCACAACTTTAAAGATGGTGACACAAAATTATCACCGCAATCAAGTTTTTAAAAAGTCATTCTATGGATATAAAGCATACTTTGAAAATAAATAATTTTGCAAAATATTGTGGAATGTCAAAAACGCTTATTGATGACTTAGTCGTTCCTCTTGGTGCAATTAGATAATAATAATAATAAATGACATCTATATAGCGGTTCACCCCGTTGTCACAGGCTCTAAGCGTTTTACAGTGATATAAAACAAAACATGATAACAGTATAGCAACTTACAATGTAAAAAGATAAAACTTTAAGTGAAATTTGAAAGTTGTCAATGTATCCGAGCAAGGCCTTATGTTTGACAAGGATTGATTGGTCATTGCTTGACTTCAAGTTTCTATTGGGGACATAGATGTTTAGAAGGCCTTTAATTTGGGAGGGACTATTAGTGCTCAAGGATTTGTAGACAACAGTACAAATCTTATAGGCAACTCTTTTCTCCACAGGAAGCCAATGTAGCTCACAGAGGAGAGTTGTTCATTGGTATTTTTGTTTATTTCGTACAATGAGTCTGGCTGCGTTATTTTGAGCAACCTTAAGTTTAAACATTTTATCTTTATCTAAATTCGACCAGAGGGAGTTACAATAGTCCAATTTGGATAAAACAAGGGAATTAATCAAAAGTTCTGCTATATGCTTTGTTATCAAATGGTGAATTTTCCCTATTTTTTTCATTTCTATGTGCATAGATTGTATGGTGTTATTCACATGGCTTGTCATGGAAAGATCTTTATAAATTATGACGCCAAGGTTTTTTGCTTTATTTGAAAATTCTATTGTACTATTTCCAAGAGTAATAGCTGATTTATTTGCCTGTTTAAGGATATTAGGCCTTCCACACATCAAGATATCAGTTATATTCTCATTTAGTTTTAACTTGTATTGGTACATCCAAGATTTAATCTCGTTAAAACAGCTCGAAATTCGTTTTATTAAGAATTGTAAATTACTAAGGGGTATTGAATCATAAATTTGCGTATCATCTGCATAAAAACGATAACTCAGATTGAACCTGGATATCACACTAGAAAAGAGCTGCATATATAAAGTGAAAAGGACAGGGCCAAGAACAGAGCCTTGTGGCTCTCCAAAGTTTAGTAAAACTTGCTCTGACTGAACACCATTGACGACGACATTCTGTCGTCGATCATGTAAATATGATGTATACCATTTAAGGGCAATTCCTTTTATGCCGAACGTATTTTCTAGTCTTCTTTACAAAATGTCATGGCCAATGGTGTCAAAAGCAGCTGAAGATCTAAAAGGCATAACACATTGATACGGTCAGCATCGGCATTAAAGAACAAATCATTAAAAAAATTTTAAAGGGCCGTTTCAGTGCCGTCTGGCTGTTTGTGGGCTGACTTGAAAGGTTGTTCCAAAATGTTGTTCTTAAGATGAGATGATAAATGTGTAAGAACTATCTTCTCCAAAAGTTTTGACAAAAAAGGTAAATTGATACAGGACGATAATTAATACGTTGTGGTCCAATGATGGTTTCTTCAGTAGTGATTTGTCAAGGGCACTTTTAAAACACTTCGCCAGTCAGAGGGATGTATTTTATGATTGATGTAATGGATGATAATAATGTATCGGTGGAGCTGGCCAAAAGCTGTGCTGGTAAAGGATCAAGGTCGCAGGATTTAATGGGGGCTTTTGTGATCAACTCTTTTATGACACTGGGTTAAATTTGTCTTGAAAAAGGTTGACAAATTTGTTTGGCCAGTCTCTTTCGTTGGTTCTAGATGGTAATGAAGTGCATCTTCCATGTCTAAGTAGATCATTAATTGTTTGCAGGATTTGGAAGTTTCAAATTTTGAAAGAGGCATGGGAGCCGCCTTAGGTCTTTGCCTTTCTTATTTTTTTTTTTTGTCTTCCAGACGTGAAATGTGTTCTTGTATATTTCACGATGGATGGTAAGACCTGATGTTTTCAGCAGTCTTTCTGCTCTCCGACACTTTGTTTTAGCTTTTTCATGTCCGAGGTATACCAAGGAGCATACTTCTGGTTGGTGACAGTCCTTGTTTGGAATGGCTCATGTTTGTCAAGCGTTTCAATGAGACAATTATTTCAGTGGTCTGGAGAAATCATTGAATTTTGATGAGTGAGTATTGTTTCTAAATCACCTCTGAAGTTGTCCAAATTAATACCTTTGACGTTTTTGGTTGATGTTGTGACAGTTTCTTGGCATGGTTTTGAAACATTGAGATTGAAAGAAATGAGGGATTGGTCTCAAAAGGGGAGGTAATTGATGCTGGCATTGGTTTTTTGGGACTCTGAATTTTCCACAACTACATCTTGTTGATTTCTTTCATAATATTGGGTAATTTTATGTTGTATTTTGCATTCTGGAGGGATAGTCTCAGATCAAAGAACTCCATTGTTCTGCAGTGCATTTAGAGGATTTTCACATGTTTAGATAGTTTTGTTTTATACAATACGCCAATGCCACCCCATTGCTGGTCTTTCCTTGGATACAAATTAAATTGGTACCCAGGGGGTTTCATTGCCGAGGCAACTGGGTTGTCTCCAGACAGTGAAAGCCACGTCTCTACTATAAATAGAATATCAAAGTTCTCATTTAATAATTATTTAATTCTTCCGTTTTATTACAACAGGACTGTGCATTTAAAAGACCAATAATGATGTTGTCGGCCGTGTTATTTTTTTGTGGTTAATACAGGTACAACAAGTGTTGGTGGTTGGCGGGGGTGTATGAGTCGGGGCGGGGTGGACGAGTAATCATAACTGGAATTTTATTTAGTTTCCGTCTGCCTCCCTGAGGCCTGTCTTATTAATATTGTGATGAAAGTGTTCACCAATGTGTTGGTAAAAAGACATACTAAAAATCAAGGTGAACGTTTGTAAAAAATGGCTGTGAAGAAAATACCTTTGATATTTAATGATTTCCATCATAAAAATTCCAAGTTATTAAAATGTCCTTTGTTGAAATCTTATGCATCTTATACACTGAAAATTTCACAAATACGTCAGTATAAAAATGTCCAAAGTAAAATGTAGGAATATCACAATAGCATGGGTCAACAGAGGAGCACTGGACGAGTCTTGCCTGTCAGGCAGTGTGTACACAAATACACAGGTAAGATATATTTGTGAAGTGACTTATGGATTTTTGACATAGTTGTTTTATAACTGTGTTTAGATATATTTGTAAATTTAGAAGTGGGATGGGATCAGGGAAGGGGGAGAGGGGGGGGGGGTATATCTCTATCTTCGTTGAATGGGAAAGAACGACTTATAATTTGACCTTTTTACAATTTTTCAGTTTGACAAAAAATATTCATATGGAATTCGTTACAACTATGGAAAGGAGGGTAAAAAGACATCTTATACCCCATTCGGATGCATGAAGATTATCATGAATAACCCACCAGCTGCAGGAGATTCCCATGGTAAATATTAATACACGTTTGTTATCTGAGATTAACAAGTTGAAGAATTGATATAAAGATTTCAAGGTTGATATGAAGAAATTTGTATTGGAAGATTATAGGGAAACATTTTAGATTATTTTGAAACTTCATCATAACATGCTGCACATTTTCAACTTTTTTGCATTCAAGGCTTTCTGTATATATTTTTGATCACTAAATGAACATTAAAAATCACTCCCTTTTATATATACAAGTAAAGTAAAACATTCATGCAAATCAGTTTTTGGCTTTCACTTTTGTTAGGAAGACCTTTTCCTGAGGTGACAGTGGCTAGTCAGTTTTTGTTTTTCAGTATTGTTAGAAAGACAACTTCCTGATGTGATAGTTAGTTTTTGTTTTTTAGCTTTGTGAGAAACACCTTTTCATTTTAGTATCCATTCATTTTACTTTCATGGGCAGCATTGAATGATCCTTTTGATAGGGATATTAATTTACAATGATATCTGCTGCTTTTTCTTTTCAGTCATTTAAAAAAACCTAATTACAGCTTAATCAAAATCATTTGATTGCCTTTTTCCTCTCTCAATTTAAAAAAAAAATCAAGTCTCAATCTGTTGTGCTTTTGTAACATTGATACCAAATTTATTTCTCCCAGAGCTAAAGAGTGTCTTGTGGTGTGCACACATTTATTATAAAAATGATACGGTATATTTTTCAGCATTTAAATAAATCCATCCCTTCACGACTTGAGACAGGCCCTAGGGAGATTGACTGATTATGATTTCTTAACTAATCATTTGCATTCTATTCCAGGTTGTCCTTTCAGGCATTTTGAAACAGAGTTTCTCAAGCAGAGAATTTCCTCTCAAGGATTACCCAAAGATGGAATAGAAACGGTTTGTTTGATTTCTAAATTTTATTGAAATCATCTCCTCATTCCAAATAAATGATTCACCATATGTCTTCTTTCCTCTTTTTTTTTTAAGGCGGATCCTTGTAGTAGCCTCCCAAATAGTTCTAGGTTTTTAAGTGGACCATGTGTCCTGCTTCAGTGCTTGTACTCCCCTTCCAGTCTTGGGACAACATTCTTGGCCTTCCTCTGCTCCACTTGCCGTCCCAGACAGCTTCCATGCAAACCTTTTCAAATGAATGATGTCTTTTGATGTTACCAAATTATGAAAGCTTCACTTTCTTGACGGTTGACATGAACTGACAGTTTTAATAATAATAATAATATATACTTTATTCATCCAAAAAAAATGGAAATTCGTTTACAGACATGGCATGCATAAAAATGTATAAACACAAAGTTGAGAATTTATGGCGACAATGTACACACACACACACACATATATATATATATATATATATATATATATATATATATATATATATATATATATATATATATATATTATATATATATATATATATGCAAATGCACAAAAAGGTAAGAATATACAACCAAGAACCAATAGCAACACTTTATATATTAATTTGATAAATTGAGATAGGCCATACCTCTGGCCTTTAGTCCAAACTTGTGTGTGTGTATAGGTAGTATTTAAAGATAGTATTTAATTAAAAAATTTAATGCCTATTCTCTCCAGGACGCAGATGTTTAATGTTTTGGCTGTACACAGGATTCTTGGGAACTTTCTATAGCGCTTCATCTCAAATGCATTTTTATTCTTTTTTCATTTGCCTTTGTTATTTTCTATGATTCACAGCCTTATGTTGTTATAGGGAAAATGCAGATTTGAGACTCTTCTCTTAAGGGGTTCTCCCTGGTACTTCCACACCAGGGGCATTGTTGTTAGTTTAGCTGATGCGTACCATGCATCTTGTCTCTTGACCTCATTTGCCATTTGTCCCTATTCATCAGCCAAGATAAAGTTTTCAACATTTTTCTTTCCCCGCCATTATCTCTGTTGAGTGAGGATTGTTGTTCAGGTCCATGATTTTGGTTTTCTTTGAATTGAGGTGCAGTCCCCTGTCTTCACTATGCTTCTTGAAAGAATTTACCAAGTTGCTGAGTCCATATATATTAGTGATAAATTGCTTGCTCTAATCTGATTCCTATCAACCTCTCATTCAGAATAATCAGTGGATTTTAACCTATCAAAACACAGGATTTGTTTCACATACTCAAAGTCCCCTCAGACAAACATAGCTGGTTGTTTACAAACAATGGAATGAATGAAGTTGACGGCACTTTGCTTTTTTAAAATTGTTTTTAGAATGCCAACAGGGTGATGATTTTCAATAGATTCTCTCAATAAGACTGTGTGTTGGAATGATTTATCTGGTGGATAGAAATGGCTAGAATTACTTTAAACACAAACCTTCGATAGCAATATCTGTGCAGTTCGCTATTGTGTTCCCTTCCAAGTTAATTGTTTGTATTTGCTCCTTTTCTATCAAACTTCTTAAGCTTGGAATTGAAGCAAACATCTTAATTTTATTTTTTGCAATTCTGTGCATTGCCAGAATATTTTCATGTTTTTATTTTGTTTTGCTTTTTCCTCCCTCATTTAAAACTTGGTAACAAGTCACGTTTTACTGCTGGTGTTCTCTCCTTACCAGCCGTTTTCAGGATTTTCTCCAAAACTTCACACCCAACTAACACAAAAATATATTTTTTATCACTCAAACAATAGCAGTAAGTTCTTGTAATACATAATTTCTTTAGCAAAACATGCTGTACAACACACTGTTCATTTTCCTTAAATTTTATGATGTACAAGAAAATTTTGAATAAGAAAAATGTTGGTTGTATTGTAACGAATGTGACGATATTCCTATAGTTGGTAATGATAGGGTTAAAGTGAAGCAGACAAGATTTTAGTCTATTTCTAAGATTATGACTAGGTTCAAATGTTTTCTTTCTTTCTTTTCTTTTCTTTTTTGTTTTTTTCTTAAAGGACCTTTTTTCATCTTGATTTATTATTTCAAGCAGTACAAAAGCCTCAAATACTTATCCAAACAGAATGTCAATTTTTAATAATTTTTTTTTAATCCATAGATTATGAAATACACGAAAGGTGGCCATTGCCAGGTTGCTTGTGCCAAATACTTTGAATTATCCCATGGAATCAATGACAGTACAAGTGAAGTGGAAATGTTCATACAACATCCTAACCAGTATTTTGAAAACAGTTATAAATTAATACATGGTAAGTTTATATTATTATTATTATTATTATTATTATATTATTATTATTATTATTATTATTATTATTATTATTATTATTATTATTATTATTATTATTATTATGAAACTGTTCCCGTGTGTAACTTTTTCTCCTTTGATTATTGTTATTATTAAATTGTTTTGTTTTTTTAATGAAAATATTTTTCTCTTCATATCTCCCTTTAGGAATAACTAAAGTCCCAACTACCCCCCGTGGTGTGAAGATAGTCAACAGTTCCCAGCAGTCTAATACACCTTCCAGTCAGGTCACCATTAAATCTGAAACTGTTGATGATGACTTTGATGATGATATGGGATTGTCAGAGGAGCAACTCAGTGCTTTAGATTCATCTGCTGGCTAAAGAATATTGATCTAATGCATAATTAATAAAGCAAACTTAATTTGTAGGGGTCTTAAATAAGTTTTTTCATTAAAGTGAATGTTGGTGTTTGTGATACCATCAGTTAGTGAGATCTGAAACATTTTTTTGGCCTCCTCAATAGCGATATGAGATTCATAGGATAAAAACTTTGGACTGAAGAGAAAACCTAAAATGGAACCCCATAATACCACTTCTTTACCTGCAACAGAATTGTTCCCTGCATAAAAACACCAGAAACCCCATTATGTGCTTCAGTTCCATGTTTGAACAATTCCCCTTTGTCTTATGTTTTTTCTGTTTGTAAGTGGGGATTTCAAGCTCTATAATATTTTGTTTGCCACATCATCTCACTTTTTAAAGTGTTAAATTTACTTTTTAACTCTTAGTATAAAAATATTGAGAGCATCCTTCAGGAATATAACTATTATTTAAAGCCATCCTCTATAAATATTACTCATGGATCACATGAATAAAAATGCTAAAATAAAAATAAATTGAGAAGGGGCGGGTGGTTGGATGGGAGCATCACCCTTGAATCATATACCTATGATGTTCGCATGGGTGTACGATCCGATAGTGATGTCGTTTCTTCTTCTCTTTACTAGCCTATCCTGCTTCTTTGGTTTGTGATTGTATTTTTGACAGGGGATTTTTTTTTTTCTGTAAATCTTCTGCCTGTTTGTTCTTGGTTATTTATAATTTAGCTTATGATATCTTTAGGTTATGATTTTGATTTACATTTGTACTATTTTTGTTAGATTACTTGTTTTTTTGTTTCAGCGGTCTCTCATATAACCTCAATTGTGTTGGGAGAGACCTAAAGCAACAAACAAACAAACAAAAATTGAGAAGGGCAATTTTTAATCTAATTAAAAATTAACAAAAGGATTTTAATGATTAAACCAGGATCTTTGGCAGTTTTGCATTATGCTTAAGACAAAGAAGGAATCAAAATTGTTTTCAAGCACATTATAACATGAATTTTTTTCTTCAACAAGTTAAAATAGAGCAGTAATTGTGAGGGTGGCATTATTGAATTAAGTTCCGATTTCAATTGGAATTATCGACATCTTAAATAATCTAAAGCTCAAAAACGATTTCCCCACTTTCAACAGGAATTTTGTCAACTCAAAAGAATTTAAATAATTTGTCCAAAATGCATGTCAAACATTTCTTATGTGATATTTGATGTTTCTGCTCTCTGAATTATTTCATTTGGCTGTACTTATGATTTATGTAAGATCTTTGTGACCAGTCCACAGCTTTTTGGTGTACAGTGCAGTCCGGATTATTCAAAATTGTCTGGAAATGACTACTGACTTTACTTTATCAAAATTCGATTTAAGGAGAGTAACCAAATTTTAATTTGATGTCATCTTGCAACACCTTATGATGGTGTAAAGGTACTCCGTAAAGAAATAAAGCAAATGACATGAATAGGTTGGACTAATTTCACAAAATGAGACGAGACTGATGAAATTTGAAGAAGGAAAACTTTTACCAAGTTGCACACTCTAGCTTAGCTTAACTCAATAGATAGCCAATTGTGTGCTGTGTATGTGTTGTCAAGAGCAAGTCGTCGAGTACCCTATCGTGCATGATGGAGAGAGAAAGAGTTGAGCCGTTTTGCATAACAATAGAACAGAGATTCTTTACTTTCCAGAGTCTGTGAATGTCACTGTCACCTATTGAGTGCTGTGTGTTGTTGCGAAAAAGAGAAGGGAAGCTTTGTCCAATGCATAGCCTACTTAAAACATAACGGCCCGCGCCATGTGTGTTTTCACGAAGAATGAGGGAGAGCCTGAATGCATAACAGACTGGCAGCATTGTTATCGAGATGAGTAGGAGAGAGTTGATGCACAACAGTGAACAGATGTGTGGTATGTGTTATCGAGAAGCGAAAGAGAGAGAATGGGAAGGAGTGGGGTTTGTTTGGTGAATGTGGGGTGATGTTTGCTTTGTGTTGCCAATTGCAGTACAGCAAGATAGGGAGGGGAAAGCTGGCAGTGGACTTTTCGGTTTTTCCGTTTCATTCAATTTAAAGCCTGTAACCCCTGCCCCACCCGCAACTGCCCACAGCACAATGTGTTACCCCTATCCGCCCTCTCCCTCAGGGGATAATGTATTACAAGCATGCATGAGGCCATGCCATGATTGTACTGCACATTGAAAGTTTCAAGTAGGAAGGGAGGACAAAGAATCACCAGTGGCAACTCGTATCAGGATTTTAAAAATACTTGCGGCCTCAATTTGACTTCGAATTAAAAGGATGAGTGTTTAAGTTCAATTTAACCATTATTAATTTATATAGATAAAAGGGGGAAAATCCATTACATCAAGATTTGTTCGAATTATATGGACTGCACTGTACTTCCTACCCCTATATTTCATCTGTCCTTTCCATGTCCGTTTTGTGCTCTTCTGAAATGAGACCATTTGTTTTCATTTGGGCCCTGCTTAAGATCTTTTTCTGGAAGGCGTTGGTCTGATGGTTTTTGTTTGTTTCTTTTTGTTGTTGTGAGAAATGATAATTTATAAAACTTGTCAATCATCACTCTATTGTAGCTTAGCACAAATGTTAGTTTTTTATTCAAATGCTTTATCACATATATATATTATTGTTTTAATAAATAATTGTTTTATTAGGATTCGGGTGAGGTACCCTTTTCGACAAGATTTTATGCTTGTGACTGGTTTAGACATATGGGTGGCCTTAAACTAGAGACATGGATAGATTGCTCTTGGAACCTACTTCAAGTTCCATGTTGAACATATTCCTTTGTCTTACTTTTTCTTGATTACTTTTAAGTGCATATATAAAGTCTGAATCCATCATCCCATCAGCTTTTCCATAGGATTGTAATGACCTAAATATGATGCACATACTGTTTTAGCTCTTAAAACCATATACTTTATAGTTACACCTGATGAGAATTAGAACTTGATTGACCCTGTTTTCCTATGTTTTAATATTTCTTTGCTACCAAGTTTCTGTTATTTATTTTCGTGCAAAGTATATCGAATGGAATAAATGTGATAATGATTTTATAAGTTTTTTATCTCTTGCTTATTTTATTAGAATAGAAAGATTGGTTGTGCACTCCTTGAAGTATAAATTTTAATTTGAGGTCTCTATCAAGCTCTTAGGTAGGGGAACGGCTGTAACATAGACCTGGGGAATGATGGGTCAATTGACCTCTCATGATTAACAAGGGTCTTCAGTTTTGGTTGATTTTTCCTTAATTCTAGTTTGGCTTCTTAGCAGACATACCTACTGTTCCAGAATTTCCGGATTTGTCCTAGGAATTTAAAAATAATAATGGCTGTCCCAGAAGTTTACTTTTTTCCCCCGGAAATAAAAATATCGACCATTGTATTCTCACCTCTGGAATAAAAAAAGTTTATGCAATCTTGAACCAGCGGGTGGTTGGATGGGAGCATCACCCTTGAATCATATACCTATGATGTTCGCATGGGTGTACGATCCGATAGTGATGTCGTTTCTTCTTCTCTTTACTAGCCTATCCTGCTTCTTTGGTTTGTGATTGTATTTTTGACAGGGGATATTTTTTTTTCTGTAAATCTTCTGCCTGTTTGTTCTTGGTTATTTATAATTTAGCTTATGATATCTTTAGGTTATGATTTTGATTTACATTTGTACTATTTTTGTTAGATTGCTTGTTTTTTTGTTTCAGCGGTCTCTCATATAACCTCAATTGTGTTGGAAGAGACCTAAAGCAACAAACAAACAAAAAAAAACAATCTTGAACCTTCAATGTGACATAATCATCATCACCATCATCAAATTGTTTTCATCCCTACACTGCTACAACCACCACCACCACTACAACCAACACCGCCACATCATCTTTCCTACCACCACCACCACATCATCTTTCCTACCACCTTTATCACCATCATTCCTACCACTGCTACTACAACCGCCACCACCACATCATCATCAACATCAACAAACCATATAGTTTGGAAATTGGTACGCTATTCTCTTTCACAGTGGTTGGATACAAATTTCTTCCTTTTTTGTGATCAGTTATTCTCACCAGTGGTGGTGTTGTCTTGAGGAGTTATCCAAGTAATATATTTTTAAACCAGTGAGTGAGGGGTATCCCCTTTTGTTGCAAGCAGATTATTAACTATAATTACCCCTGACACCATTGAACTATATTTTATTATGCTCTTGATTTGATATCACATGTTTGACTGTCTTTCAGGACATTACTATTGCATGGCGTATTGCTCCTGAAATTAGAGGTTTTATATCCTTAACATGTCCCTGAAATTTGAAATTGAGGGTAGGAATGCCTGTCTAGCCAACAGAGGCAGCCACATGTGTGGCTCCTCTTTTGGGGGAGATTTTACCCGCTTGTATAGTATCTTCTTGTTATATATATATTTTATTTATTGAATGTACTTTGTGTGCATTTGAGTGTTTCCCTCTTGCCTGCATCTGGATGGGACTTTAAGGTGATCTCAGACTAGAAATACTTATAGATTGCTCCTTGTATCTATTTTTCTTTCCCCCCCCCCCCCCCTCCCTCTCCCTCTCTCTCTCTCTCTCTTTTCCCTCAGCGGGCAGGGTGCTTACTCTTGCTGCTTTTTCTATCCTTATATCTGTTGTCCTTTTCCAGATTGCTTTCTATCCATGTCCTGGAATGAAATTACTTGGTTTTATTTTTGCCCTGACTGGTGTCCTTAGCTGAGATATGAAAACAGTCAAATGTATAGTAGTTTTGGGTGACATATATATTTCCCCATATGAATCAGCTGTCTGTTATATTTTGTTATAGATTTCTGTTTTGAATATAATATTTTGTAAATATTTGAGTTTATTCTCCTTTGCGGGATTCTATGCTTATGCCTGGCTGAGATTTAGGCATTCTGAGGTACATTGATGGATTGCTCTTGGACTCTTGATTCTGATCCCAATTTGAATCAGTCCCCATTGTCCTTTTATTTTTGCTTTTAACTGTAGATCTAGAATCTTGCCTATTACATCTTTGCCTTTTAAATTGTTTGGCGCTGAAATCACCTTGTAGTGTTGCAAGCGCTGTAAAACAATTAAAAACAAACCGACAAAAATAAGTTTTAAATCCACGGTATAAAGTGGAATGTAATCAATGAATAGGAATGTATGGTATAAACATCTTGATTCATTAGAATGCAAACAATTAAAAAGTAAATGCTTTCTGTCTTTATCTTGGAATGAGATTACTTGGTTTTGTCCTGGTTCTGGCCGGATACCCTGGCTGAGAGGGAAACAGTCAAATGTATAGTTTTGGGAGATTATATTTATATTTTTACTTGCCCATTTGCTTCCTTTTTACTGGCCCTGATATGACCTTAATGTGTGGCAAGCGCTGTAAAACCCTTAAAAACAAAAACAAACAAAGCAAAAAATGTGTTGAAATTGAAATGGATAAATCATTCTCTTGAATTTTGGTTAAACCTATTTTTATTTTACTGCACTGAAACAAAAAAAAAAAAAAGAAAACAACAAAAAAATACCCCAACAGATTTCAATGGACATTAATTACGTAAAAGTTACAAGGAGTGTGAGTGATTGAGTGATTGAGGATGAAGAAAACTTATTACCTTATTATTAATGACGTACTGGTATTAAAATGAAAGATGAGATGGATACAAATGATATATACATAATGTGAATAATTTTCTTCTCATAATTTGTTTGTTGTTTTGTTTTTAAGGGTTTTACGGCGCTTGCAACACATTTAGGTTATATCAGCGCCAGTAAAAAGGAAGAAAATGGGATAGTCGAAAGTTCTAGAATTACAATTAAAGCACCCAAGAGAGAGTAAGACAAAGGGGAATTGGGAACAAATAGGGATCAGATGTAGATTCCAAGAGCATACCACCAATGTACTTAGCTTGAGATCACCTATGTCTCATCCGGACACAAGCACAAAATCCAACAAGGAGGAATACACTCAGATGCTTACATCATATATTAAAAATAAATATAATAATACATAACAGAGAGATGATTTACAAGGAAAAAAAATATCATCTCTCAAAACAATAACTATGCATTTGACTGTTTCCCTCCCAGCCAGGACTCGGGACAGGGCCAGGACAAAACCAAGTAATCTCATTCCAAGACAAAGACAGAAAGCATGTTGGAAAACAGATATAAGGGGATAGAAGACACAGTATGTACCCCCCTGCCCTTCTCATAATTTCAAAATATTATAGAATGGAGTGTTTAGAATAACCAAAAATGTGTATTAATGCCCAAATTATAGTTGTCGGGTAATAATATTAAAAAGAAAAAAAATCTGGATAGATCTGATTTACAGTGTAATGATTATGACTACCTAGCTATCCACACCAATCTTGATGTACATATAGATGCTCTTCAATTTTGAACCGTTTGTAATAGGGTGTTGATTAGGCCTAGGCTACAAATTTTTTGGGTTTTTTATATAATATATGTTTTATTAAATTTGGTACAATATTGATGGCATCAAAAGAAATAGGGTTTTGATATACCCCAAAAAGTAATTGAGGTATTAGATGAGTCGCTTATTAAATATTCTTCATGGATTATGTCAATATGCAAATTATAATATAATAAAATAAAACAATAATTTCAATAAAATAAAAATGGTAATCGAGCTTAACAAATAGCTTCTGTAAATTGTGTACTAAATAAGAATATTTGTAGTTAACATACTGCATATTTGTTCAATTCATCAGAATTCATGACAATGAATTAATTAATTAAACTTTAGAAAACGAGTATCAGTAAAATATACAAGACTAAATCAGCAAAGCTTGATTATTGTGCATAATGTTGAAAGTAATTCTGCACATTGTTCTTTTGTTTTTAAGGGTTTTACGGCACTTAAAACACATTAAGGTCATATCAGCGCCAGTAAAAAGGAAGAAAATGGGATAGTAGAAAGTTCTAGAATTACAATTAAAGCACCCAAGAGAAAGGAAGACAAAGGGGAATTGGGAACAAATAGGGATCAGATGTAGATTCCAAGAGCATACCATCAATGTACTTAGTCTGAGATCACCTATAAGTCTCACCCAGACACAAGCACAAGATCCAACAAAGAGGAATACACTCAAATGTTTACATTTCATTATACATTAGAAATAACAAATAATACATAACAGAGAGATGATTTACAAGGAAAAAAATATCATCTCCCAAAACAAGAACTATGCATTTGACTGTTTCCCTCACAGCCAAGGACTTAGGCGAGGGTCGGGACAAAACCAAGCAATCTCATACCAAGACAAAGACAGAAAGCATCTTGGAAAACAGATATAAAGGGATAGAAGACACGGCATGTATCTCCCTGCCCATTGAGGAGGTAGGGAACCCCATCCAGGCACATTGTTTAAGATAATCAACTTGCTACTGCATGAATATAATTATTCTTGGAAAAGTGTCATGATTCTAGGAATAAGTAACTACAGTGAAAGCAATTAGAAACAAACCAATGTAAATGTGATGATCTAATTAGGCATTAAACAAAGGATGTAAGTTGTAAACTACAAAAGAATTCAATAGTTACAAAGCATACATATTTTATGTACCAATTATCGTAAGTCACACCAAAAAGTCGAAGTGGCATAATGTACCAATAATCTTTGATCGATTTTATAATATATAATGAACAACAGTATGCTTTATTACCTTGTTTAAATTCTGACATGGAATTCACCAATAAATATGGTAAGAGTTTTGAAACAAAAAAATGCAAGGGCATAAATAAAACAATTATTACTTTGGAAAACAAAAACAATTTTTTAAAAACAACATCAAAACAAGCGACTGGTATCGTACTTATAGACGAATTTAAGAAATCAATGTTGTCGATGAGATTCGCATAATTCTTTTCTTTTAGGTTTTCAGGAAGCTGAGAACAATATCTTTTTTTAAAAAAAACAATTTTGCCAAAGACTATTGTCAATATTATTATTACATGTTTTAAATATAAGTCAAATTGCAACCTGATAACAATTGAATAAAGATAGTGACTCAATGTATTTCTTCACTTTTAGTCCAAATCTGGCTGTAGCCTAAAAAGAAGCTCGCTGACATCGTAAACGTGTAGTAATATAGAAATGAAAATAAATAACATTTGCTTGTTTCTAAGATAGTAAAAAGAGAAGTAAAAGGAATATTATGTGCATCATGTCAGCTTCGCTGCCTTAGTAAAAATTATAATAATAATATTTAGAAGGAAAAAAAATGAAGGATGATGATGTTGATGACAAGGCTGATTATAATAAGGTATTTGATAGTTCCCTGAATAAGAAGTTAATGAGTTCCAGACAGCCTGATGAGAACAGGCAAATATCTTTCAGAAAATTTAGCTTTAGATATTTTTTATTTCTTTGAAGGAATGATGTATTAGTTGACTGGCTTGGTGTGCAGCTAATTTGAAGAGATTTTAAACTTAGGAGCTGCATTATGAAGACATTTAAGACAAGATATTCAAGCCTATAGTCACAGGCCTCTAAAGGTATAATAATGATATAATACTACTACTAATAATTATAAGGGCTCTCGATTATCTGTGGTTTCAAAATTTTTCCGAGGTTCACAGCTGATCTGTGATTTCAGCTTCCGACCAGCCCAGGAATTAAAAAAAAAAAAAAAAATTAGTTTCGTTGTGAAAGTGGTTGAAGTTTTTTATTTTCTGTTCGTTCAATTCAGCTCCCATTTTTTATTTATTTGATTAGTTAGTTTTTTGATAATTTGATAGTCTCGGCAACAAATGTATGCATTTTCTTCAATTTCTTATATAGTGGTGTTCTACTGCTGATCACAAACATTTTCTGTGTTTTCAAAATTTTGAGAGACCCCTTCTAATAGTAGTAGTAGTAGTAGTAGTAGTAGTAGTAGTAGTAGTAGTAGTAGTAGTAGTAGTAGTGGTGGTGGTAGTGGTAGTGGTAGTAGTAGTAGTAGTAGTAGCAGCAGCAGCAGCAGCAGTAGTAGTTGTATCAATAATAATAATGAGGAGGAGGGGGAGGAGCAGAGATGATAAAGAAGGAGAGGGAAACAGAAAAAGAATGATGATAATGTGGATATTTATTTTTCATCCAGCTTCTTTATAAAACAAAGGTCAATAGACATTTTAATCTGATTTGTTGTAGTACTATTATAAAAATAAAAATAGAAATTATTATTATTATTATTATTATTATTATTATTATTATTATTATTATTATTATTATTACATAATAACAATAATGTTATTGATAATGATGATGATTATGGTGATGACGATGACAATAATCGTGATTGATAGAACGTATTATATCATAATTGTTTATCTTACTTAGGCCAAAAAGACCTTTAATCATCTTATATCATCATATATGCAAATATACAAATACATAAAAGTAGTTTATTTAAACAAAGGTTACAATTGTTGCATAGATTTTTGGATCTTATAAAAAAAAAAGTATTCATCACAAGCGTGATCATGCACTTGTGATGTTGATTTTTTCTTTTTAAATGAAAGAAAAACCTTGAAATTTTGCATTGAAAATTACAACTTTGCATCAAGAAATTTCTCTTGAAAATTTTAATTGCGAGCGCATTTTCTGCAGTGATAACACATTTGCAGTTGTTTATCTTCCTTATATCCACAGTTAAGAGCATTGCATCTTTTGAAATCGTGAACTCATCGCCTGACACTAACCAAAAATTTACGCTATAATACATCCATGAAACGAAAATGAATAGTGAATTATATTCAATAGTTAAACCAATGGGATCATCTTGAGCATACACTAACGACAGGCATTGCTGGGTGGGGTTCCTGACCTCCCATAGTGGTCAGGGTGGCACTTACTGTGTCTTCTATCCCCTTATGTCAGTTTTCCAATTTGCTTTCTGTCTGTCTTGGAATGAGATTACTTGGTTTTGCCCTGGTCCTGGCCGTAGTGCTTGACTGGGAGGGAAACGGTCAAATGCATATTAGTGTTTTGGGAGATGAAATTTTTTTCTTTGTAAGCCATCTCTCTGTTATGTATTGTAATATTTGTTATTTTGAATGTATAATGTAAACATTTAAGTGTATTCCTCTTAGTGTGTTGATTTCTGAGTGTGACGTTTAAGTGATCTCAAATTAAGTACATTGATAGTGTGCTCTTGGGATCTACATCAGTTCTTTATTTGAATCATTCCCCTTTGGTTTACTTTTCCCTCAAGTCCTTTTGTACATCTAGAATCTTTTCACTATTCAGTTTTCTTCCTTTATACAGATGCTGATATGACCTAAATGTGTTGCAAGCGCTGTAAAACCTTTAAAAAAAAACAAACATACATTAACAACATTTCACTTTCTTTTTGGTGATAGTTGCCTTGCATTGTGACGTAGTTTAATTTTTTAGGGAAATGTCAGACGACAAGCTCACAAAGTCTGAATACTGTTGGGGAACCAATTTGAAGGGATAAATTTAAAAAGGAAGAAGAAAAAATATAACAAAAGACAACCCCAAAATATCTGTAAAAACAAAAAGTAGAAAAATCATAATTATAGTTTTTGGCTTGAGAATTTAGAAAATGCCTTCAAGTATTAATTACTTTTTTTTGGTGATGATAAGGTGTGTTACAGATCATTTACAATATCCATTTCAAATTCTTTATTTAGTATTTAAATACCACTTTAAAGTGAAAGTACAGTGGAACCTCCCGATAACGACATGCCAGGGGACCGAGTTTTTATGTCGTTATCCGGAGGTGTCGTTATTTAGAGGTTTCCAAGATGGCGGACAAAATGGGCGTGGTAAGGCCCGCGGGACCAGTTTTTATTAACATTGACAAAACAAATAAAACATTGTAGTGTATTCCTCTTAGAGGGTTCTTGTGCGTGTGACTTTTAGGTGATCTGAACTGAGTACACTGATTGTGTGCTCCTGGAATCTACATCTGTTCCCTATTTAAACCATTCCCCTTTGTCTTACTTTTTCTTATGTCATTTCAATTGTAAATCTAGAAGGTTTTTTACTATCCAATTTTCTTCCTTTTTACTGGCGCTGATATGACATAGATGTGTCACAAGCGCTGTAAAACCCTTTAAAACAAACAGAAACAGGTAATTCGGACGCTGCGAGTTAGATAAAATTCCTCCTCCTCCCACAAAAACACTACAAGTACTACTACTACAACTACTGCTACTACTACTACTACTACTACTACTACTACTACTACTACTACTACTACTACTACTACTATACTGCTACTACTATTATTATTACTACTACTACTACTACTACTTGTATCACCACATAATATCACATTTTCCAAGATTTTGTGTTTACTTGCTTACACTTACATTTATACCTTGGTTTTTATTAATGCATATCAGCCAAGATTCGTCAAAAAAATCTGCGTTCTCATTGGTTTCAAAAGCTGCGTTATCATTGGTTCAAGCAGGAATCGTTTTTATAAACGTTGAGTACTCATACTCGGTATTTTTAGTATCAGATATCTACGAAAACTGCCGAAAATCGCCAAAATGATGTCGTTATTCGGAGGTTTTATCAAAAAGTGCGTCGTTATTTGGAGGTTTTTTTTACTGTTCTTAAATAGAAAAAAAATCGGGACCACGGGTCAATGTCGTTATCAGGAGGTTGTCGCTATTCGGAGGTGTCGTAATCGGGAGGTTCTACTGTATATGGTATTAGCAATATGAATAAAAATTACCATCGCCGGATAACCTCTCAGGAAAATTTTTCTTCAGTTAAAAATTCCGGATGGGGGCAAAATAGCCGGATTTCCGGTTAACGCCAGAATTAATGACATTATAGAAGTAAAATGTTTCATTTTCACTAGATATAAATGGGTTTGCAAAGGGTTTGAAATTTTCTTTTGTTTTCCCACATAGATATTAATTTTTATCCCAGTTTTTAGATGGGGTCGACATGTACATAATATATGCCTGACATCCGAACCCAATTATAGGCCTCGTTTAACATTGTTGGAATGGACAATATTTTGCATCATTTTGGAGATTTCCATTACAGCAATAGGCCCATCATGAATTGGGCTATTAGACCTGCAAATTAGTGCATATCGGATGCAGCCAATACAATCAAAATTCAGTTATGAATTATGATAAATTCATGTGTTTGTTTGATCCAATGACTACATTTGTATCAACCGCCACAATATAAACATCTGAAGGGTCACTTTGATATTGGGCGTATTCAGAATTCGAATGGGGCTGTCCCTCCGCCATGTGTCCAAAAGTTTGTTCTGTCGATTGAACGTAATCAGGATGTGATAAGTTAGATAAATGTGTTGTCGGAATTTCTGGTATGTTTTCAGTAAAGACGGTTGCTGGTGTTTCAAAAGTATTATGGACTTGTGATTGGACAACGTTGTCATTGACATTAACTGTTGAGTCAGAAAGTAAGAAGAGTGCTTCATTTTCTGGCATCTTGCTCCCCTCACGATTTACAACTTGGCTTGGAGTTTGAGGTAAGCAAAACAATTCCTCTATTTTGAAATCACTCACATCATTTACTGCATCCATAAACAGTGTTGTACTATCTGATGATTGAGGAGGGGAAGGTTCAATTTGTACGTGTGACCTTTGTATATCACTTATTGTATCTGCATTTGTTAAAATGTTTACGTCGGGCAAGAATACATTTGCAGTCTGCATTTCTTGGCATTCCAGGCTTATTCCTTTGCTGTCGTTTACTGGAGCAATCAAATTTTCATCTTCAGCTTTGATTTTATCCTTGCTGGTTGTCAGATTTTTCAAGCTATTTATCAGATTTATATCATCTGCGATGTTTAAAATTGGTAAATCTTTTATCTGGTTGTCAGTTTTAGTGTTTGCATTCGCTACTTTCTGGTGAAAAGTTGAATTGCTGAAGTGAAAACTATCATTGCTTTTACTTTGCACCGGAATATCAAGTATTGTCTCCGTCGGACTCACTTTTAGATACGAGTCAGCAGGTGAAGAATTACCCTGATTAGCACACCACAGTGGGTTTTGTACATACTCAGGATCAACAGTTTTTTGTTCTTGCTGCTCTGACAAGGGGCTACCACAATTATCTTTTAAAGAGTTAATAGATGTTTCTGAACTTGATACAGTCTCACCCGATGGCTGAACCATGGCAATTTGGTGATAGGGCGGCAAACTATTTTGACCCGAGTCAGTATTTTGAACTTTTACGAGATTTTCCCCCCCTGAATATTGAAATGCTTTGTTTGCAAAGACCTCTGAATCTACCTCAAAATTATCGTCTGGTTTAATAGCCAGACCATCTGTTGTACTTTTTCCCTGAATTGGGAGATCCGTCCTGCTCTCAGACTCCAAAATGACTGTCGGTCTTGGTAGTGATGGACATTTTGTTGAGGGCAATTCCGGTTTTTTAATTTCCTCTTGGTCTTCGCCATTTTGGCACTTAACACTGTCATCAATGTTTAGTAGTGGTCTACGACTACCCAAGGGTGAATAGCTACCACCCGAATAGGTATTTCCAGATGAAGATGAAGCAGAAGAAGAAGAGTCACTCGGGCAGGGCGGTGGTAGCTGAAATAGATATGAATGGATTACATTATTAGAATCGATGGTTTCTTGACTAGAATACAAATCAAACAAACAATATAGCACAAATCTCAAAATAATTGTCGTGCTTGAAGCTATTATGCCTGTAAGTTAAGTTCTATCTAAGCATCATGGGCATGTTATGAACGATGTAGGTGTTTAATTTTCTCGAGGATTGGAAAACTTCATTTGTATGTTATTTAAGCACATTTGATGCAACTCTTTGAATATGACTATATGACTCATGTTTTTAATACGTAAAATTAATAAATTAATTAGTGTTTCATACATACAGCATGCATGAAATCACACATTCCTCTCTGTCCAAACCAAATCACATACGCCCTCACTCACTCACTCACTCTCTCTCTCTCTCTCTCTCTCTCTCTCTCTCTCTCTCTCTCTCTCTCTCATCCACATACAATAGACACACACACACACACAAACACACAAGCAGGCATTGATATTATACCCGAATACTTAAGATTAACTTATCAATTTGATATATCTAAATACTTATACATTTCTTACCGGAATATTCTTTCTCGATTTCTCCCGCCTCTTTCGACATATGCAACTGAAACGGATGATTAATTGCAATGTTTATGTACAGTTGCTCAAATAACTGCATGAATTCCAGTTTCCCAGAAATCAATTTTATACTGAGCGTCAGTTTAAACTTGCCAGTGATTATCAACTTTATTACTGTTAGTCAAAGTGACATAATTAATACAGCATTGGAAAGTTAAGAAAATTCCAGGTATATTGCGAATGTGATTAAGATCCCTACATGTTTACCCAAATGGGGCGTAGTTGAAAAGCATCCAACATTTCCCAGAATGCAAAAGTAAGTGCAAATGCACAAAGTTGAGGAACACTTAACTCTTCTTATTGTCTTTGTGTGTGTGTGTTTTTTTTTTTTTCTCTCTTAATTTTTTTTTTTCCTTTGGTCAAATTTAATTAATTGAAAATGACAATTTACAAGAATATGCTGTAAAAACTGGCTACCTTAATACAATAAGATCTAAATGTTTTATTCGGTGACTTAGTAAACAATGTGACAATAATAATAACAATGGAGCTTTTCAATCATGGGTATGCCCCTGCTGCCTCTCTACATTCACGCACAAGAGAACGCATTGAATTTGTCTGTGCTTCAATTCTTTTTGGAGGGTTAGCAGTGTATTCTTCTTTCAAAACCGTTTGAATCTCCTAAACCGTTTGGATGCCATTCCTTTTGCCAAGTCACTGACCTAACTCATCCCACATGTGTTCGATAGAAGACGTGTCCAAAGATATCTAGTCCAAAGCATTCTGTTGCCAGAAAATCTTAATTCACACTGGCCACACGGGGTCTGCTTTATCCTGCTAGAATAATTTGTTATTTATGTTGACTGAAAAACGGGTTCAAATGTTGTCCCAAGACTGAGTCATGGTACACTGTGTGCTGTTATTTAACCCTCAATACCGCCATGCCCTGCACGGTGGTTAGTTTTATATAATCTGTCCATACCACAATGGACCAGCCGCCACAGCTCAAGACCTCTTTCACCCATTTAGCAGTGTAACGAATACCTACCTGGCGCCATATTGTTTGCAGTCTTTCAGCAAAAAAGTTCAAACTTCCTTTGGTCAGAAGAAAAAATTGGTCCAAATGATGATGGAAACAACGTAATTAAGCAACAACTCATGACACCTTACCATCTTGTGGTGTTCATTGAGAAGTGTGAATTTTTTCAGATTAAAATATGTTCTTGTGTATTGTGGTTATATTTCCGCATGTTTCTTCCCAATAGCGATGTATCTACAGTGCTTAATGGAATGCACGTAGCATCCGATGGCGATCTTGATTTTTCCCTTATTTTGAGCTGTCGATTTTTTGCTATCTTTTGTAGCGTTGAATAAGGTACAATAAAGTTGGTTAATCTTTTAAAATTTAAGACAATTCGTTTAGAATTTTATTTTGAGTTCACACTATAGTCGGTATTATTAAGTGTTACATGTTATTATTACGCTATAGGAGGTTAAGCTCTGGCCAGTTTATATTGATGGTCATTAAAAATATTACATATCCTATAAAAACCACACCATCCAATCATCATTTAATTTGTTAACCCATCCTTCTCTTGTGCCTTCATAATCATACTCTTATATGCTCACCACATTAATCAATCATAAACCTCCTTAGTCAACAACGCGTCAAAGTGATACTAGGCTGCTAGAAGCTGTGGACTGTAAAAAGTAATAAACAAAAATGAATATTACAGCTTCAAAAAAGAACAAAATACCAAACATGGAACGTTTTGGGCTCAATACCCTTCTTCAACCAACAGCAAAAACTAATAAAGACATAAATACATTACTAAATTGGAAAGTAAACCAAAAAAAGCTGTTCGATATGTGTTCACACATTTTTCTACAGAGAGAGGACCTAAAACATATCTCTGTCGTCCATCTGGAATTTAGTAATGTATTTGTTCACGTTTACTCTGACATTCAATAATCAAGTAATTTCATTGCAAGCGAGTAAAAAATATCCACTTACACGCATACTATGACAAGGAAGGTTATTGCGATGATAGCCACCACACTCACAACAATTTCAATAACAACTCCAGTTGATATTCCATCCTTTTTACCTGTCAAAGAAAAAAAAGTTGGCTGATTTTTATGAAAGGAGCATAACAGCATCTGCGACACTTTAACGTTGCCACAAAGTTCCCAATATTTCAAACGGGGAGATTCCAAATGACATGCAGATGGACCTGCTTCAAATCTCGTGCGAGTTTCTGACTTTCTGTCCATGCAGTATGTAGCAATGATTGGGTAGCTCATCCCGATAAATCGGGCAGAAAGTGCTTTGCATTTATTTAATATCTTATTCAGAGTATTGGGGGAGGTGGAGAAAGGTGGCTGAGTGGTTTTCATCATTACACTGTGACCTGGAAGATTCCGGGTTCGAGTCCCGCTACAGACACTTTCATATTTTTATTTGGGAAATATTATTAACCCCCAATGTGCTCACTTTGGACAACAAGGGTGATTCCTCTTAACATCAGATGGATCATTTACATTCTTTCATGAAATGCCTAAGCGACATCTGACGATAGAAAGGCGCAATGTTTTTAATTCATAGAGCAACAATCAGTCGTAATTGGTCATTTAAGACAACAAAAACTAGAATAAACATTACTGGTAGGGCCTTACGGCTCTGATGGACTGGAAATGCTAGTTTAGACAGCCTGTGATAAACAAACTTTCCGGGTTTCAATTAAGCAACCTAGAGACAAAGACTCGCCCTTTATGTCTGGTCTATTGCATTAGTACTCCTCCTCAAGAATGAAGCCAGTGTCTTAAATGGTAATTTTGGACCTTTGGTCTGCACGCACATTAATTTGTCGGCCTGACTGTCATGCGAAGTCCTTGGGAAAAAAGCCTGGTTCTGGCCGCAGTGCTTGTTGTGAGGAAAACAGTCAAATGCATAGTTATTCTTTTGGGAGATGATATTTTTTTCTTTGTAAATCATTTCTCTGTTCTGCATTTTTATATTTGTTATTTTGAATTATTTATAATGGAAGCATTTGAGTGTATTCCTCTTAGTGGGATCTTGTGCTGATGTCTAGGTGAGACATTTAGGTGATCTCAAACTAAGTGCAAGTGTTCTCTTGGAATCTACATCTGTTCCCTATTTGAACCACTCCCCCTCTTTTTCCTTTTTCCTCAAGTCCTTTTAATTGTACATCTAGAATCTTTTCACTGTCCAATTTTCTTCCTTTTTACTGGCGCTGATATGACCTAAGTGTGTTGCAAGCGCCGTAAAACCCTTAAAAACAAACAAACAAACAAGGAAAAATAATTACAATATTATAAATCAAAAGTTTAAGAATTGGAAAAAAAGTTTATGGAACAGTGCTAAACTAACCAGAAAGAAAACTACAAGATATTTCTGTTTTGATTTTAATTGTCATGTTCTGTTTGTTTTGTTTTTTTTAAAATCTGGTTTTTGTTCTCTTCTTTTTCAGATTTCCAAACAGATGGGAAACCAAATGATTTTAGCTACGCCCCCCTCCCCCCCCCCCTCCCCCATTCCCCACCGTAGACAAAATATCTAATCATTTGACTGCCAATCATTTGCATACTTCATTATATTATCCGTACCGAAATATTCTTCTTGTATCATTGCTCTGTGCACTTCACTGCCAGCAACACTTTACTTGTGTGCATTGTGACCAAACAGGTATATATTTGCCACTCCATAATGAGTAAGCTTTGAATGTAAAGCAAAACTATATTTGCGTGATTGTTTCCTCCTTTAATTTAATACCATTTTAATAATATTATATCATTTTGCTCTAATGGGCACATTTTATAGATTTACATACTTTTTTCTTTTAATGGTACAACCTCAGTCCACTGCCCTTCTTTGCTCTGCCCATCTTCTAACATCATCTGCAAGGTAGCTTGATACTCTGTGCCCACCTGAAGGTCTTTGATTACATACGTGTTGTTTTTTGGAGAGATGGTCATTGACTTAATCCTGGTCGGGTCTGAAAAATAAAGATTAAAGATTAAATAAAATCTTATTTAACCCAAGTAATAAGTAGTACACAAAGATTGGTCACGGGCTGGATGATGGGAATGGGGGTCGATGGAATTTTGCCGGGTTGTTCACCAACTTCTTAATTCATGCAACTAAATCTGAGCTAAAAATTAGTCCCTAGATTCCCAGTGGTGCCCAGTAAATCTATCTCAAAAACAAGGTCTTGGCGTCCAAAATGTTTACCACTTTAGACTTCACTAACTGAATGATTTTGGATTGTAACTAAATCGACGAGTACATACATCCAGGTCTGACATCTTACAGGCCAAGTTTAATATTGTTGTCATGGACAATATCTTGAGTCATCTTTTTAGATTTCCATTACAACAATGAGCCCATAAGGAATTGAGTTATCAGACCAGCAAATAAGTGCACGTTGAATAAAATACATATCACAGAGATAGCCATAATGTTTTTTCAAATCTTTTACTATAATTAGGACTATCTTTGTGAATAGAACAGCAAAATATCAAAATAAGTGGATAAGCGGTTTTTTAATAATATAAAATAATGCAGCATAAAAAATTTCGATATCGGCGAAAAGATGACTCTAATTATTGTGGCATTGGCGCTTTGTAACTCTTTAAAGAAGACACTTGTTGCTATGCCTGGGAAACGCTATACACATCCAGTTACAAATCTGTCAAAACCACAATGAAGAAACCTTGAGAGATAAAAATTATTTTATGCTTGGAGGGGATAATCATTGAGGAAATTCGGTAGAACATTTCAAGTTGGAAAAAGAGACTACGTTGCGTCATTAAAGAGGATGGTGGAGCTATTGATCACTTAAAGTGCTAACTTTGTAATTGTTGGACCAAAATAGACATTTGAGTGTGCTATATAGACGATTTCTTACATTATGAGGAGAATTATGATGAAATTAATGTTTCAGGTGGCATAATCAATGTTTGCTAAAGATGGCAACAAAAGTTAAGATCATCGCCATTTTACTCTATGCAAAGTTGCGTCATTTTTCTCTGATATTGTATTTCTGAACACAGTTTTGAAAAAGCACTGTATCTTTTTATTTCTTGATGTATATTCTTAAACTTTTGACAGTCTACGTATAAGGTTTTGTTTTATTTGCCTTTTGAATTAAAAGAAATCTAATTGAGAGTCTCAGAGATACACGCCGACAAAGAGCGGTGCCTTTGTTTTTGTGACCACTTTATATAACATTATAGACACCACTAACGTACTCTTGACAATTTGCATTTCTTTACTTGGTCATTAATTTTGATTTGGGACTTTTTTACAATTTAGAGAATTCAGAGGTCATCTTTATTGATTGATACTTGAATACGTTTTCTCGCTAAAACAAAAAAAAAGTATTTTATCAAGATAACTAGATACGCCATGGGTTCCAAATAAACTATAACACACAAAAATCTCTACTATTTGTTGAAAATCTTCCAAACGCTATTGAGCAGCTTCAAGCAGGTACCAAATCATGGCAACTGTGTATACTTATTATTATATAATTCATTTTGAGCACATTTTGCAATGTGACCGATAACTCGAGCAAATGGAAAAAAGAATATAGATCGTCCCCTTTAGCCAAATCCATAATATTGTCTAGTCTCACCTTTACATTCTGATTTGATGCACCACTTGACATAATATTGCTTTACTAAGAATCCTGTATGATATGAGCACACATGGCGTTCCCAGGAAACCCTCACGGACTTGATGAGAGGATCGCAGGTAAAAGTGACTGGACTCCGTTTAGCTGAAATAGATATATCACGTTAACTCTCTCCTTACTGGCCATTTTCCAAATTTTTTACACAACTTCACACCCACCCAGCACAAAAATAGATTTTTTCTTACTCAAACAGAAAAGCAAGAAGCACATTCTATACATAATATTGTTTAGCAAAATGAACTCTACAAAACAGTATCGAGTTTTCATAGCGATAATAAACATATTTTCTTTAAATATTCTGATGTACAAAGGAAATCAGAAAGAGAAAATTGTTGGTTGCATCGTAACGAATGTGACGATTTTATTAATGTCATCGAGAGACATAGGGGAAGACTTGAGACAGACGGGATACAGACTTTAAATTCAAAGGAAAGTATCTTAAGATACGTTTAAGACAAATTGCCTCTAAGTACATTTCCTTAAAAACACATAAAGAATTATGTTTTTAATTGGTTGTTGAAAATAGAAATAGATTTTATTATAATAATAATAATAATAATAATAATAATAATCTTTATTGTCCAAATTCATGTGAGGTAATTCATGTGAGGTAAACAATGCTCAGTTTGGTTCATGGTATGAACATCAACACATTTACAAATACAGACACAGACATACACGAACATACACGCTTGCACATTGTTTCTACACATGTATACAAAAGAAATGAGCGTACATACAAACACATATACATACATACATACATGCAGACATACATACAAACCAGCATATCATCGTATATGCATGCCTACATTCATACATACATACATACATACATACATATATACATACACACAGACACACAGACAGACAGATAGAACGATACGATATATTTGCTGGGACAGCAGATAACCATATTATAAATATAGTGTCTTATATTAAGAAGAAGATGGCAATGATTGTGATGATGATGATGATAATGAAGATGATTATGCATCTGATTTTGATACTGCTATGGATCAAAATAGACAATGTACACATAATTTCAAATATAATTGCAAATAATTTCATTCTGTACAGGTTGCCTGTAGTGTCTCTTTTTTGTCCTAGAGCTCTTACAATATCCGTTTCTGTTCCATCGCCAGCTCCTCGGTTCACACCTATGTAAAAATTTCTTTACTAAAAAACAGAACGCCATAGTTTTGCATTCATTTTCTCATCCAGTCACTGATTACGCTTAGCATTCCTTGAATCTGTCGCAAAGTGTAGCCTTCCCATTGTTGGACCACAAACCCAATTTTTAAAGTCATTTATTAAAATCTAGTCCTGACGGTATGCGGTTCGATAAGGCACTTAACACACATTACCTCACTTGACTCGGGTGTGAATGAGTACATGCTTAAAGGCTGTAACGCATATTGCAATATGCGTTACAGCCTTTAAGCATGTAAGCCTTAGCCACCCCCATGGTAGAAACAACCGGAGGCTTTTCCTGTCAGATATCAGGGAAGAAAATTGAAGCTCTTCGACTTTGCAAGATAAAGCATGAGCCAGTCAGCTGTAAATTTAAAAAGTGTGTATGTGTGTGTGTGTGTGAGAGAGAGAAAGAGAGAGATTTAACAATCCTATACTTATATTGTATTTTTCTATTCTATCAAAATAACATAGAGGAATCAGTGGAATTTAAAATGGAGGATCCAAAACTTCTTACTGGGTCTTATCATACACTGCGTCCAATATATTCCGGATGAAATTTCATTAGACTTTTCAACAGACAGGCCGTAAGAGTAATAAATGTAGTCCTCTGGTCGCAAGTTAGGAATGGTGTAGCGGGAGACACGTGCGTTATCAATGCGTCTCCAATGAAGTGGTTCCTAAAAAAAAAAAGTAAATAAAAAGTGAGATGAAATAATATGGTTTATTATTCAACTCTAGAATATAAATTATAGTATTTCTTATTAACTGAGGTCATAATGATAAACTGAAAATCTAAAAGGTGTTTCTGGTGCAGAGTTGAAAAGTAAAGTAAGTCAAAAGTAGTCCCTCAGAGCCTTGATTTTATCCCCGTTTCTATAGAGTGAATTGCTTGCTATCCTTTGGATATGACGCTAGTCTACCCCAAAATACTTTCCGCCAGATCTAAAAGACCCAGCTTCCCAATCTCTGCTGGGTGGACAGTGGGGTCAGAAAAAAATATTGATTTAACCCGGGATCGAACTGTCTCTTTGCATGTGAAGCGATTGCTATACGACAGAGCTATCGAGAGTCCCGCAGAGTTGAAAAAGTATCCCCAAAATGTGACCAATCGTCACAAAATGGTATTATGTTGGTGAGAGTCAGAAGTCAAAAACAGATTTTAAAGTTAAAACGGGGACTTATATAAAATCATGTCGGGTTGAGTCTAATGCTGAAAATTAAACTATTTAGCTTTAACCAGTTAACTGTCGTGATTTGGAAAGAAACTTATAAAAAAATTTAACTCAAAAACTCGTCCTTCAAATATCGATCGATTTCAATTACTATCATCTTGGTGAAATCTCTCAAACCTGGGATTTCAGCGAAGCTAATTATCAAAGTCGGTTCAAATCAATGCCATTATTTTGGGAGATTGGATTTTGAACATCCAAATGAATAAGTAGATAAATAAGATAAATAAATAGATAAACAGATAATTAAATTAATTAATTAACTATGCAAATATGGGATGGTAGGCCTAGGCCCAGGTGAACATTTTGCAGGTCTGATAACCGAATGCAATAAATGGCTTGTTTTAACATTGTTGTAATTTTGTGTAGGTTTGAGAATATTTCCATTAAAACAATGAGACCATAACTATTTGAGTTGTCAGACCTGCAAATAAGTGCACCTCGGCCTATGCTCATTCTGGTTTCATGTATTTCATGTAGTTTACAATGGGTGTTAAAAATTATAAACGTGTCATCATTTCGCTCACCTCACACTTTCCAATAGGATTTGAGCCATAACACCAATAAACAGTTATGTTATATAAATCTCTATGGCTATTTTTCCAATCCAAGATAAGTTTATCATCCACTACTTTGGCCACGAAGGAATCTCGAATGTTTTCTGGAACTGAATTAGATTACAAATTTAGCATTGAAAAAAGTACAGTGTGACTTTATGAGCGGTTATACGGCCTAGTGTTATGACTCTCGCTTTCGGACCAGAAGGTCCAGGGTTTGAGGCCCGCTCTGAGCTGCGCATAGTTGAGCCCTTGGATGAGGCTCTTTACTCATGTTCTCTCACTTTACTCGGATGTAAAATGAGTACCTGGTCGTAAACAGCGTTATCCCTGTTCCCCCCCACCCCCCCCCCCCCCCCCCAAATATGGCAATATCGCCGAACAGAAGCCATGTGACATACTATATGTTCAGCAATGCTGTTGGCTAGGGATTCCTTGTAAAGCACTTCGAGCATGTTTAGTGGATATTGCACTATATACATGCTCGAGTTTTATTAATGTATCAATAAAAAATATATGACCTATCGTCTCATGACGGTATCATGTCTGCGGGAGCCAAAAGTCAAAAACTGATTTTAAAGTTGAAGCGGGCTCACCCGAAGTGCAGCGCCACAAGAGCGAGGTGATACTGAATAAAGAGGATTATATAAGCTTCAAAATAAGAGCAAAATGCGTCAAAAAGAATGTTTCTGGCTCAAATGCCTCTTTCAACCAAACATTGCAAAGGTTAATTTAATTATTTAAGAGTGAGAGAATGAGTATCTAGAAGTCAAAAATAAGAAGAATATTTTACTTCTGAAATTTTCGAAGGAAGCTTTTTGCTTTCTAAGCAATATCTCCTCAGATTTAGTCTTCCTGCCTACTATACTAACTCTTTTATTGTTATTGAAGCTCGAAAAAGTTTTTAAAAATTGTATGTTTGTTTTTAAGGGTTTTACGGCGATTGCAACACATTAAGGTCGTATAAGCGCCAGTAAAAATGAAGAAAATGGGATAATAAAAAGTTATAGATTTACAATTAAAGCATCCAAGAATAAGGCAGACAAAGGGGAATTGGTTCAAATAGGGAACAGAGGTAGATTCCAAGAGCACACTATCAGTGTTACTTAGTTTGAGATCACCTAAAAGTCTCATCCAGACACAAGCACGGGTCATATAAAATACATAAACAAAACATAATACAGTGCATAACAGAGATTATTTACAAGGAAAAAAATATCATCTCCCAAAACTAACTATACATTTGACTGTTTCCCTCCCAGCCAGGGTATCCGGCCAGGGTCAGGACAAAACCAAGTAATCTCAAGTAATCAAGACAAAGACAGAAAGCATGTTTGAAAACAGACATAGGGGAATAGAAGACACAGTGTGTACCCCACCCAGAAAAACATTATAGAGAATGAGGCTGATGGTAATTATCCAATATGTGTGAATGTGTAAAGTTATGACATTTCTGGACAAAATCTTTGTAAAACAAGTTTATCGTATTTAAAATTTAAATGCAACTTCTTAATCATGATTTTTAAAAAAAATATAACACCGAACAAATTAAACTCTACCTCTCGTATTCAAAGGGTCCATGAGCCAGGTGGATGGGTATTTTGAGTATCCTTCCGTTGTGTGAGCATAGATATTAATAGAGAATGGGTCTAAGCCACTGTGTGATATCGGCAATGTAGAAGATAGACTTCGGGTGCTATTTGACACTGTTTTTGTGCTCCCATCTGGAGTTTCTAATTGGTAGCTGTCAATAATCCCATTCCTCTCCAATACCTCAACTTGCTGAGAAGAAAAGAAAATTTACTGTATATGAAAATAAATATAATATGATGATGATGATGATGATGACGACTATAACAAGTAATAATATTAATAATGATGGTTCTGGTAATGATTACAATAATAATAATAATAATAATAATAATAATAATAATAATAAGAAGAAGAAGAAGAAGAAGAAGAAGAATGATAAATAATAATAATAATAATAATAATAATAATAATAATAATAATAATAATAATAATAATATATAATAATAATTATAATTATAATAATGTTGATGATGATGATAATAATGATAATGATAATGATAATAATAATAATGAAGTCATATCCATAGTTGCACCGTTATTATGCAAAACACGTGCAACATTAGAAACTTATATTCATGTGATATGTAATTATAAAGCTTTGCATCTTACATTCCAGTAAAATGTGATCTCATAGTCTGAAGTGTCTGAGGATTTGTTGACTACAAAACTACCTGGGGCGATTTTAGGTCCAGACGTTGGGGCTGTTGAAACAAACAATAAAATATGAACAGAATTGTCGCCGATGACAAACAAACAACAGCAACATGGAAAACAACAAAACACACAAACACACATATGCATATATATATATATATATATATATATATATATATATATATATATATATATATATATATATATATATATATATACATCGGGGTTCCTGACCTCTCATAGTGGGTAGGGGGGGGGGGGCACATACTGTGTCTTCTATCCCCCTATGTCTGTTTTCCAACATGCTTTCTGTCTTTGTCTTGGAATGAGATTACTTGGTTTTGCCCTGGCTCTTGTCGAATAACCTGGCTGGGAGGGAAACAGTCAAATGTATAGTTATTGTTTTGGGAGATGATATTTTTTTTCCTTGTAAATCATCTCTCTGTTATGCACTGTATTATGTTTTGTTTATGTATTATATATATATTTTTTATTTGTAAACATTTGAGTGTATTCCTCTTAGTGGGGACCTGTGCTTGTGTCTGGATGAGACTTTTAGGTGGTCTCAAACTAAGTACACTGATAGTGTGCTCTTGGAATCTACATCTGTTCCTTATTTGAATCAATTCCCCTTTGTCTTACTGTTTCTTGGGTGCTTTAGTTGTAATTATAGAACTTTTTATTAACCCATTTTCTTCCTTTTTACTGGCACTGATATGACCTTAATGTGTTGCAAGCGCCGTAAAACACTCAAAAACACATATATATACATCCAATGTATTCCAACTTAATGTCCTCAACGCTCTTTACAAGGGGTCCTAAACCAACTGCAACACTCAACATGTAGCACGGAACAATATGCCTATAACTATAATGCGTTTTTACAACAACAACAAAATTCTATAATGACAACGCCAGATAATCTTTCTACACCTCAGGTGATAGGGTTTGAGTAAAGAATTGTTTCCAACGACTCAAAATTACGTTGCCCATACTTGGACTCGAACCAGAGTCTTCAGGTCCAAAGGTGAGTGGCATACGCAGAGAGCACATGGTCGTACATAGTCTCGAAAGAAACATTGAGCTCTAAAGCAAAAAGAATTGTTGAAGCAATATGGCAAGCTGGTTTAAATAAAATTAAAATGTACAAAATAGAATGTGGCAGATAGACGCATATATATAACAAAATATACGAGACATTATTTAGCGATGGAACGAATAGTCTGCAATAGTTGAATCAGATACTGTCCACATGATTGCTCTATCAAATAATAGCATATCATATTCAAAAACTGATTTAGCTAATCAGAATATATTCTTATATTTTTCTTTTCCAACTCACTATCAAGAACACAGAGGTACCAAAAATGATGACAATTAACATATTCGCATAATATAAAAATAGACATTGATGCAATCAAAATTAATACATCGATTAAAAACAAAACTAAACTAAAAAGAAAAAAAAGAAGAAGAATAGAAGTATAGATCTTTGATTTCAATTTCAGCTCACAACATTCGTGAATCGACCACACTACACTCAACAATATCCCTTTGTTTACATGACAGATCCGGTCGATTCTCATTTTTCTCTAAGAAGATAATGTAAACTAATATTATATACTTCATAAAGACATGCTTTGCTCACGTCGAGACTACTTTTATGGCAACCCCAATACACTACCTCGATACTAATAGAAGGCCTAAACATTTGAAATCTTTTCATAATTGTAGCCTCCCAAATTATGAGATTTCTTTTGAAGGTAAAATTAACAATGGCCCGACAGTTTTGGGGGGGAGGGTCAATAATTCTGGTTATATTATAATAATAATAATAATAATAATAATAATAATAATAATAATATAATAATAATAATAATAATAATATTAACAATAGTAATAATAATAATAATAATAGCAACAACAACAACAACAACAACAACAACAACAACAAAAAATAATAATAATAATAATATAATAATAATAATAATAATAATATAATAATATTAACAATTTATAATAATAATAATAATAATAGCAACAACAACAACAACAACAACAACAACAACAACAACAATAATAATAATAATAATAATAATAATAATAATAATAAAAACAGGGATTTACACAAAGCAGACTTTTGTTATGCAAAACTCATTTTGACAACTTTAGAGATGAGATTAATTAAAGCACTCAAATGTTGATATCAAATAAATCTAAAATCCTTCACAAAAGCTTGAAGATGGAAGAAAATTTCAGCAACTGGGCAAAAATCTCAGATTCTTATTAACATTAACAATGATCTGAACTGGGTCTATAGTATCCAATGATCATAGAAAGTGATAACCAAAGATCTATGGAAATTAACGGGAAGGGATTAATGTGGTATTAAAAGATACTACTCAAGACACGAGAATGGACTGGGACAGCTTGAAAAAAAAATAGCAACTTTGTAATACATGGAAAGCAATAGACGATGTCCCCAGGAGATGAGAAAGAAAGGCAGAGACCCACAGCAGCCGATGCGAGATTGTAATGAAATTTTGAGGACACAAATAAGGTTTACAAGTACAAGAGCAAAATGCTAGGGCATAAAAACACACGCAACATGCAAAATAGCTTTCAAATTCTTCTGAATACATGAAGTTTCTATTCCTTACAGAAAAGAAAGACTTCCTTATTATCAATTAAATCTTTTTTTTAAAATACGTATTCATTTGTTTGATAAATAACTTAATAAATATTTCCTATTAATACTGATTATTTATATCAAATGCTACACCAAGTAAAAGATAAAATAGTTATATATATATATATATATATATATATATATATATATATATATATATATATATATATATATATATATATATATATATATATATGCAAATATAAAGAGGATAAAGCTGGGAAGTTCCTACTCAGGCCCACAAAAAGCTGGATCCATTAATAAATTCTGTCTTTGATGTCAAAACTGTTTTAAATCAAGGAAAATATTGACATAAGATTGCATATTGAATAGCTGATAGAGGGGACAGTACAATGCATAGTAATATGATGACAGCCATAGTATTTCATGCCCCCCCCCCCCCCCCTCTTCGCCTCCCCGCGAGATTTTTTATCTTCTTTATTCTACCCCCGCATCATGGTACTTTAGTCTAAATTTATCGAACAATTATCGTTCAAGATTGTTTTGTTCGTCTAAGGTTCAAACAGTGGATTCTATAACTATCGGGTGTCTATGACAAATCTGACCTCATTAATTGTTGATCAACATTATGTATTGAATACAAAAACAATAAAACAAACAAAAATCAACAAAACAAACAAACAAAACAACAAAACTTCAAGACCTTCTTGGGGAGTCCAACCATCGGAGTACTCAGGTTTACTCCAGTATCCCAACCTGTATCCTGAATGTGCTTCTACTGTAAATTTTAGACGTGTATAAGCAAGGAAACCGCATGCATCATACGACAAACTAGTCAGATTGTCTATCAGAACCTGATGGTTAAGTGAAAACAAACCATTGATGAGAAAGCAAATAACATCATCTTATGATAAACATCAATAATAATGGAGCGTACAATATAAAAAAGATGAATATAAAACGGGTTGTAAAGATAATGCTGTGTAAAGCCGATCATAAAACATGGGGGAAGCATCTGCGAGAAATGAGCCTAAATAATATTCTTATATAATTTTAGACAACATAACGCACTCTGCAAAATTTTTAAATGATTGAATAAAGAGATAACATAAAATCCTTATATGTGGATATCTAAAATCTATTATGCATGGCGCCTGACTCTGTACAGCAAAAGGGAGGGATTTACAGGGAACAATATACAATAACCTCAAAAATAATTTGGAAAAAATACTTAGCGTGCAATTATAATATCAAAAAATGTCATATATCTATGCCATCGATCATAAACAATTTGCTGAGAATCGTACTAAAATCAAATCTTTCATGCTTGATCAACAATGGGAATGGATTTAAATAGACGTGTATCTAAATAATTGCAACTCTGATGACCCAAATTGTTATGATCTCATTGCTGTCATGGAAACACTATCAAACCAACGCAAAATATTCTCCATTACAACAATGTTAAATCAAGCCCACAATTGCGTTCTTTTATCAAGCTTGCTAATATCATGTTCACGTCGACTTAATTCTATTGATGTTAGTTAGAGTCCACTGTATCAAAGATAATTGAGCTGCTTTGGTCCGGACATTAAATGTGACCGATGATCTCAAAAAGTTAGTATGTCGGAGTAAGACGAGTTTTTATGGCCAAAATTTAAAATACGTATCTATTCAGAGAATGAGTATGTTGGTCTCATGATATTACTTGAAATCACCAGTTTGTTACACAGCGTTTATAAAATAATTCATATCGACGTCCACTTCTTTGCAAATATTATTATGTGCACGTCGATACATTCTAGGTTAGAGACCATCATTGTCTACATACCTTAAAACCTCCATTTTCTACATGGTCATGGCTCACTGACTTTACTTTGATTCGAAAGACTTTATCCCAATAGTTCTTGGCGTGCGTCCATTTGAGATGTAAACATCCAGGTTTGTCTGGGGAGGACGAGGTGATCAAAGCTTCCACTGGGTCTGGTTTAACTGAAAAGGAAAAACAGTTATACACATTACAATATGATGAAATGGAAATAATAATGCTAAACGCTTCTGCCACTCTTAATCAAGAGATAGATAGATAGATAGATAGATAGATAGATAGATAGATAGATAGATAGATAGATAGATAGATAGATAGATAGACAGACAGATAGATATAGAAAGAAATATAGATATAGGTAGAGAGAGGTAAACCGATAGAAGAATAGATATATAGATAGATAGGTAGAGAGAGATATAGATAAAGAGATATATAGATAGAAGAATATATAGATAGATGGATAGGTTGATCGATCGATCGATAGTGAAACAAGTAGACAGACAGACAGATAGATAGATAGACAGATGGATAGATTGATAGACAGCATATCCATAATGAAACAAATTTATATCCATAATTTCACTTTACCCATTGCGCATCAAAATGCTTGAATAAAGTCTCAGGCAGACCATATCGAAAGAATCACTCAATTCATTCTGTACTACTTCCCTGTTAGATGCTCTTTTTGTATAAGCGCGATTATAATATCCATTTCTGCCTAATAGCCAGATACTCATTCACACCAACGTCGAGTGGGGATAATGCGAGATAAGTCCCTTACCAAAAGCACAAAGTCGAAGCCAGAGTTTTAGATTTTTGTCACCAACCAGGTCATTGTCAATACTCAACATCGCTTGTCTCTACACATAGTGAGACAGCTTGGCCTTTAACGTTCCATTTTAATGAAGCATCTCTTGACTTTTTATCCATGCTGTTCTTCATGATGTACACTATGCTTACCGCAAGTCACATCTCCCTCTTTGTCCTAAAATTTTAGTATATCCATCACTGCCAAACAGGCATTCACTCCCGAGTCGAATGAGGTAATGTATGTAAATGTTCTTGAGCTTGAGCTTTTATATTGCACAGTATTTAATAAATGTTTTCAAAGTGCTTTACAATGGATCTCCAGCCGACATCAACACTTAACACGTAAGATGATGATGATGATGATGATGATGATGATGATGATGATGATGATGATGATGGTGGTGATGATGATGATGGTGGTGATGGTGATGATGACGATGATGATGGTGATGATGATGATGATGATGATGATGATGATGATGATGATGATGATGATGATGATGATGATGATGATCAAATACATACTGATATCATTAGTGTGCACTGTAAAATGGCTCTGTACAGAAATATTTAATTTCTTGTTAGTGGCTGTGACTGTCATGGTGTAGTCTTTTGGCATGGTGATTTTAGTCCAATTACACATATTTGTCGATAGATTAGGACAAGCTATCTGCGTACGTCTGAAAAAAAAAAACAAACAACAACATAGGTTTGGTATTATAAAATTAATATTTTCATCGGAACTGATCGATATGACTAAATGTGACCCATCGCCTGAAATCGGCATTATCTAGGAGTGAACTAAACGCAAACATGATATTATAAAGTTAAAATGACAAGAAATGGGACATTTTAGATCTTATCACTTTAAGAAGCTGTAATCATTCTCCTTAATCATCTTTCTTGATTGTCTTATATTTTTGACTAAAAATAAATTTTAATCATCAGTACCCCTCCGACATCAGAGATAAGTTTGTTTTTTTTTTTGTTGTTTTTTTTTTGTTTTTTTTAAAAACACAACTCATTTGGATATAGAGTGTTTTAATCATTCTTTTATTTTTGGCAAAGCTCAACTCGAGATAGCCTAGCGTGCACTCAGTTGATCTAGAAGAACAAGGTTCTCTGGGGCGGGAATTCTGGTTCCTTTGAAGAGAGAGAGAGAGAGAGAGAGAGAGAGAGAGAGAGAGAGAGAGAGAGAGAGAGAGAGAGAGAGAGATGCTCCGGTTTTACACCAGGAAGAGGGGAGACACTAGATGGCTGCCAATAGACTACAAACTAGACACTGTCGAACGGCGACAACTCTGTGTCACCAAGATCTCACCCCTAATTAATCGCCGCCTTTACTTTGGTGGGGGGTGATTGAGTATATCATGGGGAAAAGGAGTAATATTGGTGACCCTCACTGGACCATCCCGGATGTCGAACCGATACGCGGGCCCCATTAACGGACCGCCCAGAAACGGTCGACGCCTGGCCAGATACGTACTACCGCGTTCGTGTCGCCAGGGTCGCCAGCACGGTCGTGAAATAAGCGAGCGTCCAAACTAAGTTTAGCTGGAAAATGCGATATCGAGGTCAGCGACCTGACGCCCATTCTGTCCTCAATATCGAGAGCCAGAATAATGCTAAAAATGAGCTTTTATCAACGTTCTGGCCGTCCACAGCGTTGACATTTTCCCTACTACAAGAGACCCATCTTTACTCAAGCACGCAATCTTCTCGATTCCAGATCACAGGCTATAGGGTGGTCCAACGAGCACGCACTTCAAGGCTCAAAGGAGGTGTTAGCGTTTACGCTAAAGAGCATTCGAAGGTAAGAGTAATAGAAAGCGTCACGGACAGCAACGGGGTGAACAGAATTACCATGGAGACTGGTGGGTTGTATCTGCATAGCATATACGAACCGCCAAGAGCATCTTGGACCATACCACCGGTCCCGGTGGTTAGTCATCCTTACATCTTTCTGGGAGACTTGAATAGCCATCATCACGAGTGGGGCTACCGAGACTGCAACGAGGCAGGTAGACAACTCCGTACATGGACGGACTGTAATAATTTGCACCTAGTGTACGATCCTCCAACCAAGGGCACCTTCAGGGACACCCGCCAAAAGAAGAAAACTCCTGACCTCACCCTCGTAACGAAGGGAGCGAGCAGGGAACCTTTGCAGGTTAAGCGGACAGTCCTTGGTGACTTCCTGCATAGCCAGCACAGGCCGGTACTTGTCACAGCTGGAGTGACAATACCGAGGTGCAGTCTCTCCCACTCTGCAGGTGGAACGTTAGGGCACGGCCGTTCTGAGGCAGGTTTTCCGCTGCTGGTTTACCTACTGGTACCAGTTTTGAAAATAGTCTTAAATTTAATTTGTAAATGTCCGGAGTCAACGCTTGTTAACAGCGATTTGTTGCTGGCAACAAGCGCAGGTAATTTACCAGAACGTCTGGGCAATTGTTTTCCTGCTCCCAGCCGCTGGTTTTGTCCTCTGGCACTATTGGGTCATGAAGATTACACCAGTTTTTTTTTATAAGACGGTATTCAATTTTCGTCAATATATATTGAAAAGTGTCAATTGACATTCTTGTGTATTCGTGAAATCGAGAAGGATCTTTTTTAACTCACAAAAAAGATGTTGGTATTCACCAAAGTACCGTCTTTCTCTATTTATGCGGTGAACAGGATCATGTTTCACAGACTTCTTAACAGAACTTAATAACAAAGAACTGTCCAGAAGCATAAATTCATCTTCATAAGACATCGTGCTCTCTGGGTTCTAACTAGACGATATAAAATTCTACACATGTATGAGCTTTTTTTGCCAGCACAACTGCGGCCACGTGTCTGTTGTGCCTGCTTAGCAAGTTACCGGCGACTTGTGGCAGGGAAATCAGCAACAAGTTACCTGCTGCACTGCGGCCGCACACTTAGCAAGGCTAACTGGGAGGAATTTATTTCCTCGAACAGGTCTGCCCTGCTACTCTTCCCATGTCCGAGAACATAACCAGATTTAACAGGTCCCTGGTTAAGAGCGCGCTGAAAGGATGAGTCAGAAAAGATGTTAAAGGAGTACCAGCAGACCCAGTCCCAGGACGTAGCCGATAGACTACTTCAGTCTTTGGCAGAAGGAAGGAAGCAACGGTGGCAGGCGACTGATAAAAATGGGATCCTGACCGTAATATTGCGAAGGCTATGCAGGAGTGTGAGGCAGACACAATTGCCAAGAATATAAAGAACCGCAGCAAACGGGTCCCGATTCAGTCTTTTGAGCGAGTTATACACAAGGCAAGGTATCCGCAGACAAATAGTCGGACTGGGCCTCGTCGTTCAGTCCACGAGAAGTGGGTGCAGCCATTAGCAATATTAAGAACGGAAAATCAACAGGGGTAGATGACATATATCCCGATATGGTGACACATCTGGGCCCCAGGGATCTGTTCAGGTGCCAATGTTGTTTAATGTTTCGGCGACATGCCGAATACTTCCTCCCTGAGGCTGGGATACGTTGAGAAGGTCGATGTAAAATTTCGCAAGTGCATGCATATAGTGTCGAGATCGTTGGCAACAACGTCTAGAGAATGGGGCCCGAAAATGGCAGCAACCTGCCCCCCCCCCCCCCCCCTCAATGTCCGGCGGGAAACGATTACAATTGACTGGCTTAATAAGATCGAGAGGGGGAATGGGGGTACCCCTCTCAAGCGGAAAATGAACGGTGCCTCTGTTTCCAGCCTAAATAAGTCCCAGCAAGCCTTGTACTTAGCTTCTCTGACTTCGGACAGGCCTGTGCGTACGTGATGAAAGTCGGTTTGGACGAATCCAATCCCTCGGGGGTGGGGGGACATCGACTTCTTGAAACGGGGAGAGAAGTTGCCGGGCGTCTGTAGCAGCAAGAGGAGACACTGGGTGGCAGCGAATCGACTTCGGTCAAGAACCTGCCTCAAGGCACGCTAAATACATCAGTGAGGACTTGTTCAGCATGTACCCGTTGGCGTCAAGAGCCCGAAATCACAGAGCATCTAGTTGAACGTTGCGTTGTGATGAAACTTCCGGGCGGGTTTGCGACCGTACACGCATGAGGCGATGAGTTTGCGGTCTGAATAGATCATGATAACATGACAGTGTGACACCATTAGAAACTGCTACCAAGACCTGGCGGCGTTGTCCAGCTGCACTAGTTATATCAAAGGGCCCAAATACTCTGAATATCTTGTGAAACATCGCATCGTGAAGAAGCAATTCATGATGATTCATGTGCATGGAAAATAATTTGTGGATTGAGTAAATGGTCATAATATTGTAACGAATAGAAGCTTGTGATCAACACATTTTATTATAAAATTTATGCCGAGAATTTAAAATTAAATATAATGTCCGTCGACTAGGATGGCTATTAGCTTCTCAAAAAGTCTCAAATATGAGATCTTTAAAACAAAATATCAACCCCTTCGAATTCTTACGTTTGAGGATTTTCCTCACTTGGGAGGCGTCATGATTGACCGGTTTATATGGATTATAATCTTGATCTAAAAGAAGAAAACGTGTTTTATGAGCGATCGGCAGAACTTAACAGCTAGAATTGAGCTTTATTAAAGGTAAAAACTAATCAAATTAATAATTAATTAATCTATAGCAAAACTTTCTTTTGTATTCTCCTCCGGTCAATCAATGCAATTAGAGAAGCTATATCAATGAACTCGTATACTAGCTGAAACGAAATTCATCAGTAAGCAAAAGTGTACAAAATTCGTCTTAAAACATACCGTTTGCCTTCGGTATATTTCAGATCATAATGGATGTTAGGTGGGTT
>NC_088360.1:86229712-86234712 GCF_034508935.2 Berghia stephanieae | reverse complement strand
TCTATTTAGAGTTGGCGGTAAGTACTTTGTTACAGCGCACCGGCCTATCCATAGTGATGTCTATGTCCATTTCACGTTACAAAAACCAGGATTAAGTCTCGGTCCAAGTGAAAATGAATACTGATGGTGCCTTATTGATTCCAGTAAAGCGGTGAAAAAATATACAAAGAGTAAATGTGATTCTTATATTATATTATATTATATTATATTATATTATATTATATTTATATTATATTATATTATATTATATTATATTATATTATATTATATTATATTATATTATATTATATTATAGAAACAATACATAACAATCGACGTTTTCTGCTCTTTGCCTTCTTCAATAGACAGACAAAACAACACAAATGATGAATTAATTAAATATGACATCTGAATAATGTAACAGAGAGAGAGAGAGAGAGAGAGAGAGAGAGAGAGAGAGAGAGAGAGAGAGAGGGAGGGATATATATATATATATATATATATATATATATATATATATATATAAATGGATAGGAAGATAGAAGACAAATAAATAAATAGATAGATAGATAGATGGATATTTAGATAGATGCTGATAGAAAGATAGACAGGTAGGTAGGTTGATAGGTAGATATATGAATAGATTGATTGATTGATAGATAGGTTGGTAGATAGATAGATAAATAGATAGAGAGATAAATAGATAGATAAATAGATAGAAAGATAGATAGATGAATGGATAGATAGATAGATAGATAGATAGATAGATAGATAGATAGATAGATAGATAGATAGATAGACAGATAGATAGATAGATAGATAGATAGATAGATAGATAGATAAATAGATAGATAGATAGATAGATAGATAGATAGATAGATAGATAGATAGATAGATAGATAGATAGATAGAAGGGAGAGAGTGTTAGTGAAAGAGATTATTCTCAGTTAATAAGACGTTTTAAATTTTAGTCATGATGTACTGCTGACGTTAACCTTAACTTATTGACAGATTTATTGTGCATGGTGATAGGTCGATTGCAACAATATAGTAGGGTCCCCGAGGCCCTTCGTGTTTCGGATTCGTGTAAAATATTAACTTTATTCATAAGCCAGATAAGCAGACACAAAATAACATTTTTGTCCGATTGGAACTTGAATCTGACCTTTCGCGGGTCACACAGAGGTCAAACAAGGTGAAATTATAGTCAATTCATTTATTAAATTTATAACTCCCATAATATCAAGATTAGATAACTCGCTAATAACCAAAAAATTTAAACAGCATTTAAATATATCACATGCAAAATAAAATATTACATTCATACTTAGAGAGAGAGAGAGAGAGAGAGAGAGGAGAGAGAGAGAGAGAGGAGAGAGAGAGAGAGAGAGAGAGGAGTGAGAGAGAGAGAGAGAGAGAGAGAGAGAGAGAGAGAGAGAGAGAGAGAGAGAAGGACCACAGGCTTTCTCTCTCATAGCTTGTTACGGGAAATAATATAATATGGAGTATGATGAAGATGGTGATGGTGTTATAGGGGAATGGTGAAAGTGAAGGAATATAACGAAAATATTAGGAAGGTTGTTGTGATGATGATGATGATGATGATGATGATGATGATGATGATGATGATGATGATGATGATGATGTTGATGCCGTTTGGGGGGGGGGGTTGTTTTTTTTTTGTTTTTTTTTTTTTCGATGACTACGATGTTACTAGTGTGCATCTGTGTCAGTGTGTCTATGTCAATATAGTATTGTTATAAATGTGTAACCAAATGACAAATTGCCACTTTTTTAAGGACAATAATGAGGTATTATCATTATTATTTCAAAGAGTTATTGCCCTTTATTTAGGTCGTCCTTTCTTTAAAAAAAAGCATATTTTTTCCGGAATATCACAAAAACTGTTAATAAAACTATAACTTGTAAAAAGAACAAATAAAAGCGCACACAAAGAACAACATTATTTCCGAATTGCACGTAAATCGGATCACGGTTAACGGAGTTATCGCCCATTGAATGTTGTTACTAAAAATAGAACTCGAACGGTAATAGGAAATCTATAACACTCTAAAAACAAACAAAACAAAAAAACTTTGGTAATCTGTTTTTAGGTTGTATACAAAAAATCTTTGCTATAGAGCAGTAAAGTTTGCTGCCCCAAACGTAAACAATAACAAGTTGCTAGTGATTTCCGTTAGGGACCGGAATAATTTACGCACAATATAGGTCTCCCAATTTTGTAGTTTGAGTTGTAGGCAATACACTTTCAGTATTGAAAATATGTTTACATAAAATCTAACAGTTGCAGAAATAATAATATAAGACTAAATTATTCTGAAAATCAGGCTCCGAATAATTCTCGTTTTGTTCATACCAGCGCAATAATTTGCTCTGGTCTAAAATAGATAGACGTAACTTTTGATAAATTTTACCTTTTGTTCCATAAAATATCCATATCTAGACATTATTTGATGCATGATCGAGTATTTATGAATATGTGTTTCTTTTGCCACCTAACAGCCAAATTTTAAAGGTTATTTTCTTTCTATTATTTACATTGGAACGTGAGCTGTCAAGACAGGAACATGTGGTTTGCCATGTGCTTCTCGATCTTTGTTTACGTTTGGGGCAGCAAACTTTACTGTTCTATATGTCAAAAATCAAATGAGTTATTGCCCTTGGTTCACATAAACAAAAACAAAAAAAAGTGTGTATTTGTGAAACATTTTGAAATTTTTTGATAAAACAATACTTTTAAAGACTAATATAAGCTACTGAATACGTTATTTGTAGATTACAACAAATATAGAAGATATTCAATGATATATCGCTCATTAAAGCTTGTTACTGAAACTAATACTCGTAGCCATTCTTCCTCGTCTTGTACCAGTCTGTTGCATTTTTCACATGTAATCCCAGTCCAGCCTTTGATATAGTCTAGCCATGATCTGGTCTCTTGTCTTCTACTTTTCCTTCCTCGATGGTTATACAGATGGTGTTATACCGTATAGTGTGGCCAAACTATTTCCATTTCCTGGTCTTTATTGATATACAGAATTCCGGGCATAGGTTTAGAATATCTCAGACTGCCTCATTGGTCTTATTTTTGTTTCCAGATTTTTCTACTAATGCGTCGAAAACTCTACATTTAAATTTCATGTATTAGCCTGTCCAGGTTTTTATTTAGCATCCATATTTTTGAGCCGGGCACGAGTGCAAAATGTACATAACATATCAGTATTCTGATCCTTATTGGTAAGGATGGTTGTTAGTTATCAAAAACGTTTTCTTGTTATTTCTGTTCTGGCTACAACTTCGAGATTTGTATGATAAATTTACTCTAGTCTATTTCCATTAACTTGTATAACAGCCTTTAGGTCTCGTTTTCTCTTCATGACCATAGGCTAAGATTTCAAATCTTGACCAAAATACAAACAAATCGAAAATCTCAATTAGTACATTGACATTTACAAGGCAGGCTGCAATTCAAACCTGCCTTCATGCATTTGCATCGTAAACAGGAACATTTTGTTTACATGAACATTTTATGTCCATACGGAAGACATCTTTGGCCTCAGGCAATGTGGTCCAAACAAGAATCATTACTTTCCGTCCATCCGTAATTGTTTGGATTTTCATTAGGCATCAGTGTCTTATTGGCTGTGGCCCAAGTGCTTGCCTAAAAGTCACTTGTTTTTAGATGTTGATGTAGAGTATTACTTGTTGGAGGGATTCTGTCAACGTTTCTCGTTTTGTGGAGGAAAATATTCATCTTGAGGATATCAATGTCGTGATCATTGGCATCACCTTTGTAAAGTCAGCATACAAAATTTACAACAGCCTCATAGAGACTTGTGGGTATGTGAAAAGAGCATCCACAATCTTTGAAAATTCATGAAAAACAGGAGACATTGGAGCTTTACTAAGAATATTCCAACATGAACGCTTCCCTTTAAATTTGAAAACAGATGTACTGTCACAACCTGTCAATGCATGGAAGAATGCAAGGGATTTGCAAGTCTCTTGGCCAAGACGTGCGGCAATGCTGTTCAGATTTATTACTTTCCTTGATTTTCCTGAATCAAAATAATCACAAATTTCATCTGCTGGATTTGCTGCGGTTATAATATGATGATGATTGGCCAAGACGATGACTAAAACATCGGTGTCTCCGGTTTTTATAAGTCCGAGTGATTTTGTTTGAAGGGCGTGTAAAATACGGACCAATATGCGGGTATCTGCTTCTTCGTGATTGTATTGCCCCATCGGAATCCTTTTATCTAAACGATTTACAAAATCATCCTCTGTGATGTATCGTTTTTTCCCTTCTTTGACATTTTCTATCGCAAGCCTGCTGGACAGATAATCGAAGAGCTCTCTTTTGTTGTCCGCATTCATCAAAAACTGATGCCAGTCTCCAGGAACTTTGTCTAAACTTGTCACATGCTGCCGACTGAAATAACCACGTTTTTCTAGAGCGATATCTTTTATCAATAATAATGAAAGAAATTTTTGTCGTCCATTTCAAAATGTTCTAATCTTAAAAACCTTGTATCTCAACTAATACTGATCTCTCAGAGTGGTTCTATATCATAAATTATAGGATTTTTTATATTCTACAACATATGTAATTTTCATGCTTTCAACCCTGATTTGCACAATTTAATGGGTTTTTTGGACCTAATCCCCCCTACTGTCTGAGGTTGTATTGTTTGTTCACGCGCTCATAATATCTAATATACTAATTTTGACCAACAACACTTGTATTAACTTATACAGCAATAATTCTTTGTTTTTGTTTACTTGATTGACAACATTGATCATGGCAAGTTGGAACAACGATTCAACAATATCGTTTATTGAAATCTAGGTCTACCGCTCAGCTGAGTGTTTGTGGAAAATAAAGTCAAAAGACTATAGCAACAAGTATTTAAAGGAAAAGGCGTATGAAAACCTTGTTGAACGGTGTCAACAATTTGATCCTAGCGTGAACAAGGACACAAACTGAAAACTGCTCT
>NC_088360.1:86209712-86227212 GCF_034508935.2 Berghia stephanieae | reverse complement strand
ACACACACACACACAGACACACACACACATTATATCTATATATCTATAGATAGTATGCGCTTGATTAAGGAGCTCACAACATTGCCATCCGGAATTATAACGGACCAACACACATACCATCTATACGTATTGACAATACTAAAACATTGTTATGAAGAATGACATTGTCGTGACGTTAGGAACCCTGAAGTAGGCGCTTTAGTAAATAAAGTTGCAAGGCAGTACAGTTACAGTATATCACTTGTTGACTAAAATATAGACTAAACTCATTGAGTCCACTTATAATTATATAATATTATATCAATTGATATTTCATTCATTTTTCTATCTTTCTACACTTTCCTATAGATAGTTCGAAGATAACGTCACTCAGGTCTTTGTTATTGTTTTTTGCCATCCGCGTTTATGAGTAATGCTCACTGAACTAATTAACCCGACTATAAACGTTCATGGATACACACAATTTTGTGTGTTGGTCCGTTATACTTCCGGATGGCAATGTTATGAGCTTCTTAGCCAAGCGCATACTATCTATAGATAGTTCGAAGATGACGTCACTCAGGTCTTTGTTATTGTTTTTGCCATCCGCGTTTATGAGCAATACTCACTGAACTGTATTAACCTGACTATAAACGTTCATGGATACACACAGTTTTGTGTGTTGGTCCGTTATACTTCCGGATGGCAATGTTGTGAGCTTCTTAGCCAAGCGCATACTATCTATACAATTTATTGAACAACGTGGACATTGTGATTTATGTTTTGCTTGCTTACTGTTTATTCCGCGTATTTAAGCTCTAAAATACATGCCTATATGTTGAGTAAACCTATAAAGAATAATACGTTGTCTATGTAAATAATGCCGTCGATATATTTCATTTCAACATTCTTTAAACATTTTATATAAACTTTCTTATTCCCTCCGCGGCACAAAGACAGCACTGGGGTTGATTTATCATTTTCTGTGTTTAATGTAACTATGAGTCATTTTCATGACAATGATATTATTTTTTAAACAATGAGTGAACAATGTTGTTGTGTTCGAAATAAAAACAATATGGCGACCGTCTACACACAAAAAACGAATTGCTTGATATTGGACAAACAAGGTTTTATTGCTTCAATCAAGAAAAGAAAAAGAGGAAAACGTGGAGGCCTCAAGCAAAGAATTCGAAGAACTGGTAAAGTAACAAGCACGACCTATGATTATACTTTCAAACGCTCGATCTATCAGAAACAAAGTGGACAGTATTAACGCGTTGTGTAAATTTGATCCTGACTATGAAAACTCAAGCAATACAGAGTCACGATCGTGGATAGCTCATACGGTGGAGTCACGCTCTCACCGGCCAGGCGGAGTTGTCGTACCAGTAAGGTCGCGGGTTCAAACCCTCATCACCGCCGCGACTAATTTTTATTCTCTATTGTCTTCTGGCACTTTCCTACTCACTTCATCTCTTGTTGTTACCAACATAAGTGCCTGCTCCACTCACTCTTCTGTGGAAGATAACGAGCAGCAGTGGCGTGAATCATCATCATCGACTTTGTCGCCGTCGTTATACCCATCATCCTCATCATCATCATCATCATCATCATCATCATCATCATCATTATCTTAGTCATCATCTCTGCTGTCCCAGCAAATAAATCGTATCTTTCTGTATGTCTATCTGTTTGTATGTATGTACATACGTATGAATGTATGTATGTATGTATGCAGGCATGCATGTACGATGGTATGCTGGTATGTATGTATGTATGTATGTATGTATGTATGTATGTATGTATGTATGTATGTATGTATGTATGTATGTATGTATGTATGTATGTATATTTGTATGTATGTATGTGTATGTATGTATGTATGTATGTATGTATGTATGTATGTATGTATGTATGTATGTATGTATGTATGTATGTATGTATGTATAATTAGTAGCACTACATATTTAATAATATAGATATTTGTCTATTTATATATCCCTCTATCTGTATTCATCTATTTGTCAAATATCACAAATATATCAATTTGTATATCATTGTAATAATCGATTTAATTTTTCATTACTGTTTATTATTATTATTATTATTATTATTATTATTATTATTATTATTATTATTATTATTATTATTATTATTATCATTATTATTATTATCATTATTTATTATTATCATTATTATTATTATTATATTATTATTATTATTATTATTATTATCATCATCGTATTTATTAGTACTGTTGTTATCATCACCACAATTATCAACTATTATTATTATTATTATTATTATTATTATTATTATTATTATTATTATTATTATTATTATTATTATTATTATTATAGTGATAGGGATTATTATTATTATTATTATTATTATTATTATTATTATTATTATTATTATTATTATTATTATTATATGTTATTATTATAATTGTTGTTGTTATTTTTATTAATATCATTGCTACCGTTGTTACTCTCATCGTCGTCGTCTCCATCACCGCCATAGCCACTACTGTTATTGTCATCATCGTCTTCATCATCATCATCATCATCATCATCATCTTCATCATCGTCATCATCGTCATCATCGTCATCATCATCATCATTGTCATCGTCATCAACACTAATATCATTATTACCTCTGGGACATTCTGTGGCAGAGTCTGAAATTTCACTGTTCGAATTAATACTCCAGCTCTATACATTGTACATTATTTTAGGAAATGGTATTATGTCAATGAATATGTTACCCTTGTTACATTATCATGTATATTTCCTGAAATAAACAATTTTGATATGTATGTATTATTATTATTATCATTATAACTATTATTATCATTATTATCATCATCGTAATTATTAGTATCATCAACACGATTATCAACATTATTATTATTATGATATAGTGATAGTGATAATTATTATTATTATTGTTATTATTATTATTGGTGTTATTATATTATTATTATTATTATTATTATTATTATTATTATTATTATTATTATTATTATTATTATTATTATTAATATCATTGCTACCGTTGTTACTCTCATCGTCGTCGTCTCCATCACCGCCATAGCCACCACTGTTATTGTCATCATCGTCGACATCATCATCGTCATTGTCATCATCATCATTGTCATCATCATCATCGTCATCATCTTCATCATCGTCATCATCATCATTATGATCATCGTCATCAACAATAATATCATTATTACCTCTGGGACATTCTGTGGCAGAGTCGGAAGCTTCACTGTTCAAATTAATACTCCAGCTCTATACATTGTACATTATTTTTGGAAATGGTATTATGTCAATGAATATGTTGCCCTTGTTACATTATCATGTATATTTCCTGAAATAAACAATTTTGATATGTATGTACGCTCATTTCTTTTGTATACATGTGTAGAAACAATGTGCTTGCGTGTATGTAGTAGTGTAGTAGTAGTAGTACTAGTGGTATTGTTGTTGTTGTTGTTGCTGTTTATCTTGTTATTATCGTTATTATTATAATTATTAATATAAGATCAAATTTTGCACTGCAAATTAAAAAAAAAAAAAAACGTTTATTATCAAAGTTCATTTTAATTTAGGTTCATCATTTTCTTTTTTTTTTTTTTTGTTTTTTTTTTTGTTTTTTGTTTTTTTGGATTGTTTTTTTGGTGTTGTATGTCGCGATTCGTTAAAACGCCATAGATTTTGCGCATGGGAAAATTTATTTTTTTAAAGTCCGGGATAAGAAGGCAAGACTGTATGACCTCTGTCTTTGTGTCCATAGTTACCGCATATTACACAGGTAACCACTGCTAACCGAGTTCGTTGTGACCTAGTGACTCACAATGAATGCGCGTGCCATTCGCGTGCTGAGAAATTCACTCGGGCCGCGCGTGCCCCGCTCGCTCTCTTCGTCCGCACGCGCACGCTCACTTTGAAATTTAAAACATAAAGCACCTGGTGGACTACCGTGTTGTTGTGCGCGATCACTATTACAACAGGAGCGAGACAAGGAGGACGAGAAGGCAGATAAGAGGAAAAGGAGACGGATGGAGTGAGGTCGTGGCTGTACCTAGGTGAGTACAGGTAAAATGCACGGGTAACGGGCATTCCGTCTACCTATGTGTTTACCTTACTGTCATTTTATATACAGACGCTAATTGAATAGATAGAGGATGTTGTGAGCTGCAGATGGTTTTGTGAAGGTAAGCTAAAATTCGCCTTCGTGATGTTAAGAAGTACGTGCAAGTAGATTCGGGTGTGTTAAACTTGGAGTGAGTAAAAAATAAGAGCACATACATTATATCAGATACGAGTAATTTGTGGTGGTTTATATAGTTTTTAGTGATGTTTTTCACTGCTTTTCGTATTTCTTAGTCTTCTAACTTAACGGTAAGTTTTTTTAATGACGCATCCGCCCTGTTCTTACATTATCCATATATGAGGAAGATGTTGGTGTTTTGTATTTGAAACATAAAGGGATTTCGGTAGAATGATATAAAAGATGTCTGCCTACAGGCAAGCCGTGATTATCTTCTAGCAACATTACGATAAATAAATCATAATGATTATGATAGCAGATTGTTATGATGAAGAGGATGATGACGATCATAATGATGATAATGACGGTGCTGATGGTAATAATATTTTTTTTAAAAACAACAAATAATAATAATAATAATAGCAATAATAATAATGATAATGATAATAATAATAACAATAATAATAATAATAATAATAATAATAATAATAATAATAATAATAATAATAATAATAATAGTAGAATTGATAATAATAATTGTAAATAATGCAGCAAAGATAATATGAAAATTATGATAACGAGAACGACAACGACGACGACGGTGATGAGGATGATGATAATGATGATAACGACGACGACAACGACGGTGATGATATGATGATGATGATGATGATGATGATGACGACGACGACGACGACGACGATGGTGATGACCACTTCAGTGACGAAGATACTATCAAAAACGTTAACTTAATAATATAATAGGAACAATTTAAATGCGAGCCAAGGAATAACAAATGTGAAGAGTGCCATGTGTCACTCAATGCTAGAATCGCTTTCTTTTCATGTCCTCGATCGGATGTCGTTGCTAGGCAACGCCTGATCCAGAACCATCGATTTTTTTGGAGGGGCTGCCTGGTTCTGTGGAATCAGACAGTAGTACAGCACATTGACAAAACGCAATTTTACAAGTTTTTGCCAGAATCAATCTATCTATTCAACCTCAAAGATTGATGAATAAAATATCCCTAAAAGCGTCAAAATGATATAAGTTGAGAGTTTAAGGTTTAAGAATCCGTGGAAAGTTCACGATCATCTCAACAGTCGATCATTTGCCTGAAATATTTATGGCTAATTATAAAGAGCGTTTTGTAAATGCACAACTGGATAGCATCACATTCAATAATTATAATGTCGCCATCCGATTTGTGTGTGTGTGTGTGTGTGTGTGTGTGTGTGTGTGTGTGTGTGTGTGCTAGGAGGGGGGAACTCGTCCCTAGTTCTCGCTTGTGTTAATTGTGAGACAAAATGTGTGTTAGTGAGTAGTTCATAGATCAGTGTGTTTGTAACAGCTGTGACCGTGGTGAGTAGATTGTTTAATATTACCGCCTATATTCCGAATATTATATAAAAGTAGGGAATGTTTTGTTTTTTGGGAGTTTTTTTTTCATACATTTTTCAACTTTTGGTAATGTTATATTGGCTATATATACTTAACTGTCACCACCACTACCACTACCACCAACACCACCACTACCAACAGCAAGCAGCACATCATCATCATCAATACGATCATCGTCATATCATCATCATCAATACGATCATCGTCATATCATCATCATCGTCGTCATAATCATCATCATCATCATCATCATCATCATCATCATCATCATCATCATCATCAACATCATCATCATCATCAACATCATCATCATCATCATCATCATCATCATCATCATCGTCATCATTATCTCTATTTATCGTTATTACAATCCTGTCATAGTCTTGACAAATCACGTCTTTTCCATTTTGGATAGAAAACATTCCTAAATATCGATCGAATAAAATGATCCATAAGTTTCCAAAAGATATTCAAACCTAAAACTGCAATAATGTCTCTATACCTATTTTGTTTGTTTACTTTTTTCTTCTTCTTGTTTGTTCGTTGTTGGTGTTTTGTTTTGTTTTGTTTTGTTTTGTTTTTTTTGTTGTTTTTCTTTTGGGGGGGGGGGGTGTTCTTTCTTTTGTTTTCTTTTCTTTTTTCGTGGACAAGTTGAGGGTCATTTTAATCTATTTATCGTTATATGAAAAATGTTCTGGCTAAAGAGTCAGAAGATTATTTTTTTGGTAAGGCAACAGTAGAATTTCTATGGTCATTATTCATTCTCATCGTTAATGCAATATCATCACTGACTTGGTGTCATCATAATCATTATCATGGCCATTTTGTATTTTTTGTTACCACCATCTCCATCACCGTCACCATTATCATTATCATCGTCAGCATCCCTCTCGATCCCCTCCTCTTTCCCCTCCGCCTCCTCGTGCTCATTCTCATCCTCCTCATCATGACCACCACCATCATCATCATCATCATCATCATCATCATCATCATCATCATCATCATCAATATCAACATCGTCAATATCAACATTACCATCCTCATCCTCTTCCTCCTCCTCATCATCATCATCATTATCATTATCATTATCATCATCATCATCATCATCATCATCATCCTCTTCCTCCTCCTCCTCATCATCATCATCATCATCATCATCATCATCATCATCATCAGCAGCAGCAGCAGCAGCAGCAACATCATCCTCTTCCTCCGCCTCCTCCTCCTCATCCTGCTCCTCCTCCTTCTTCTTCTTCTTCTTCTGACTCTTGATCACAAGCCATTTTTGTATCAACTAATACAAGCAGTGAATTGGTTGACATGATAAACAGTGTACTACGGCTATCATGTGCATAGCTCTAAATCGCACCCAACTGGAGCGTGAACGCCTTCCTAAAGTTCCAATTATCATTGAATAAAACCCCAGCTGTTCACAGTCTATTAATGACAACGCATACAACAGCATTGACTCGTTTATCACTATTATAGCGCATCGAATTATTTGCCGACTCGATCTCTGATCCAATCGAGATTCAGAGCTCCCTGTTTGAAAGTGTACAATCCAAGGATTTTAGTCAGCGGTACCCCGTTTAAAGACCGTATTAACAGGTTAGATTATTGGCGATTGAATTACATGGAAAACCACAAAGCATTGTTAGTAAGATTTAGTGTTCTGATTAACATAGAATTCAACATACGACAGCGATCATATTCCCCAACAATTTCATTGTCGCCATTTGAAGTCTAGGGTCACTGGAGCCGAAATGTATCCTTGCTTTTGTAACTTTAACCCGATAATGATATTCGTTTACTACTCATTGGATAGGACGATGATTAATAATAATAATAATAATAATAATAATAATAATAATAATAATAATAATAATAATAATAATAATAATAATAATAATAATAATAATAATAATAATAATAATAAAGTTATTTATATAGCTCTCAACTTACACATAAGTGTTCAGCGGCGCTTTAGAAAAAAGACTTCTCAATGCGAATTTGAGCTGAATCAATTTACATGTGAATCCAATGCCCAATAATAATTTAGCCAGCTGTTCCTCTCCTCTATTCTATTGCACCTATTATATATATATATATATATATATATATATATATATATATATATATATTATATATATATATATACATATTGAAATGATGTACATATATTTTCTATAGACAATTAGTTCAGGCGGATGTTTGACTGAGATTATTCTTTTTCGTTCAATCAATCCATCGAGGAGCCAATGATTGTGTATACCGCAATGACTATCATCAAAAGACAATGGAATGAAAACGGGCTAGCTTTGCATCGAGGGGAAATCTTGAATCTTGTGAATTTTGAGCATTTCACGAATATCCAGTCTTGTTGCAATTATTTTGCTTTGTAAAAACTTGATTCTTTATCAGATGAAATAATTCCCATATATCTAAATAATATGCTCCAACTGATCCAAAGCCAAAGAGATAAGGTTTCTTCCTTGAAACAAAGTCACCACGACGGTACATAGTATATACAATCATTGAATCTCGCATTCTTTAGTTTTCGACAAGTTAAATGCACACAACAATGCTTCATTCTTCCTCACTTGGAGCATCACTAAAATTCCGTTTCCTACTTAAAGAAGCTTATTAGATATGAATTAGCAGAAGGATGCAAGAATCATCGACACTAATACGTTTCGAGCACATGAGGGATCAATAAATAATGTTTGATACTTGTATAGGCTAAAATAGAACAGCACTATTCATTTATTTTTACAAAAATACAATGAGTTTCGTCGTGTTATTTTTTAAAAAATATTTGTTATGACCACAAAACGAGCCTTTTAATTGTTCCTTTAATTTTTCTTTTTCTGTCTTTTTGCTTTCATCCATTTATTTATTATTTTATTTTGATTACAACATTAAGCAGATTAAATTACACGGATGGCTAGGAATCTAAGTCTAATCATTTCGCTGATCTTGTCTTTGTCATTAGTTATTTATTCATTTATCTATTTGTTTATCTATTTACAGACTTCTGGCCACTGAGACTTTGCAATGTGCATGGACCATCCTCCCCTCTCTCTAGACGATGACGGAAGTGGAGAGGGGGGGGGGGGGAGGGGGAGGAACACTTTGAGGCAGAAATTATGAAATCAATAGACTAGGAATATCAGGCAAATTTGAAAATAAGAGATTCCATGCATTAACAAGACAAAACAGAATATCACGATTATATATGTAAAAAAGATAGGAATGAAAAGAACTAAAAAAAAAGTGAAAAGGAGGAAACTGATCCAATTGATAAAAACAACAAAAAACTACTGAGGATGAAGTACACCAGTTAGATATTTATAATGCTAATGATACCTTGTGAATGGCAAGCCTCCATCGGAACTATCAGCAATAAGAGCACGACCGGCGTCTATTCAAAATGCCACACGAGCGATTACAAAGCTATTATTAACTGCAATTTACCACCAGCATGTAAATGTAGTGTGTAGCATTTTGTAATTATGGGTTTTTGAGTATGTCCGCTCAGACTCAAAATGGCAATGAAACGAATTAGTAGCTATTACTCACGAGGGGCACGTTGAGAATGAGAGAAGCATATTAATATTCAAAAGGCTCGAAAATAGTTCTGATTTAGAATACAAGCAACAAAACGGAAACTAAGGCCATTTTCACCGCTGATGAATGTAGATATTGGAATACCCGCTTGTTGGACAATTTCGATCACCTTCAGTGTTACTTTCGTGGGAGATTTGTACAAAACAGAAGGTTGCCAGCGTGAGCTGAAAATGTCCCAGGGCTTGGTCGATAATGGAGTCGGCGACTAAGACAGTATTCGGTGGGGAAACCTGATATGGATCTGGCCAGGTGTGAAGGATCGATTTACATGGTGATGATTACAAGCATCCCCTGGGTGAGTTCTAGTTTGATATATATTATTACTACCAGCTGATTACTACTTGTTATCTATGTTTAGTATTGATTGTGTAAACGGTTTAGATTTAAGACAATCATTCACCCCATCCCTTCACCATCAATGTCAAACACAAATAGATGCCAACCAAATAAAAAAAAAAAAAGAAAAAGAAAAGAAAAGAACAAGAACAAGAACAAACACCCCCACACACATACACACACACGCTCGCGTGCACACACACACACACACACACACACACACACACACACACTCATACACATGCAAATACACGTACCGCTATCATCCCTTTTATCTTCCCTAAATTGCTACTCTCTCATTTTGTCTCTTTTTATCCTCGTCTATCACTTCCCATCCCCGCCTCTCTCTCTCTCTCTCTCTCTCTCTCTCTCTCTCTCTCTCTCTCTCTCTCTCTCTCTCTCTATCTATCTATCTATCTCTCTTAAACGTATAATGTTATAAGCACGCAGGTACAAACACGTACTTTCTATTACATGTCGCCCGTGTAAAAAATTATATCCCTCCCACCACACTTTATTCTCTTCTCTCTCTCTCTCCCTCTCTCTCTCTCTTTCTCTCTCTCTCTCTCTCTCTCTCTTTCTCTCTCTCTCTCTCTCTTATATATATATCTATATATATATATATATATATATATATATATCTTTCTCTTTCTCTCTCTCTCTCCCTCTCTCTCTCTCTGTCTCTCTCTATATATCTCTATCTCTCTCTCTCTCTCTCTCTCTCTCTCTCTCTCTCTCTCTGTCTCCGTCACTCTCTATCTCACATACATATTCACACACACTCTGTTTCTTCCTTTTCTTCTTCCTCTCCTTCTTTTATTTTATTTTTCTTTTCTTCCTCTTTCTCTTCTTCTTCTTCTTCTTCTTCTTCTTCTTCTTCTTCTTCTTCTTCTTCTTCTTCTCCTCCTCTTCCTCCTCCTCCTCCTCCTCCTCGTCCACCACACTACCTCCTGCTCATTTCCCTCCTTCTCTTCATCTTCCTGAAACAGTAAGTGACGAGATATCAACCGATAGATGCAAAGCAACAAAAAAAAAAAAAAGTTTTGGCTTCATTTATCTTTATCCCCTTTTCATTTCCCATTTTAAAAAATTAAGCTTTTGGAATTAGAAAAGAAATATTCCCCCCTCTATACCAATCGTTACAAATTAAATACTGACTCTAAGAATTTTATTCGTTTCAAAATGATAAACCAATTTTGTATTTTATTTCTTTTTCCATTAGAACTTCCATCGACTGTCTTCGACCACCAGATGTTCTGTTCTATTCATTCAACAATCAAGTAAAATCAGTTTTGATTTATGAAGAGAAGAGCAATGTCATTTCACACCTCAAGAATCAAGTCTACCTCGCTGGAAGTTGTGAGTCAGACAGAATTTGTCGGAAGAACATTTGCCTATCTTGATTGGAATTCTTGTATTTATTGATTTTTTTTTAAAATGCATTTTGACTCGCCCCAAAACGTCACTTATTAAACATAGCAAAACGCATAATTTTAAGTAGCTATGCCTTTGTTAAACCTGATCTGATCTTAAATAAAATAACAGAAAAATTACAAAAACTAACTCTAGTTAAATAGGCAAATAAAATATAACATTGGTAATGTTAAAAATAGTCGCACGTAGATTGGTTGAAAGAGTTTGATATTAAGGAAATAATAATAAAATAAGACTTTGATAGCCTATATTTTACTTCCTATATGAAATATAAAGCAAATAAATATGGGTAATCAGTAATATCGGAGCAGTGAATATCTTTATTATCTAAATAGTTTATATTTAAGATACATCAATTTTTTTAGTTTCGATTTTGTATACTGCGTATTGTGAACTCATTGAAAAGAACTTATTCATTATCATCAGAAGTTGACGAGCCAAGCAGTCAATGTATGTTTATTCAACAACAACAAACAAAATCAATATATTTTTTATAGTAAAAAAAAATAAATTGCGGACTAGTAATAACACTTTATTTAGGTCAAAACTGATTGTATGTTTTTGAAAATAGTGTAAATATTCTACATCTTAACCTTTGCAATAAATGACAATATAATATATTATGTGTTTTAAAATGATGTCCTCTTAAAACCAACAACCACTGCCATCTGTATTTTAGTTTAATGTGGATTTGCATGTCGTCTACAGTTGTAAAAACTATACTTGTCTTGTGATATCGGCGTTTTTAAAGAAAATATGCATTTTCCATTGACATTCATGTTAAAAAATAAATCTCCCCGCCCCTCCCCAATCCTTTCCCTTTCGCCAATTCAATGTAACATGGGCTCGGTATAATAGACCCCCTCCCCCCTTAAAAAAAAATAAAATTAATCCAACAAATAATTGAATAAAATTAAATAATAATTATTTAATTTATCAATTAATTAATTAATTGACTTATAGATGAATAGATAACTAAATAGATAAATAAATAAATAGATAGATAAATAAATAGATAAATAAATTATAAATTAATAAAAACATTGTTCATAGAAGAACCGAAGTAGATGCAATGACACACACAAGCAGCTCTCTCTCTCTCTCTCTCTCTCTCTCTCTCTCTCTCTCTCTCTCTCGCATTAGTCCTCTATATTGTCATTCATGTCTTTGTCAAACATACCAATATAATGATAGCCACTGGGCCAAACATTCGAACACAAAGCCAGGCATACAAAGATCTGTGTTTATAACGAAAGCCCCGAAGAGCGTTTAAACCAAATCACCATCTGTGGGTGAGCGGAGTAGGGCAACAGCTGTGAGCGAAGGCTGATATTAATGCATAACAATAATAACAGCGGCCTGATTATCGATTTTGCCCCCGTCGTCAAAGGGGACAATACCAGCTCGATGATTGGCTGATTTGAGTTTTACTCGTGGCGTCGTTGGTTACTATGGTGGTGGCACGCGACTGGACCAGATTGAAAAGGGGAACTAACACAGGGTTGCCAGTTTGGCATTTTAAATGCCAGATTCCAAAAATCTGGCATTTTTGAAAACCGTTTGGCATTAGAAAAATCATTTGGCATTTGGCATTTTCATTTGGCATTTTCTTTTCTTGTATATTATACTTCAAATGACACCTTTTCTTAATTATTTCTAAACGCGTAAAAACAAATCTCTTCACATCGGAAAACTTTGCTATTAAAACTCACACCCTGAACTAGCCCTGCCTCCCTCAGATATTCACTCAAATTCAGCCCTCGACAAGTATCCTCGTAAGTTTTCTGGGAATCTCCTGCAAAACTCGTGTATATTTGCGTCATGGTCGCCTGTTAACTTTTAACTCTGTTCGTTAGCGTGGTCTGATTTTACAGCATCCAATGATTTCACTCCTTTTTGGAATTCCCAAAAGTCTGCAGATCTTTCATGTTAATGTATTTCTTTTTCATTCTTAAAATCCAACCGTGGTGTAGTGGTTTAGCACTCCACTTAGTAGTCAGTAGGTAAAAAATTACCCCAACAGGAAATTTAGTATAATTCAAAAAAAAAAAAAAAAAAAAAAAAAAAAAAAAAAAAAAAAAAAAAAAGAAAGAAAAGAAAACACGCAAGCCACCAGGATATGATAGTAAATTGTCTATCAAAAGTGAGTAGTTTTCTTAGTGGAGGTGGGAGTCAACAGACTTTGGCATTTTTTTGAGTGTTTTGGCATTTTTTGAGTCTTCCCCTGGCATTTTGTTGAAAAATAATCTGGCAACCCGGAACTAACACTAATAGGATTTGGGGTTTGTTTGGGAAGAACAAAGGAATACTCGGTGCCGTAGATGTAACGCTGCTATGAAACATGCCACTCACTGTGGTGAGCAGTTTTTTTTTTTTAAAGGGGAGTATATTATCCTTGAGTTAAGCTGCGAAAATAGCAGATAACTTTAAAATAAACACTAAGCGGTTTCATCGTTTCCTGATTAGAAAAGTGCTTCATAGAGAAGTCATTGTGTAAAGAAAAGTGAAAACACAATCTCCATTGGAATCGCCACTTTCAATAACGTCTCAATTATTATTGAATATATAATGTTAGTGCGATACGATGCACTAGATCTACTATACTGTTTTTGTTTTTTTAATAATCAAAACAATGTGGCATAATTTTAATTTCAAAATTTAAAAATATAAAACCCTTCACCGTTTACAGATTCTCAGCTGTTCAAAGTAAGAAAGAAAAATGTAAACTCACAGCGTATAACCATGGAACCGAAAATTTAGATTTTTTTAAAAAATCCGATTGTTCAAGCTCTCCTTTAAAATTATTGATCAGACATTCCAATTCTACAACTCATTATTATCATGGCGGCATTTATTTATTTTGGATTCAAAATCCTTAGGTATCAAAATCACAGGAAAGAAAGATGCTAGAGCGGTTGTGTTCATCACTTTTGAAAATTCAAATCGGGAGGGAATATGAAACATTCAAATAATTAGGGGTGAGGTGTATTCGTAAAAGAAAGGGGGTGGGGGTGAAGGGAGGGGCGTGAGCAGGGGTCCAAGAGCGTGAGAACAAGGCCAGGCACGCGACAGTCTATTCATGGAAACAGCTGACGAGTGACCCCGTGGAGGGTGCGCGTGCCGATTGTCAATGAACGGCTTTTGTTCGCAGTGAATTCAATAGGGGCCTGACTGCTGGGAGGGAGGTTTGGGTTCAATGATTTTGTATTCCAATTCCAGTCCTCTTATAGTCTGTTTTACAATTTTGAGACGGATTTTAGGTACGCTGGCATTCTCTGTCTGTCTCTTGTTTGGTTGTAATGACTATCATCTAGGTGATACTGGATGCAATCAATGATTTGAATAACATTTTTCTACTTCCTAACCCGAAAACAAAAACAAAAAAAAACAAAAAAACAAAACAACTTTTTTGGAAATGAAGTAAACTTTCAATCAGTGTAAGATTTCTTCTTCTTCTTCTTCTTCTTCTTCTTCTTCTTCTTCTTCTTCTTATTATTATTATTATTATTATTATTATTATTATTATTATTATTATTATTTATTATTATTATTATTATTATTATTATTATTATTATTATTATTATTATTATTATTATTATCATTATTATTATCATCATCATCATCATCATCATCATCATAATAATAATAATAATAATAATAATAATAATAATAATAATAATAATAATAATAATAATAATAGAGAGGTGAGGGTTGTCTTCCGTTCTCTCTTCTCTTTTAAAGTTACATTTATTATTTCTCACTTGCCCGTCATCGTTGAGTGAGCGATTCGGACTGCAGCTCCGATGTAGACGGAATAACCCCCCCCCCCCCCTTTTTTTTTTTTTTTCTTTTTCTTTTCTTTTCTTCTTAAAACCGTACAGTGACCAACGGAGTCAGTTAATGTCACGAACCGATTACTAAGCAAGTTCAACTTCGAATAACTAAGCAAGCGAGGACAACGACTGAACTGAGTATAGTTGACCTTCATTGAGTCCACATATAGATACTTATCGATAACTACCACACCCTTGTGTGTGTGTACAAGATGTAGGATAACTAACTGTCGATGAGGAATTCTTAGAAGAGTGATAAATGATAACAAAGGGCTGGCAATCGATCTCATGCCAACTTACATAACACTTTGCTTAGCTGAGTTATTATTATTATTTTTTTTTTTTCACTTAAAATTGATATTTATATCGTAAAGTGCCCAGAGCTTGTGTTTTACACGAGAATGAGCGCTATATTATTATTATTATTATTATTATTATTATTATTATTATTATTATTATTATTATTATTATTATTATTATTATTTGAATCTTGCCTGCTGTTTAAGGACAAAGCCGTAGGTAAGCCGCGAGGAGCAGATGGCCTGTCCAACTGTTGTCCTGAAATGCTACTAAGTTAGTATGTGGCCTGTATCTTTAGAAATCGTCACAAAATAAGAGAGGACGTCTTGGTCTATCTACCGCAACGCGTTTGACTGTCAGCTGCCAGTAAGACGGTCAATGGATTAGAAATGTTTCCCCCGTTTTAAGATCTTGCTTTTTTTTTCGGGGGGGGGGGGGGGGGGGGGGGGGGAAATCAGCCAATACATCTTTAAGTTCTTTGAGATTAATTAACGCCCATTTCCAATCGGATAAATAATTAATTACTAAATACCCGCAAAATGCATTCCACAATAAATATACAAGTACGGAAGTACCGTTGGTGTGACTGAATCAAAACCGCTTTCCATTAAGTTACAATGAATCAAAAGCTAAATAATTTAAAAAACGTCCACTTGTTTCATTGTCGCGAAATAACTATAATATTTCGTTAATGGGTCAAATTCCAGCCATGAATTGAATTGAAGATGATTAATTAATTAGTGACGTTTCAAAGATTATATCCTGTAATTGGTATAACGTTTGATAACTTATCACAAGTGTTTTCACAGAAAGACCCGTTTTGATGTCATGATTTCAGATCGTGCCGTTACGAGTCAGTCAATAAAGTCTACAGTATTACAACAGTGGATTCGATGGCTCAGTTGAAGAGCATTCGTTTCACACGCAAATGGATCGACATCGATCCCAGGTGAAGACGAGATTTTTTTTTCCGATCCCCGACCACCCCCCCCCCCCCTCTCACACACACACACACACACACACACACACACACACACACACACACACCTCCTGGCGGAAAGTACTTTGTGATAGATTAGCGTCCTATCCGAATGGAAGCAATTGCTATTGTCCGTGCCACCCCCTATATACCGGGATAAACTCTTGCTCAATGGGCATGTTGGCTCTAAAGGACTACCATTATTATCATATTAGTCAATTAGTCAACTAAAGAAAATAATGCGATGACAAACGTTTTAGTTGTTTTTTGTTTTTTTTTCTGTCTTTCTTTAATGATTATTTATTCATTTATTTATTTATTTTTTATTATTAAGAAAGGGGAGGTGGTAGTAATGGGAGGGGTGGGCGGGGAAGGGGGATTGTTAATGTGGACCTGGTAGAATGGAAAATGCATTTTCTACATTGATTGATTGCAAAAATACAATGGTCTCCACGAGAGTGTCAGTTCGTAGGTAATTGAAAGCTGGTGAGGGTATATTAATCAAACGTGATAGATAGGAATGCTTTGAAGGCGATCCAAACACATAATATTATCAAAATCATAATGAGTGTTGGACTTTATATCGCTGATAATGTCCAGATAAGAGAAACACACTGTGTTATAAGTAAGCAACCTGCTTGATTTTATACTTGAGACAAATTATGATGAAGACCTAAAACGAGTACCTACATATTTGTGCCAAACGTCGATTCACTGTTTCCATTGTTGGGTTATCAATGAAGATACACAGCTTACAACTGTAGTGTGTCATTCATCGAGCCTCGATATTATGTTATATATACTCATATAGAGCAGTAAAGTTAGGTGCCCCAAACGTAAACAATAACAAGTTGCTAGTGATTTCCGTTAGGGACCGGAATAATTTGCGCACAATATAGGTCTCCCAATTTTGTAGTTTGAGTTGTAGGCAATACACTTTCAGTATTGAAAATATGTTTACATAAAATCTAACAGTTGCAGAAATAATAATATAAGGCTAAATTATTATGAAAATCAGGCTCCGAATAATTCTCGTTTTGTTCACACCAGCGCAATAATTTGCTCTGGTCTAAAAATAGATAGACTGTAACTTTTGATAAATTTTAGAAAATTTTACCTTTTGTTCCATAAAATATCCATATCTAGACATTATTTGATGCATGATCGAGTATTTATGAATATGTTTCTTTTGCCACCTAACAGCCAAATTTTAAAGGTTATTTTTTTCTATTATTTACATTGGAACGTGAGCTGTCAAGACAGGAACATGTGGTTTGCCACGTGCTTCTCGACCTTTGTTTACGTTTGGGGCACCTAACTTTACTGCTCT